>NC_042998.1:76552968-76580468 GCF_006345805.1 Octopus sinensis | reverse complement strand
CTCAGTGATCTTGAAGAAATACCAAAAGGAATTCTATCATACGCTCTAACCTCATCGTCAATCCGCCACCCGCTTCCACTAAAAAAACCAACTACAACAGTTATTTAACCTTTTCTTATAATACTTGGCAGATTACAATTGCAATAGCCACGTATTTTGAGGGGTTGAGCATAGTTAACTTAATCGACTTCAAACCCTGCAGTTCACTGCTACTTATTTTAACCACCGACTCATGGAAATATGAAAAGCAAAGTCGATCTAGAAGTTTGAACTCAGATTGCGAGAGAAAGCAACTAAACAGCGTCATTTATTTTGCCGCACTTCTGTTTCTAGCAACTCCCCGCCGCCTTCTATACCTTTTCAAAATATTACATATTTTTCCTAAATTTAATCATTGTCCAACGACAATTAGTGACTATAGCAATTCAATTTCTAGTGTTTCGTGTCTTTTTTTTTTGCATAGCAGAATATCGGGATTTTTTGTGTCTTATATTAATATACTTTTTATTTGTTTCACTATAGTAGCAATTGAGTTAGCATTTCATTAGATTTTATCAATTAATCTTCACGACATTCGTTATTTGGTATTAAAGAGAGATAGAAAAAAAAGCAAAGAGTAGTAGTAGTAGTAGTAGTAGTAGTAGGAGGAGGAGGAGGAGGAGGAGGAGGAGCTAAACAAAAGAGGATAATGATTACTAATGAGAGAGGAAGAAGAAGAAGAAGAAGAAGAAGAAGAAGATATACTCAATGCTATAAGTCAACTGATATCGGCAGCTATTTCCTCAGTCGTTGCTGTCTCCAAAGACAAGAATGGAGATAACTACACGAGCTACAATAAGAGCAAGGAGTGGAAGAGTTTCTCTCTAACTTTATATATATTTTACGTTTGTTTTCGTTTTGAACGCCATACTTTCGAGTGAGTGTACGGATTGGGTAGCAGAAGAGGGGTGGTCTTTCGTGAGCCATCTTCCTCATCTAATCTGCAACCTATCAAATCTTTCTAACTTTAGTTATCTAATTATTATTCATTTTAAATAGTCATACTATGCCATCGCATAGCGTACCATGCCGCTTCATATGTATCACCTCTAGTTTATTACGAAAAGATGAGGGGATTTTAAGAGTGAAAATTTAGACGCGGTGGTTTATATGACATTTTCAAATTCAATTACCCTATGAATATATATTTACATATGAACATAGGAGTATGTGCATGTATATATATATATATATATATATATATATATACGAGAAAGAAGCAACAAGAATGGATTGGTTTTTAGTACAATTGTTTCATACAAAGACAGGCTTTATTACAAGTTGCAAAAATTGCAGCAGATAAAAGTGTCCCGTACTCATCAGCTAAAATACATTTGAGTTCTCTAGACATCTTAGTGGGTGAGGTTATACTCATGAAATATTGGAGATAGTTCCATTAGAGGCAGATATAGGTTGTAAACAGTTTTCCAAAGTTCCTTAATGATGATGCACAGTCTTATCACAGATTTTTAAAAACTTATTAGTTTCGAAGAGAAGAAGAATCAATCCATAGTGTAGATTTAAATTTCCAGAGATATGAGGATGATGATGCACAGACTTATCACAGGTTTTTAAAGACTTATTAGCTTCACAGAAAAGGTGAATTAATCCATAGTGAAGATTTACATTTCCAGTGGTAAGATGAGGAATTTCATACTCACAGACGATGTATTTAATCATTATTAATCCACAATCATTTCATGCTATATGATAAGGTAATTTGCCATGTTATTGCTCTCCGTGCAAAACTGCTATGTTGAGATTTCTAAAGGTTGAAGGAATTTATTTGTGGGGCAAAGAAAATAAAATAAAAGAAAAAGGAAAGAGACAAGGAAAAAAGAAAAAGAAAAAGAAAAAGAAAAAAGAAAAAAGAAAGAGAAATGGGGGAGAAGAATAGAAAAGAAAAAGAAAGAGAAAAAGAAAAAGAAAAAGAAGAAAAAGGAAAAGAAAAAAAGAAAAAGTGGAATGGGGAGAAAAGAAAAGGCGCCTATATAGAGTATACTGCGACAACTTAGCGGGAGGGGTTTTTTTTAAATGACCAAATACAGAAGAATTTGTAGATAATTTAGTTAGCTTGAATCTTTAAGAATCTTTAAGAATTCAGGAACTATGAGGAAAAATTTTTTTTTTTTTTTTTGACCAGTACACAGCTATTTACTATCAACCTGACACTGATGAAAGCAGATATGAATCTAAAGAGAATTTAAAGAGATAAACAAGGTCAGGGGTAGAGGGGTCAAAAGCTATCGTTAAAAGGAAATACAATAAGAGAAAGGATCTAAGTGCAACCTTAACCAGAGGTCATTTAAATTATTTATTTATTTATTCATGTTACTGTCTTAAAAATTGTAGCCGTTACTATCAATACATTAACAGGCTACCGGTCAAAACCTGGAATTTAATTAACAAGGTGTGATGGAATTGTCTATTTTATTGAAGTTTATCATACTACTTTCAAGGGAGTTTCTTCACTTAATTAATTCTGTAATAGAATTGTTAAGCCTTAGTAACTTAATTTATTAAAGTAGTGTTACCTAAACTAGATTAAGTTCCAAAATTAAGATTTAAGAATTAAATAAACACTAAAAATTAAGATTTAAGAATTAAGAATTAAATAAACTTTCAATTAAGCAATGTACGAATACTATTTTAATTTCTCAATGTTTAAAATCAGGTGTAGTTACAAAGAAAAAGATAAGTATAGTGTGAGAAATCGCAGATATCTACTTTAAAAAATAATGTTATACTATTAAAGACCCGGTTATATTTATCTACCTATCTTGTTACGATTATTCTATACAGTTATTCACTTAAAATATTTTAGGGTCTTCAATTTAGCGTGGACACAAACTTGTCCTACTTCAATATGGTTATTTAACAAGTTTCTATTTTTTCTATGCCTTAGAATTTCATAGGTCTCCATTGAGCAGAGTTGGCAACCAACCCTGCTATTTTTATACGGTATTGCTCTCCTAACTATTTCCCAATTAAGATTATAATTCTTGTTATTATTTTTGAGTTCCCAGATCTTACTTGAAAGTGTGGTGGTACCAGCTTTATGGCGTAATCCAAAAGATGAGATGTGCTTTCTAACCCTTTTATTAAAATTTATTGTGCACCCAATGTAAAAAAATTTGTTATTCTCAGTAGATATGGTACATTTATAGATTACGTTATTTTCCCTGCAAAGACCGGGTGCCGGGCATCTTGACTTAATTCTACACTTACACGCAGGAGGAACAACTTTAGAAGTTGGATTATTCATGGGTAGATGTCTTATGTTTCCTATTATTTTGATTATCATGAGTATAATTATCCTTATTATTATTATTATTTTTTTTATATTATTATTATTTTTTTTATATTATTATTATTTTTATAGTTGGTGCTGTTATCTAAAGCATTGTTATTATTTATTGATCCTATGGCTCCATCTTTTAGGTCTAAAGTCCTACCATGATTATTTACATTATTTGTAATGTTACTACTATTGTTAGTATTATTATCAGACTGTATATTGTTACTATAGATATCACTGATATTTTCCTTCTCCGCGTTCTCTCTATTAGCCTTACTTCTATTATTAACATTTTTACTTCTATTAGTATCGGTATTATTACTACTCTTATTACTGCTAATATTATTATTAGTCGTTTTGTGGTTACTGATTCCATCCGTGTTTCGATAGTTACTATTGTTGTGTTTATTGTTGTTAGTATTGCTATAATTGTTATTGGTATTCATGTTATTATTATTTTTATTTTCATCTTTCCTGGCTAGTTTAATGTTGTTACTATTAATCTTAGCTATTAAAGTGGACATATTTGGGAGGGTTGAATAAGAAATTCTAACTGTTTTCTTAGAAATAATTCTATGATATCTATGAGAGATTGGGAAATTTTTTTCTAGAATTACTTTGAATTTGCTCTGTATATCCGATTGAATCGCACAGTTGAAAGGAATATTCAGCCATATTATATCTTTTTTATTTTTATTTCTATTAAATTTCCTTGAATTAGAATCAGGGTTCGTAGAATTATTATTATTATTCATCTTATCAAAGTCATTGTACTTACTACTATAATTTGTGTGCATTTTTGATTTATCTAATTCCATTTTATCCGAATTACCTATGCTTTGGTTTTTACTTCTATTTGAATTATTGAGCTTGTACGCTAGATTTGCGGTTACCGTGAATCTATTTTACTTTTATTTCGGGCCTGGTCTATATTGCTGCTTATGTGATTAATGATAACTTCTTTATTAGGAATATGTAAGTTCCCCTTATCTATGAATGTAATTTTTTGGTTGTATCCTGCCTTAGTTAGCGCTGTATTATAATGCTCAGAATGGGAGTTAAATATATCCTTATTTGAAGATAATTTTGAAATTCTTAATGAAATATTTCTGGCTAAAGATTCAATTATATTTGGTGGATGGTTGGATAATTTATTTACGTATCTCGTGATTTCGCCTTCTTTTCTAAATGGGTAATGCAGCTTGGAGTTAAGGTCTAACGTAATATCTAGGAAATTAACTATTTTAGTGCCAGGTTCATACGTTTGTTGAGGTTAAAATCCTTAAAAAACTTATTAATTCTCTTTCTAATCCTTTCTATACTAGATTTATTATTACTAGGGATAACAAACAGAGCATCATCCCTATATAAACCGCCTTGTAGTTCTGGAATATCCTTACTTATGCATTTTAATACTTATGCATTTTATATATATATGTACACAGACATACATTCATGCATACATACATACATACATACATACATACATACATACATACATACATACATACATACATACATACATGCATACATACATACATACATACATACATACATAAGCAAAATAATTGAGATTCGGATGAATTAAGTGCTTAAGCTGAGGCACCAAAAATTAGTGCAGTATTATCCGTACAATTTCAAAATAAGGTGATAACAATCAAAATAAGCAACAGGATATTCAGAGGTGATGCAGTACGACCGTTTCGATCGGCTCCATTTAATTGAACTATGCAATCATTATATCAGTTTAAATGCATAAATAAATAGAATTAATTTGCTTTTCATTCTTTCGAGGGTCGATACAATAAGTACAAGTTGAGCACTGGGTTCTATGTAATCAACTTATCCCTTCTCCGAAATTGCTAGCCTTGTGCCAAAATTTGAAACCAATATTAGATATAGTTGTTAGAATTGAATCGAATATCAAATTTCTAACAACAATCAAAATATTAGAATTATGAGCATCCCTCTCTAACAACTAAAATATAATTTCAGCAACATTATGCATTGCTTGTTTGTGGTAAATGCCTTATAAAGCTTTTCTGTGCAGAGCAGATTGCACGACATTCACGGAAAATGCATTAAAAACCTCATGCAAACTCTCATCTAGAGCAAGGGGTGGGGAACCCCCGCCCAGGGGTGCAATTGCGCCCACAAGCCCGTTTTAGTACGCCCTAAGGCTGGTATACTTGTATATACAAAATATAGTAAATTTTCAATTATAAACTTTATACAATATTCTTATGTCTATTTGCGACAATAGGTCGCGTTTGCAATACGACTTAAAACGGTTAGACGAACAGAAAATCGTCCGGTAATTGTCTTTTCGACGCTCTAGCTGAAAAATATAGAATACCTCATAAGTAATATAAACGTCCTAAATTCAGTGGTGCGTTAATGAAGATGTTATGCGTTAATTTAATGTCTTATCTTTATTAATTAGTCTCGAATTATACATAGATATATACAAGATATACACAGATATAAGAGTTAGAATTTGTGATCCGCCGCGGACCTTTTTCTTTAGAAATTTTTGCCCGCCGCACTAAAAAGTTTCCCCATCAACTGCATGTAGAGTCTTAAGCCAATGGTTTCAATTACAACAACCCTTACAAACTACAAGTAAAAACAGTGCTCTGCAGCTCAAATGCTACACGAAATGTTTTGTGATTCTAGGAATTAACTCTTCCTTTTATTGTTGCAACCACTTCTAAAGCATGCTCAGGAAGTGAATAAACTGTTTGAAACGAACAAAATTACTTGAAGTCCTTCCGAATTTGATCAAATCTATTGCTAATATGATAGTAATGCTAACATCTAGCAATGATCCTCTTGATCCTGATGCGAATATAGAATAATTTCTTAATCTTAAACCAAATTTACACTACAGATTCGAGTGAAAAATAACAGAAATCATAATCAATAAGATTTTAACAGCTACCAACGAAAACAATATTCGTAAAAGAGCACAATTTTTACTCTGACTTTATAAAGAACTCAAGCAACGTTTGCCAAAAAAGCTTTAATATACTGAGGAATATCAAATGCTTTTTCATTAGAGAATACTTTGAGACATATAAAAGAGCCAATTTTTCCTGTCTTAGAAGTAATGCATTTAAATAAAGAAAAAAAATTGCTTCAATTGGAATTCAATTTAAAAGCATCCATTTAGTTAAATGGACAAATACATCAAATACTGAGGCTTTCTGGTTAGAAATTTTTGGATTATAAAGACGCCACTGGAGGAAATCCTTTCAGAGATGTTGCAAAATTTTCTATTAACCTATTGATACCCCCAAACTCAAATGCCGAATTTGAACGGTTGTTCAATTGTATGAGCAGAATCGAATGAAAAGCAAAATGCAGCTTACTATGCTTAAATCGATATCTTCTGTAAAATATGGCCTAAAAGGCTATGGCAAATGCTGCAAAAACTTAGACATTCCAAAGCCTATATTTAGCAAGCTTATTTACCTTGGATGTATACAAAGTTCAAGATCGAGGGACGACAGCTGAAATTATTTCTCAATGTTGAATGTAATGAAGGAATGTAAATAAAAATGTAAATAAAAATATTTTTTTATATAATATAGTTGGACTTCAGCTTTTTTCTTTTAGCATTTTTGGCATTTTGTATACTGAAATTTAGCATAAGATTGTTATTTTATGTTGACAACACTAGTACATGTATCTATGAACATATCTATTTCTATATGTATAAGAACTTTATAAAGCATAAATGGGTTAATAAACGTAAGGATATGTATGTATGCATGTGTGTGAGTGTGTGCATTTATACATAGACAGACAGATAGACAGGCAGGCTGGCTGGAAGGCAGACGAACAGAGGGACGGACGACAGACAGACAAACAGATAGATAGATAGTTATTATGTGTATATATATTTGTAAATGTGCAAAATTGGAACTTAGACAAAAAGTAACTAAAGTTACGGAGATGTACTTGCATAGCAACTGACTTGATCTGGGATCTTGTACTGAAACAAAAACAATTGCAGCGTGGACGATGTTTGTAAGCCATTTAAGAACAAACAAAAGGTTAAACAGTGATTAATGTGTATATAGCTGTGTGAATAGATACCGGTTCTACCATTAAATTCAATAAGTTCATACTTATCTAATTTCATATTTACAAGGAAAGTAATTTTGGAAAACTCCAGTAAGTTGTCAAAGCGTACAACAGATTTTACAGCATTCTTAGTCAAATATCACATTAGATATATTTTGTTTTGATGGGAATGTATTTATCCGCGAAAGAGCCCTGTAATAAAAAAAAAATTTTGAATAAATCAATTTCATATCTTCGGAAATGAAATTGGGTAGACCATGGCTTCTTTTCGGTAAAATCAAATATATAGTGTCGAATAAATGGCTATGAATAAGTGAGGAAATAAGCGCAAGAGTGCCTGTGTAGAAAAAATTTTCCTTCCCAATCACAAGCTTCCGGTTCAGTCCCACCGCGTGGCGCCTTAGGAAAGTGTCTTCTTTGGCCAGAGAATACAGAGAATATATTCGGTAGTCTCAGGTTGACCAAAGCCATGTGAGTGGATTTGGTAGACAGAAACATCGTGTATATATATATGTGTGTGTATGTGTCTTTGTGTCTGTGTTTGTGCCCTACCACCACTTGTCAACTGGTGTTGGCTTGTTTATGTCTCCATAACTTAGTGGTTCGGTAAAAGAGACCGGTAGAATAAGTACTAGGCTTTAAAAAAGTAGTGAGGTCCATTCTCTCGACTAAAAGCTCAATGTGATGCCCCAGCATGGCCGCAGTTTAATGACTGGAACAAGTAAACGATGAAAGATAGAGACATTTCTTATATGTGATTGCGTCACCTGGAACATCAAGATAAATGTTCAATACTTTATCAATACTACAGAGATCGAGTGACAAACACTGTAGTCCTTAGAGAGACAAAGATCATCAGAAAGCTCCTTAAATATATAGGGAAACAACAGACTAAATTCATTTGACATAGTTCGAGGAGAAAATTGGAAAAGTGAAAGGATTACGCCGGAGAAGACAGAAAATATTATTCGATAGCTTCACTAGCGGGCGTCAGAAAGACTGACCCAATAACGTACTAAGTTGCGTATGACTGAGAGAGATAGAAAGAGGGAGAAGGGGAGAGAGTGAGAGGAGTATGTAGAGGTCCATAATTGCCGACGCCTCTAGGTTTCGCTGATCAATAATGTAGTTGTTCGACCACAAAAAAGTACTTTCAGTTATGGAGTTTGCAGCTGCCTTTCACAGACAAGTGTAAATTTAATGTAACTGCCAGAAATAGTGTGTAAGAAGAGTGAATTCCCAAAATAGTACACTCAATGGAGTTTCTCAACGATTAAACTTACCCAAACTTTCACCATAATGTTTTGGGGTGATCCGAGACAAATAAAGAGATGTGTTCAGGAGTTTCACACAGATTAAACTTGACCAAATTTTCACCATAATGTTTTGGAGTGATCCGAGACAGATAAAGACATATGTTCGAAGGACAACGTGCTCAGAAACAACCCAGTATTATATAATTATAAATAAACTTTTTAATTACTTGGCTAGATCTACATCCCTAAATTCGACCAACAGCACACAGAGTTAATATATGAGTTGGTTGCGGAGAAAAATTCAGGATCAAGAATCGAAAACGGATTTCGAAATACATCGAACTCTAGTTAGCTACTACAACCTTTACAATCACTGCTAAGAAGAAAAAAAAATGTGATTATAAGGGAAGGAATAAAAGAATACATCTACTTGAGTTCACTAGCGTCAAATGTCTTTTATTCACGCTTATTTCTAAGAAAACAAAGATAATATCGAATTTCTTTTATTTTTAATGAATTTCTAGAAAGATATTCACATCAATGAGTGTGCTTTGTTTTTATTTCTCGTCATACACACACGAGTACCTGTGTGTGTGTGTGTGTGTGTGTGTGTGTGTGTGTGTGTGTCTGTGTGTGTGTGGTGTGTGTGTGTGTGTGTACTTGTGCTTGTATCTATACATAAATATATACATAATATGTTTGCGCGTGTACCAGTATACGTCTATATGTGTATGTGCGTCTCTGTGCGTGTATGTGTGTGTCCATGTATATGTTTTATGTGCATGTTGATCGCATAGGTTCTTTAAGTCCAATTTAAAATCCTTCATAATACAGAATAATTTGTCTATATTATGTTTCTTTTTACTTCTCAATTGATTTATACCTTTCCAATTGAAAATACCTTTTCAACAAGTGTCTCTCGATAATGAAATTATAAGTGTATACATTATATCATTATATGTGTGTAAGCGTAAATATATATGCATGAGTATATATATTATATATTATATGTGTGTGTGTGTGTATACGTGTGTGTATATTGCGTATGTATACATACATCTAAATATATAGATATATAAATATATATCAAATATGTGTGTAACTATACATGTGTTATATATATAAATATATATATAAATATATGTATGTGTGTGTGTCTGTGTGCATGTGTATATAAATATATATATACACATATATATGCATATATATACATATATATATAATATATATATATATATATATATATATATATATATATATATATATATATATATATATATATATATATATACATAATTTATACACACATACATGCGGCGGGTCTCTTACTTGTACGAATCAAATGTGCGGGAGCCTTTAAAATATATATGATAAAAAATACTTGTTAAATTAGTAGACATTTTGTATGGATGGACGGAAGTGTATAATTTTGTGTGTGTGTGTGTGTGTGTGTGTGTTGTGTGTGTGTCTGACCGTATGTGTGTGCATATGTGTTAAATGAACGATGAGAGTTCTATACGAATCTGAATATGTGTGCATGTGTGTATACGTACATCCATACATACATACACACACACATATATATATATACATACATATATATGTATATATACATATATATATATATATATATATTATATATTATATATATATATATATATATACATATATATATATGCACGAAAATATTCCACATCTCATATGAAAGCAGAAGTTTACACGTAACGTTAATTCTAGTTAGTATACAATTGCATGCATGTGTGCATCCGTGCACTCGGACTGTAATACCGGTGTATAAGTGCAGCCGTACAAGTGTGTATAAGTATTTATATCCATCATCCAAGTATTTCTAAATCTAAATGTATATATATATTTATGTACATACGTATAGGTGTATGTGTGTGTATAGTATGTATACGTATATTCAGGTGTGTATTTTTCCTATTCCTATATATACTCTCTCACACACATGCATATCTGTATATATATATATATATATATATATATATATATATATATATACATGCATACATAGGCACGTATGCTTTCTTCTGAAGTGGCAAGTGCTGTCCATCATAATTGTGTTGCATCGCCATTAATTATTTTAAAATAATACTTAACACTGTTACTATATCCTGATTTGTATAATTTGTTTGTGCTCGGTTTTATTTGTTTTTGAGTAGTCTTTTTTCAGGAGGTTGGTGTGGGTATTGATTTTTGTTCGTTTTTTTCTTTGTATTGAGTTTTACCATTTGTGCTGGTATTGTGTTAATCTATTTATTATCCTTTAATCTTTTCAAATTTTGAGTTGCTTTGCTTTAAATCTGTTTGGTAAAGAAGAATGAGAGTTGTGTTCTATTTTGACACATACTTCGGGACAAGCTTATTTGATCCAATTGAAGGGGATCTTAAATACAGATCGTTGATCAGCAAAGCTTCTTCAGCTAGTTTAACTAGATTGAATCAGAGTGAGAAAGAGTAAAATTACTAAGTTCGATGAACTAGTGCGAAAATATCGCACGATATTGAAGTACATTGCTTTCGTAATTGCTGTTGATGTTGTCGTCGTGTCAGATTTGAAATTTACGAAGAGGTCGAAACTTAACGTTGACTCGAGTTGTGTTAAGAAACAATTCAATGTAAATCTTGAACCCAATTAAAAAAAAGCTTATATTCCGTGCAACCATTTTGCAACTCAATGCGAAAAGTAAAAAGAGTAAGGAGAAAGAGAGAGACTGAGCGAGTAAGTTACAATGAGAGAAGGACGAATGGAAGATGAAATATGTTAAGATTAATATTTTCATTACTTGCGTTTCTTACCAGCTCAGAGCAATCACCAGATGAGAGCTAGTATAAAATTCCAGTAATGAAGCAATAAAAATTTAAATATTTCACTGTATCCAAAAATACACACACACACATAATATATATATGTATGTATGTATGTATGTATGTATGTATGTATGTATGTATGTATGTATGTATGTATGTATGTATGCATGTATGCATGTATATATGTACGTATGTATGTGTATTCATATATGTATATATGTGTGTGTGTGTGTGTGTGTGTCTGTGTCTGTGTCTGTGTCTGTGTCTGTGTGTATGTGTGTATGTGTGTGTGTGTGTGTAAATATGTATTATATAAACGCACACACATACACAGAGAAACAAACAAGCATACGTACAAAGACTGTCAAAAGTCTGATTACTCTGATAACAGTAAAGTTCTTTTATTGTTATTGATGATGGAAATGAAAAGCACAGCATATATTTTATAATGCAAATAAAGCAAATAACCAGTGAATTACTTACTATATCATTGATATTCTATACTATAGTTTTCACGACAAGATACTATTCCCCTTTAATAAAGAGTATCACACGTGATATAATAGCTCCATTACGGTAGCAATACGGTCAAGTTTTCGAACGAATTTTTGCAGTAATCTGGGGTTATCTCCTACTCCAAGCATTTTCTGTCGCATTCAAGTCAGGTGATTACCTTGGCGATTTACCTAATTGA
The DNA here is from genome assembly GCF_006345805.1 of Octopus sinensis. NCBI lineage: Eukaryota > Metazoa > Mollusca > Cephalopoda > Octopoda > Octopodidae > Octopus > Octopus sinensis. Next base: position 76,568,260 of record NC_042998.1, on the reverse strand, counting down.
GTAATATACCGATATCGTTAAGCAAGTCATTGAAGTAATTCCAAAACTGGCGGGATGCACCACGCTGTTGAAATAGCATCAAAGATAACCGTATTAGCAAGCAACTTTTCCTTAAAATCCAGGTAACCTTTAGAGTTTATTGTTGTATCTTGAGTCATTATCTAAAAACCAGATATGCGCCCCTAACATAATGGCTGGGTATTTCTTGACTCTTGCAGGTAGGATTGTGCCTTCAGACTGATGGTAAACGAAGAAAAGGAGACTATCGAAAGTTTCGTCAAATTACTCTATGGATGTTTTGCAACTAAACATGATTTCCGGTCTTTCTTGATCCAATTTTTATAATCCTTGCAAAATTTCAAACAATCCTGAATATTTTCCGTAACAGACCTGGTTTTATATAAGTTTTTATAAGTGATTTGTTTGGCTATTTTCTAGACGTTTTGCAACAAGATTGGAATCGTTTTTCAATTTATATCATATTGCCTTATTCCTGCATTTTACTGCATTTTGCTAGCAAATGGTGCAGCTCGATGTAATATAAGAATGCGATACAAATATGAATTCTATGACCAGTTTGAAGAGTTGTAACACGAAGTCAACCTGATCAGCCAAGTTATTTATATTCCCTTCTCTGATGAAATACGACAAAGTTTTCTGGACAGCACCAGGAGATGGATATACATGAGATTATATCTATCTGAATGGGAGTCAAGTGTTACATGAAGCAAAATATTTTAGCCCATTTTCAGATGAAAATTTCGGAAAATTTAAAACTGTTGATCTACCATGCAGTATTTCAAATGTCAAGTAGAAGACGAAATGATAAAATAACATTCCCTCATTCATATATACCATAATGCACAATATAAATTTATTGTGTTATTTTCATGAATCCAATTTCATCTTTCTGTTCAGACTTTTGACCAAGACTGCTTATATGTGCGTGAGTATATATATATATATATATATGTGTGTGTGTGTGTGTGTGTGTGTGTGTGTGTGTGTGTGTGTGTGTGTGTGTGTGTGTGTGTGTGTGTGTGTGTGTGTGTGTGTGTGTCATTATTCAGTTTTATTTCAAGATTTCATACTTATAGAGAAAGAGCTGGTTTGTAACCTAGTTCCACGGCTCCTTCATTGGAATTTTAACATCAACAACAGGGTATTTTTCTTTCTATGTATGTATTATGTATGTGTACAGCTTGAATGTTTTGTTTTAAGTATGTATTCTCATGCATGTAGTTGCATATCTAGACATGCTCATATACATTTAAAGGATAAACATTTGGAAAGATTTACAGTTCCAGTGATGGATTGGATCTGTAGTCTTCGAACTGGCTTTATTTTTTCTGGTTTTGAGAAGCCTAATTTCTCGAGGTTGGTATTTAGGCAGTGTGTTACATATCCCAGGGCTCCAATAATTGCAGGTATAAACCTGAACTTATAATCGGGATAGAGTAGCTGCAGATTTCTCGATAGCTCTTTCGCACTGATCTTCAACTTTATGTCAACATCCGGTGGGCAGTTAATTTCCACAACTACACACATTTTCTCTTCTTTATACCAATTCATTATATCATGTCTGTTGTGCTTACATTTTATTGAGGTGTTCACTTGGACATTATGAGTGGCTATGGCTTCTACCATACTGTGGCTTTTTATTTCTTTGCCCTCGGAGTTACCTTTCCAGGGGATTTCATTATAGAGTGTCCTAACTACAAAATCATGCCTCATTGGCAGATAATACTGTGGTGACATTTTCGGACAACTGCTTATGATGTGGGTGATATCTTCGGTGTTAACTCCACGAAGCCTGCATCGGTTGTCACATTTTACTGCTTTTCCTGCATCCCTATCCTTTTTGTGCATCAGGTATTTGGTTGATATTTCCTGTTCCTGGATTAAAAACGCATACCCTTCAAAGTGGGCGGTAGTAATCCGGCTATTGATCCATGAGAGACTACTTTGATGATCAATGTTACTATCATCTCAGCGCTTTCTACTAACGTATCCATGCATAGTACTCTTCTAATGTTATCCTTTCATCTGATGATACTTTGCGGTAGAGTCGTGGGACTTCTTTGGACATGTATTTAAGGTTATCAGACAAACAATGTTGCTCAAGGAACTGACTTTCAAGTCTTTAGTCTTATGCTGTTGACAGCTTCATGTATGCAAACTTGGTCAAAGGATGCCCTTCGACACTTGGTGGTTAAAGATGTTGCCGAAGGGATGTGATACGACATTCAAAGCATTTTGGATTGATGTTAAGCCTCTGCCGCTTTGTTTTCGTTTTATGTATGTATGTATGTATGTATGTATGTATGTATGTATGTATGTATGTATGTATGTATGTATGTATGTATGTGTGTATGTATGTATTTATCCAGAGGACATAGAAACCCTTTCTTCGGATCGTGCTTGATGGCGAACAAAAGTGTGGAGTGAAAGCATTTGAAGAGGCCAGGAGAACGCATGCAAGACTCAAAAGAGACTTAAGGAAGAATGTTACGATCGAGAAGGTGAATCACAATGACTTTTTTGTGTACATAGTTTGTGACAGACCATGCCTTCCTTTTGCTGGGCTCAAATCTCATTTGAGAACCCATGGAAAACGAACCTCCCTCCACCATCTATTCTGCCTATATGTCTGTACACACCTTTCAATGCGATGTATGGCAGAAGATTTGCAGATCTAACGGAGGTCTCAAAAGACATTTTAAGATCCACAAAGATTAGAATTTATCTGCAGCTCTTGTGGCAATATGATATGAATTGAAATCTATGTGGGAGTCTTTTCAGAATATTGTCTGGTTTAAAAAGCCATATCAGATGTCATGATGGTTCTAAGGTGTAGGTACAGGAGGTAGTCAAACTCTGCATAAGGAGTAGATAACCACCATGAATGTATGTATGTATGTATGTATGTATGTATGTATGTATGTATGTATGTATGTATGTATGTATGTGTGTGTCAGGTCACTTTCGAGTGCTACTGGTAACATATAATCCAGTACAACCTGTTGCATGGTCGGGTCGTCGGCGACTAAACCGGCAACCTCACCAAGCTTGCTTGGTGAGGAGGGTGTTTATTGGACACCCTGCGGGATGAAAAACAAAACCCGTCAAACGGCGGAGGAACTCTTGAGAGTCAACCGCCATCCAATAAATGTCTTAAGGCTGTATCATGCGCGGGGACATAGAAATAATCAGATTGAATACCCGATCGCGCAGTTAAACCATTGGGAGTGAAGGACTCCTAGCCTTTGTAAGGGCATCCTTCTAGGAGAAGGTAACTCAGGTAACTGGGATAGCTCCGACATAAAACCTGCGGCTCAGTGGTTACCGATGATGTTGACTTTCGGATTATGGCTGCTGTTGCTTAGTGAGTGAGATTGACTCAGTGCACAGCCTTTCCTCACTTTAAAAAAATCTTCTTGCACATTGATTAAGTTTCATGCAATGGCCATACTCGATAACGAAGGGACAGCCACCATGTATGTATGTATGTATGTATGTATGTATGTATGTATGTATGTATGTATGTATGTATGTATGTATGTATGCATGAATAGATTTGTATATGTATATGTATGTATGACATTATGTATGTCCGTATAACATAGTGCATCAGTGAACATGCTGCAATCATGGTAGTGCAGACGATGCTTCAACCGCCGGAAACGTAAGTCAAAGGCAATGTGAATGTGTTCACTGTCATTCGCGACAAAATATCACAACGTATAAACAGGGTGCTAAACCACATAAATATAGCTTTAATTTCTCACATGTAGATTCATCGTTAAAGAGTACATAAATAAATACAGTTTTAACAATAATTAATGACAGCAAATTCAGGTTATATATATATATATATACATACATAAATGGAACTAAAACGCAATACAAGACAATAAAACAACCGGACAGACAGACGATACAAAAGCAGACAGGAAAAACAACAAATAGAAGTACAGAAAAAACAGGATGGGTTATTCGTGGCCTTATTTCGTCAGTCAAGTTGCCAGATGTCCTTACAGTTCCGGACAGTTACACTTTAGACTGTTCGATCTGGTTGCCCCTAAAAAGTCTAGGCTATGAACATTATATATTTTGTAAGAAAGCTAGCGAATGTGTGCGACAACAAACACAAAAAAAAACGGAGAACATGGTACACAATTACAAATACAAGCATCAAGAATATAACAACGGGTATCTTTCGACTAAGGCGTGTGTAAAGTGAAAGCCTAAAAGCAGGAACATAGGAGATGGACATAGAAGTGTTGACGGTTGGCAGTAAGGCAAAGAAAGAAAGATCATCGCTAGCCGAACACCGGTCACATGGATGGAGGAGAGAGGTGTAGGGGGTCGCGGGATTGAAGGATTAGAAAAAAATTAGAGACAAAGGGAAAGATACAGGGGAGATAAACGAGGAAGAAAAGTGAGATTTAAAGAAAGAGAGGGCCAAGGAATGTGAGAGGGAGAGAGGGAGCGAGAAAAGGAGGAAGAAAGTATGAGGGGGACAAAAAGACAGAGTAAAAGAATCGTACATATATATATATACATGCATACATACATACATACATACATACATACATACATACATACATACATACATACATACATACATACATACATACATACATACATACATACGAAGAGACATGATGGCCGTCCACTCGTGACCGGGGAAGATCATTGCTGACCTTTAGGAACATTGTGCGCTTTAGGACTAGCTTATATTTTGTATATGCGGCTCCGTTGGTGGCTAATGAGCTCTGCTCTTGGCAAGCATACACGACTACAAACATTACAAACCAAGCGTTACTCATTCACTACGCTAGCAATACGCTTTCTAAAGCACGCTTAAATTCTTCATACAGAATACGTGCTCTCAAAGGTGTCGCCCCGTTCCTTAACCTGCTTCCTCCATCCGTGGCGATGGCAGGCATTGCTCTCTCGGTCAGTCTCCTGCATACCACAGGCCTTTAATGAGGACTTGAGAGCTCTTAAATCGCAGCCTTAGTTTTTACCGGGGTCTCTTTCCACTAACAAGTTCTCCATATAGCATTTGTTTGGGGAATCCTGTTATCCTTCATTCTAATAAGGTATCCATATATAAATATATATACACATACATATTGGTCTGATCAATAAGTATCCAGACTGTTACCATAGTAACTTAAAGTAAAGCAGCTTGGTACAGATTGACCCTGGACTCTGCTGTACGTGAGCACTTAGTTTTAGCGTTCTATCTCACTTCTGTTGTTTACAACAGTGCTTGGAAGGAAAATCTGTAGTGTGTGATTGTTGCATTGACCATGACTGTGAAAGCTGTGCAGAGATTATACATCAAATTTTGCTAAAAGCTTGGCGATACCTGCTCAGAAACCTACGCAAAGTTTTCAAAACGTTTTCATCGTTCTCGACACAAACAAGATCTTGTGCAACTGAAACCCGGGTGTATTTGGGGCAGCTGAAAGCAGTTTTGGCACGAACTTGGCAGACACGTGCTTTAGTGATAATGGAGGAAACTGAACAGTAATTAATCTGCACATCATCTGATAACTCACAGTTGCCGATTCGACAATTTCCACTTATAGTTGCATGCACATCTGCGATATTTTTCTCAGTCCTGCTGGTTGCGGGTCTCCTTGAACGTTCGTCAATATCGACATTTTTTCGGCCATCTTGAATACGTCAGTACAACTTGTACACTTGTGCGAGGCTCATACACTCCTCTCCATACACTTTCTGCACCTTTGCGTAGGCCTCTGAGTAGGTATCGTCATAAGAACTTTCTTTATCATTGTCAATGCGCCGATCACCCACTACACACGTTACTTCGAAGCACAGTTGTAAACAGCGGAAGTAAGCTAGAATGTTAAAACTTAGTGCGCATGCAAAGCTGAGTTCAAGGTCAATCTTTGCCAAGCGGCTTTACTCTGCGTTACTATGATAGCAGTCTGGATTCGTTACTATGACAGCAGTTCGGATACTTATTGATCAGACCTCAAACATAGAACGGGCTTATTTCAGTTTCCATCTACCACATTCACTAACAAAGCTTCGGTTAGCCCGAGGTCATAGTGGAAGACACTTTTCTAAGGTCGTACACAGAGGGACTGAACCCTCAATCATATATATATATATATATATATATATATATATATATACATATATACGTATATGTCAATCTGAGGACGGTACAGAGGATTCGGAAAGAGTTGGATGAGTGTAATGGTGATATATATAGACAAAAGGGATAAACAACCTCCTGGTAAACATCCACTAATGCTATATCGCCTGAAGAACTGAATCTATGAAGATGATCTTCTCGATGCCCACTGATATTACGGATTACACCAGGGATGGGGAAACACCCACCCGCGGACCCATTTTATTGCGCCCGCAGGCTGGGATACTCGTATGTACAAAATATAGTCAATTTTGCAATTATAAAATTCATACAACTCTCGTATGCCTCTTTGCGACATAGGTAGTGTTTGCACTACGATTTAAAACGGTTAGACTCGAACAGAAAATCGTCCAGTAATCACAATTTAAATGGAAATTTTGTTTTCACTACAAAACACATATTGCTAGGTTTGTACCACCTCCTTGTGACCCGACTACGCACTAGCTGAAAAATATTGAATACCTCATAAGTAATATAAACGTCCTAAATTCAGTGGCGGCGTTAATGAAGATGTTACATGTTAATTGAACGTGTTAGACTTACCTTTATTGATTTACATTGAATTATACATAGTTACGTACATGATTTACACAGATATAAGAGTTAGAACTTGTGATTCGCCCGCAGACCTTTTTTGGGTGGGAAAATTTTTGCCCGCCGCACTAAAAAGTCTCCCCCCAACCTGGACGATACTATATTCATCCCAGGAAAGCGAACTGTAATATTAAGAGACACATAATTTGTGGAAACGCGCGTAGTGGTGCATTATACGTTTATATAATCCATCCAAGGGTTATTTTTATGACTACGTGTTTGTGTGTGTGTGTGTGGTGTGTGTGTGTGTGCGTGCGTGCATGCGTGTGTGCGTGCGTGCGTGTGTGCGTGCATGCGTGTGCGTGCGTGCGTGTGCGTGCGTGCGTGTGCGTGCGTGCGTGTGCGTGCGTGCGTGTGCGTGCGTGCGTGTGCGTGCATGCGTGTGCGTGCGTGCGTGGTGCGTGCGTGCGTGTGCGTGCGTGCGTGTGCGTGCGTGCGTGTGCGTGCGTGCGTGTGCGTGCGTGCGTGTGCGTGCGTGCGTGTGCGTGCGTGCGTGTGCGTGCGTGCGTGCGTGTGCGTGCGTGCGTGTGCGTGCGTGCGTGTGCGTGCGTGCGTGTGCGTGCGTGCGAGTGCGTGCGTGCGTGTGCGTGCGTGCGTGTGCGTGCGTGCGTGGCGTGCGTGCGTGTGCGTGCGTGCGTGTGCGTGCGTGCGTGTGCGTGCGTGCGTGTGCGTGCGTGCGTTGCGTGCGTGCGTGTGCGGCGTGCGTGTGCGTGTGCGTGCGTGTGCGTGCGTGCGTGCGTGTGCGTGCGTGCGTGTGCGTGCGTGCGTGTGCGTTGCGTGCGTGCGTGTGCGTGCGTGCGTGTGCGTGCGTGGCGTGTGCGTGCGTGCGTGTGCGTGCGTGAGTGTGCGTGCGTGCGTGCGTGGTGCGTGCGTGCGTGTGCGTGCGTGCGTGTGCGTGCGTGCGTGTGCGTGCGTGTGCATGCGTGTGTCTATATATATATATGTATGTATTTATTTTTGAGCTTCAAGAAAAGGTTGGCGAACAGTAAGTCGCACTTTACATCGTTTTCAACAACATTTATGAAGGGTTTGAAAAAGCGTTGGAACTGTGAGCTTATGGACACTGCAAAAATACACATGGGTGTCCGGCCAAATTTGTGGAAATTATCAGTTCGTTCAAGGATTTTTTGTCTCTCGTGGACAAGGGATCTTCCTCCTCCCAGTTATCTGTAGAGGAAAACAAGGCTGTGTACCTGTTCCAACGCATGGGCGGAACATTTTAAAACTATGAGCGAGTTCACTGCGCAGTGGTGTGCATATCTGCCCAAGAGTAGATGGTAAGTTGCTGAACCTATCTAGTTATGATCCACTAAGAACTACCGAGATATGTGAAATTTGCGGACGTCCTAATAAAGAGATATCCATAAAATTACTCAAAATTTTGAAAGTAAAGTGACAGCTTTCAGCCTATTAATAAATGTGAATCACTCTAAAGCTGGAATACTTGAAGATGGACCTCGAAACATCGTGTTCATTAATCAGTCTCTAAATTTAGTGAAGGAATCCACATATTTGAGTAGTAATATTTCTGATGATAGTAACTTGGACACGGAGATGGCCCACCGTATACAATCTGTTGCGGTCGTTTTTGTGACTCTCAATAATGTATGTGTGTGTATGTGTGTGTATGTGTGAGTGCACGTGTGTATGCATGTGTATACACATACACACACATACACACACACACACACATATATATATATATATATATATATACATACAAACGTACATACATACATACATAATACATACATACATACATACATACATATGTGTATCCAAACATATATTACTCACATAAACATACACATATAAACACGCACACACAAGCATAAGTACATATGTATCACACATACATACATACATACATACACACAAAAATACATACATACATACATATAGATATTATTCTACATCACCTTCATATTGGTTGCCATCTGGCATCATATCTATCTAATTTGTAGGAATTTACAAAAACCTGTTCTTTTTGCTTCGTCTTCCTTTTATATTGCTGTGTTTATTGTAGCTTTTTAGGGTGTGGGATTGGTTCAGATTAAACGATTTAGTTTTTGCTTTTTTCTCTTAAAACTTACGAAAGTATTTCTGAGAGAAGGATTTGGGACTCATTTTGTTGTTGGGAGAAAATGTCTTATTTTTTTGTTGTCGATGTTGAGACCATTTTTAGACATATATTTCTATTTTATTTATTTATTCATTTGTTTGTTTGTTTATTTATATGTTGTATGTGAGGTACTTATTTATTTCCCTGGATGGCCAAAAACTCATTATTAACTGCTTTGCATGTCATACTAATAGCATTTTGATTTTATGAATAGTGATTTCCGATGCGCAGTTATTCTCTTCTCTCTTCGCTTTATAGCACCAAACACTGTTAATTGTGTGTATGTGTATGTATACCTGTATACATGTGAGTATATGTGTGTATGCACATGCGCATACACACATATATTGGTAGGGAAAGACAAAGAGAGGTGGAAATGTGAGGAATTATGGGTCAGAGATAGATGTTCCTTTGTGAGTGTGTGTTTATGTGTGTAACGTGAGGGGAGAATTAGAACACCAAAGCGATGGCTTCATACTCTTCTACGGGTTAATCCGGTTACTGTAACCTTCATTGAGATTGTGACAAATGTTTACATAGATAAGCATAGTTGTTAAAATAACATTAGTCACTGAACTAATACGTTTTTCTCCTGACCATATATTAATTAATTAGAATTTTTCCTCTTCCTACATTGTATATAGTGATACTAGTTTAACTGCTTATATCGTAGTGGTGGTGCTTCTACTTCTGGTGGTGGTGGTGGTGGTGGTGGTGTTGGTGATGGTCGTCGTCGTTAGTATCCGTAGACCTTACAGTCAGTCCCAGATTTGTAAAAATTTATATTCAGCTTGAAAAATAAAAAACATAATATCAAAATAAAATAAAGCATGCATAGGAACTTGCAGAGTTTTGCGGAGAAGGACGTGGTATGGACTGCATTTCATGTAAAACTTTTTTTTTTAATGAGAAATGCGATCTGCTATTCATTGACACAAAGAAGAATTTAAAGTTTCATAGCGTAACTCTTCAGCATTCTAACCAGCCAGATCCAGCCTCTCGCAGCTACCCTGCAATGTCCTTCGAAAAACAACAACCACATCATCAAAATCGTGAATCTGCGTGATTAATTCAAAACAATGTAAAAGCACAATCTTCGATAGAATAATCTGAATGTTAAAGGCTTAAAGATTTTTCCGAATTCTTTTCGAGTCATTAGGCATATAAGTTGGTGAAAGAAGGAAAATGTATAGCGGGGACTGTAGAATCTGGTTGTTCTGGGCTTAGGTGAAAGAATTAATCGGAAGTTAAGTTTCTTTAACGGACGGATCCGGTTTGTTTGGTTCTTGTTTTGTTTTTTTTTATGTTTTTTGTTAGGTTTTTGTTCTTGTTTTTGCTTTATTTGCTGAACAACATGCCTGTTGGTTAAGAAGGATTTAATAATTAAATTGGAATTCTAACATTTTTTCGGTGTGTTAGCCAACTAATCTTATCGAATGATTAATTAACTACTTAGATTTAATACTAATGATATTAGATATTATAAGACACCAACTAATGGAATGACAAGCATTCCGTATTGCAATGCAACCGTGGTTGCCCAAATAGTTCCTCAATTCGAATTGATGACTGAATGGTATTTATTCGAATTGATATTATACTTCAGGGAAGAACTTGGCCATGATGTCTGTGCCTTGGTTAAGTTTGGTAGAGTAATTCCCACTCCATTTAAACTATTGTTCTACTTCGAAAACACTAAACCATTGAAACCTTTTGTAGTGTATTTGATAACCACCTCGACCGGCAATCGATGAAAGACGGATAAGTGACAAGAGTCCGACCAACAGGCGTGTTTCTATTTTTGTATTTCAAACTGTTTCTTACAATGTATAAAACAGTAAAATCACACGTTAAGCCTTTTACTCCTACTGCTTCTACTTTTCACTGTTCTTGATTTTGTTGAGCTACAAGTCAATATTGATAAAGTAGACACATGATCAAAAGCGTCCTATTCGTGACCGTCTCATCTTGTATCTTTAAGTATATATTTTCTAATGCATCCTTCCTCTTTTTAAATTGGTAGAGTGTGATTTAAAGGATATGCCACAACTATTTCTAAAAGGTTGGGCGATCACATACAGGGTTCTTCGTTGGCTGCAGTAAAAATTTAAAAAAGTACATATTTACAATTGTTTAGGTGGTGGAGCATGAAATACAGAGAAAGTGAATAAAGGGGAAAGGGCTTTGTTGTTGTATACCACACTATATCTGTTTTACACAAATACTGACGACCTAATATACTGTTTAGCGACGAAAAACCAAAATGGATTTCTCGTAGGCAAGTGGACCCCTACCTAGCTGCTCCACTTGCTAGAAATTATATGCATTTTCTTAACTCGTGCCCTTCAGTCTCCAGAAAAGGAAGCATTGGATAGTGTAATCATAGATTCACTAACTCTGAACAGATGGCGATGTGGTCAGGTATAGAACGCCTTTAGGCGTAGATCAATTCGATCAGTGTTGATCTATGACAAAACAACATCATCAACAACAGCAGCACTCTTTACAACGGTTCATTAACGAACGCCCCGACGTCACGTAACGCTACTCTACAAAAGCAATAAGATTTTTTTCTGGCGTTGCCCTCCCTCACCCAATATTGAAGCTATGTCAATTAAAAAAGTAATTTATGACAATTACATCCACAACAGCACCAGAGAGAGAGAGAGATTTTACATAGTCGTTCCGTCTACAGGAAATAGCAAGTAAGTGTTGCATGCTACATTCTTAAAGAAAGGAAAACATTACTGGATAATGTAGTCCTTGATATACTTTGCAAACCTCCGTCATGGGAGACTATGAATCTGCACAGGCTTGGAAAAGTTTCTTATGATGAACCAGCAGTTACCCATGCATGTTGCATTTTTTAATCCAACGATAATGTTAAAGAGATTGTAACGATATTGGATGTAACGTGTTCGAATGTAACAATGTCACAATATAACGTGGAATGAAGTGCATGAAGAAATAAATGTTAGAAGGCATGTTTGTTAATGGAGCATAGAAACTTTATTTGGATTGTTGACAAGTGCTGAGCAAAGTGAGCGTATGTATGTAGGATTCAGAGGGAAACCTTGAAACTTGACCTCTCTACATGATCCCCCGCTTCAGATTGTAAGTCGATACAAACAAGTGCAAGAAAAGAAGAATGAATATATTAAGCAAAAACAAGCATGCAAAAATACGATTAAAGGCACTCAAACCCAGTCTATTTACAAACATCTTCACAAAGTCTTTCGGACCAATGGACCGCTGCCAGTTGTTGTAACGTATTTTTGATGAATGTGGGGTAGCTGTTTGTGGAGCAGTATGTGTAGGGGTGTATATGTGTGTGGTGCGGTATGTGTTTAGGGTATATATGGCTCCGGGATATCAGCATCCGTGTAGGTCCTCTTTATTCTATCAACAGAGACAGTATCTCTAGAACCATTATGGTCAATCGAGAAATGTTTGTCGGTGCATGCCAGCACACGATAAGGTCCTGTGTAATGTGGGGTGAGAGGACTTCTCACGGCGTCGTTTCTGACAAAAACGTCGGTCCACAAGGCAATGTCCCTCGGGACCACAGGTTTTACAGTTTGATGTCGATTACTCATTGGCGGCAGGTCCCGAAAATATGAATGAATGGGGTTCACGTAAAGCGCCGGATCCTGAATAGACAGGTCGACTGGAGCGGGCATCTGCCCTGACATAGACAACGGAGCACCATACAACAGTTCCTTGAACGCAATCCGAATGCTGAGGAGTACTATAGGAAGGTATTCGCTCCAGCGTTGAGTATCTGGGTAGGCACGAAATGCGACTTTCAAGTGGCGATGGAAGATGATAACTGGTAGTACGCACCGATGATTTTTGTGAATTCCGAAAAATGGTGAGATTCGAATTGTCTACCACCATCTGTCGTACTAGTGGTAGGGACACTGTAACACGATATCCATCCTGATACCAGGGTTCGTGCTACAGATTCAGCAGATATATTAATTAAAGGAATGGCTTCGAGTCAGTGAGTGAACCGATCAATGCAGCTCTGACAAGGCCAGAGTCCCACGAGATCAATATGAATGTGGCGGAAGCATGCATCAGGTGTATTGTAGCGGAAGCATGCACCAGGTGCCAAGTGGTGCCCGGATGTGCTTATACACCTTCGACTTCTGGCATTAGAGGCATGATCGGGTCCGTTCAATAATGTCGCGGCTCGTATTTGGCCAGAAGTATCTGTTATGAGCTTTACTGAGGCCGAGATTCAGGGTGCGAAAGACTGTGCAAAGCTTCAAATATAACTTGCTGATGGGTCTCTGGGAAGAATTCTGCGCAGCATGTAATAATTTGACCTCTCTAGTTAACTCTAGAATGGCCTATAGAGTCGCCGCTTGCATCAATCCTGGATCCAACGAGGCAGCTGCTACTGGAGAGGGAAAAACAGGAGCATTTCTGTCACCAGCAACTCTGCTGCGAGTATATTCTAATATTTTATCGGCCGAAGGAGGCAACTGATCTACTGAACTGACTTCCATCATAGGAGCGAGGATGGCCTGCACGGTTGATGGCAAACGGGAGAAGATTGGTTGTTTAATCATGGCGTTGTCCCCAGATGATCCTTAGTAAGTTCCCGCTTCCTGTGAAAGAGTTGGGATGGTGTCTGGTCACCCAAGTGTTCCTCATTGACTATCGTACAAAAGCGTTTCTCCGCTGAGAGAAACGTCCTACGGAGAACTTCGCTCTTTATAGAGGAGTAAGACGCATCATTAGGTGGGTGCTTATGAGATCCTTCAAATAAAAACAGTCAATGAAGCAGAAATAGCGCTCAATAAAATGTTGCTGCTCCGTGTTAATATTGTTCGCAGCAAAGTATGACTCTATTTGCGCGAATCAAACTCTTACATCACCACTGAGTGCTGGTAACGAAGAATAATTCATACTGACTAAGAAATGTTGTACATATGGATTAATAAAATGTTGCGAGCACGGCTCTCAAAGAAAAGAAATCACAGGTATGGCTATAAAAAAAGAATAAGTCTTCGTTGTGTTTTGTTTAATTTTTCATTCAAATAATCATGAAATAAATCCAGTAAACTGTGTGTATCTTCACCCATATGAGGAAGCACTCCGTCGGTTATGACGACGAGGGTTCCGGTTGATCCGATCAACGGAACAGCCTGCTCGTGAAATTAACGTGTAAGTGGCTGAGCACTCCACAGACACGTGTACCCTTAACGTAGTTCTCGGGGATATTCAGCGTGACACAGAGAGTGACAAGGCCGGCCCTTTGAAATACAGGTACAACAGAAACAGGAAGTAAGAGTGAGAGAAAGTTGTGGTGAAAGAGTATAGCAGGGATCACCACCATCCCTGCCGGAGCCTCGTGGAGCTTTTAGGTGTTTTCGCTCAATAAACACTCACAACGCCCGGTCTGGGGATCGAAACCGCGATCCTACGACCGCGAATCCGCTGCCCTAACCACTGGGCCATTGCGCCTCCACCTTCACCCATATATATGTAATTCAAAATATAAACAATAATAAACCATAAATTAATATTTTTATTTTTCAAAGTGAAACAACACTAACAGTAAGATAGAAAATAACGTTTATTTTTGCATTCTTCCACTTTATTTGTATCTGAAAAGTTTTCTTCTACATTTTCTAATTGCAAAGTTCATAAAGGTCATTGATCAGATCCTCACTATGACAACATGAACACTTCGAAATTACATATCCGATCATATAGACCACTACGAATATCATTTTATCAAGTTTAAAGTGATTTCTTTTGTGCCGTAAACCATTTGTCATTTCTGCGGTTCACCTCTTACCTTGATGCCCTAAGCACGTGCTTTCTACCGGTTAATATTGCTCTATGCACCACCACCACTACCACCTCCAACACCTACTAAACATACAAGTGGTTCACGATCAGAATACCTAGTTGAGCTGAGATGAAATAATATTTTCTACTAAATGCACAAGGCCTGACATTTTGAGGGAGGGGTTAAGTCGATTACATCAACCCCAGTATTCAACTGGTACTTAATTTATCGAGCCCGAAAAGATGAAAGATAAAGTCGACCTCGGCGGAATTTGAACACAGAACGAAGCGACGGGAGAAATACCTATTTCTTTACTACCCACAAGGGGATAAATAAAGAGGGGACAAACAAGGACAGACAAACGGATTAAGTCGATTATATCCACCCCAGTGCATAACTGGTACTTATTTAATCGACCCCGAAAGGATGAAAGGCAAAGTCGACCACGGTGGAATTTGAACTCAGAACGTAGCGGCAGACGAAATACTGCTAAGCATTTCGCCCGGCGTGCTAACGTTTCTGCCAGCTCGCCGCCTTGCTGAAGTTAAATAATAACACAAACGACATATAC
>NC_042998.1:76522968-76547968 GCF_006345805.1 Octopus sinensis | reverse complement strand
GTAATCGACTTAATACCTATGTCTGTCCTTGTTTGTCCCCTCTGTGTTTAGCCCCTTGTGGGTAATAAAGAAATAGGTGTAGCAGATGTCAGGAGTTGAAGTAGTCGCAGAGCAACGTGAGGTGAAGTGTTTTGCTCAAGAACTCAACGCACCACTCAGTCTAGGAATTGAAACCAAGATCTTGCGGTTGTGAGTGCAACACCATGACCACTCGGCCATGCGCTCTCATTATTCCGTCATGTTATTTATATTACAACTTCACTTTATATATTATCGAAAGTCAATCCTACTGATTAACCAGTCAGATACTTGTGATCTCCAGAGTTCATGTCATCGATTCTGTTTCAAAAAATGGTTTTCACGCTGTTTCGACAAAGGAAGTTACGAATCGTCCAATCCACGGAATTACCTGCTCATTTAATCATAATGTGGTGGGTGAGTAATCTACAGAAGCTTGTACCTTTAACATAATCCGCAAACAGACTCATCGTAACACTGGTTGTGACATAGTTGGTCATTTGAATTAGTATATGTATATGTATATTAGACTACCCGTGACCCGTTGGGTCACCGGGTAAGTCTGAGTTTCCAGCAACGTGACATTGAAATCACGCGTAAACGGCTCCTTTCCCCCAGAAAAGGACAGATTTGGCTGCTATTTCTAGCACTCCCAGCTACCACGTAATAGGTACTTCGGGTCCTTTATCGTAAATAGCTGTTACGTGGTAGTAGGGCACGCTAGAAATAGTAGCCAAATCTTTGGAGGTGACATACGTTGAATAAACTCGAAAAAAATCTATGGAGAAAAACCTATTTCGCACCGAGGGTCTTTTACGAAACATTTACCGTATTTTTAAAGTCATTTTCACTTAAAAATATTTTTTGAACATGCCCAAAAGAAGCGGATGTAGATCAGAAGCGCACCCGTCAGTGGCTACGGAGCTCAAGGCTAAATGCATAGAGTGAAGGATTTATCTTGGCTGCTCAAGATCAGAGCTTACTGACCCGAAACTATCAAGTTAATGTGATGAAAAATGGTGTAGATCTAAAGTGCCGATACTGTAACGACGGGATTGAAACAGTGGACCACCTAATCTCTGGGTATAAAGTCTCACCACGTGTAGAGTATAAATCAAGACATGACTGGGTTGGTCAATATCTACTTTTGATAATGTGTGGGCATTATAAAATCAAAACTACTGACACGTGGTACAAGCACCATTCTGAGGTTGTAACTGAGGGAGAAAATGTCACGATTCTTTGGGACTTTCCAGTATATACAGACCGGACCATCAAATCAAATAAACCAGATGTTGTGAAAGATCAAAATAATAAAGTTTATTGTGAACATAATATCTCGGTAAAAGAATTTGATAGCTCAGAAAATATAAAGATTTGCTAATCGAAAAGATGTGGCATCTCAAGATGGTAACAATACCAGTGATTGTAGGAGCACTTGGAATGACTAAAAAAAGGAGCTAAAAATTAGTTAAGAATGATGCTTAGCTTACCATCCATGCAGAAAGTGCAAAAGATTGTTTCAACTGGTACGTCAGACGCACTGAGAAGAGCATTATTGCTGTGAATTTTCTTTCCCATTTTCCCCTTTATTTTTTTGTTTACTTTTTCCAGGTAACAAAACACAGAAAAAAAGCACGCTAGTGTATGAACTACAGTTTGTATAATAAGTCATTGAATAGTGGATTGCACAGCATGTCTTTCAGCAAGGTCTGTTCCTGGTAGAGCTTCATCTAAAACAATAGATTTGGAGATTGCATCCGTTCTTCGATCAGCAGTGTAAATATCAGTCGCAGAGCATTTGGATCAGAACAACGAATTGAATCTGAAGAATCATGCACATCATCCACAAGTCAATTAATGCTTCTTCTGTTGGAATCAGATATATCCACTCAAAATTTCATTACCCCTAACTTTGGATAGCAGTTTTATATACCAATTTATCTTCTGTTGCGGAAAGTCATGTTTGAAAATATCTTTTGTTGAAGTACATCAAGTTTACTATGAGATAATGTGACTTTCAGAAAATACCAATTTTGTGTTTTGGTGCATAATTAACATCGCTACGGGAATAACTATGAAATTAAATTACACAGTTAAAGAGTTAATTAGAACTTGATAACCTAGTTTCATATCATTACGTACCACAAGAAAATGTATCCTGTACACCTATGCTAATCATATACAATAAGCAATTAAAGCTACCTCACTGCCTACAAATATTATACTTCGCAATGTCTGATAATCTGTTATGATGATAAATAATACGTTTGTCAAAAGTTGCCTCGCAAATATTGGTTTTCTTTTCTGCGAGAAGATAAGATACCGGCTCCCCCACCATCACAAACGTTTTCGTTTTTCATATATATATATATTACCTACCGCAAACTTATATTCATTCTGTGTTTCTCCAACAGATACTACAATTGTCACTGTTTCACTGATGTTGCTGACTCTATACGACCTCTACATATTCTCATTATCAGCTCGATCGTCTTACACTCTGGGTGTATTTACTAAATTGTGGCTGAGTCAATCTTTTACACACTTTCCCCTTCACAAAGCTTCCATCTGCTACCAAACAAAGAAATCAATATTATGGTGACATTTTAGCTGCATTATATAATTACATTATTCCAGTCATCCAGTCTATGTTTGATATTTTCTTATGATTCATTGCTTTACTATATTTTCTTCTTCTTTTTCTTTTCTTCTTCTTCTTTTCTTCTTCTTCTTCTTCTTCTTCTTCTTCTTCTTCTACTCCTCCTCCTCCTCCTCCTCCTCCTACATATTATTATTATCATTATTATTATTATTATCATTATTATTATTATTATTATTATTATTTATCATTATTATTATTATTATTATTATTATTATTACTATTATTATTATTATCATTCCTTTCATATTTCTGATTTATCTCCATGTCACATGAATTATTACTACACTACGTATATGTGAGAGGATTGTGCGTGCGTGCGTATGTACACACATAATTGAAAATACAATAGGAAATAGCTCAAAGAGGATTTTGGCATAATTTTTGGTTATGAATTAAGGGGTGAGCTCAATATACCGAAAACAAAGCTCAGCTATTCGAAATACACACACGTACACATACACGCGCGCACGCACACACGTACACATACACGCGCGCACGCACACACGGACACACACATACACACGCACACGCACACACACACACACATAGACACGCATACGAGTCGGTGAGAATATGAATGACGATTCTATATATCTGAGGATGTAGATGCATTTTTGCATCTACGAAACCTTATGTAATGTTGGGCAGAATCAATAATATATATTCTTTTATTCTTTTACTTGTTTCAGTCAAATGACTGTGGCTGTGCTGGAGAACCGCTTTTAGTCGAGCAAATCGACCCCAGGACTTATTCTTTGTAAGCTTAGTACTTATTCTATCGCTCTCTTTTGCCGAACCGCTAAGTTACGGGGATGTAAACACACCGGCATCGATTGTCAGGCGATGTTGGGGGAACAAACACAGACACACAAATATATACACGCACACATACATATATACATATATATACACACATATACGACGGGCTTCTTTCAGTTTCCGTCTACCAAATCCACTCACAAGGCTTTGGACGGCCCGAAGCTATAGTAGAAGACACTTGCCCAAGGTGCCACGCAGTGGGACTGAATCCGGAACCATGTCGTTCGTAAGCAAGCTATTTACTACACAGCCTACATATATATATATATATATATATATATATATATATATATATATATATATATATATAATTAATATAAACAGCTACGTAAAATTTCTCATATAGGTAGATAGATAGATAGATAGATAGATAGATAGATAGATAGATAGATAGATAGATAGATAGATAGATAGATAGATAGATAGATAGATAGATAAGGAGGGACACATTTATGGAGGGGGAGAGGAAGAGATGGGATAATTAGTAACGATGATTATGAACAATCGCGATATATCTCAGAGGCGTTCTAAAAAGTAACTAAAAATTCTGCAGATTTTCTCATAAACTATATAGTGGATTGAAACATTTAGATGTAGTGATATTATTAATATCAGATTTAGGCAATTCCGAGGGAAGTGCAAGCTGACTACATCGATCACATGGCTCAACTGGTACTTATTCCATCGAATCCAAAAGGATAAAAGGCAAAGTCGACCTGATCAGAATTTCATTGCGTGCTAACGAATCTGCTAAGCTCACCGCTTTTTTTTAATATCCTTTCTACTATATACACAAGGCCTGAAATTCTGGGGTGGGGGAATAAGTCGATTACATTGATCCCAGTGCGTAACAAGTACTTAATTTATCGCCCCGAAAGGATGAAAGGCAAAGTCGACCTCAGTAGAAGTTGAACTCAGAACGTAAAGACGGACAAAATGCCGTGCATGCTAACGAATCTGCCAGCTCGCCGCCTTTTTTTTTTTTTATATATTATTGATGTGGAAGAATAGCCTTCATCTTTGCTAGCAAATAACTTTCAATATAAAATACAGAAAAAAGGAAAGAGGAGATCGCTGGGAACGGAAATTTTATTCCTAGCTTAAGGTTTTAGGTGCAGGCATGACTGAATGGTTAAGAAGCTTACTTTGTAACCAAATGGTTTCCGGTTGTGTCCCACAGCGCAGTACTCTTGTTAAGTGTCCTATATAATGACCCAGGGTGACCAATGCTTTGTGAGTGAATTTGGAAGGTAGAAACTATATTGATGCCTGTTGTATGTACATTAATGTATATGTCTCCTACTACCTCTTGAGAAATGGTGTTGTTTGTTTACATCACTGTAACTAAGTGGTTCGGCACAAGAAATCAATAGAATAAGTATCACCCTTATAAAATATGTACTGGGGTTTATTTGTTCGATTAATCCCTTCAATGTGATACCCTGGTACAGCCACAGTCCAATAACTGGAACAATAGAGAGAAAGAGAAAGGTGATAAACTCTATATCTTAGTAATAGAAAGTAAGTTGAAAACATTGGAAATACTCATAACTCAATTATAACCATTTATAATTTAGTTTCAAATTTTGGCACAAGGCCAGCAATTTCGGAGAAGGCGCTAGTCGATTACATTGACCCCAGTATTTAATTGAGGCTTATTCTATCGACTTCGAAAGGAATGAGAGGCAAAGTCTAACCCGATGGTACTTGAACTCAAAGCGTAAAGTCGGAAGAAATGCCGCTGAGCATTTTGTCCGGTGCGGTAACGATTCAGCCAACTCGCCACCTTCGCAACCATCTATAATTTAACTAATAAACTTAAAATCATATCAGGACAATTATCCCACTAGGACAATTACCCCTCCCCCCGCCATAGGACAATTCTCCCCGACGGCAACTACCCCCTAGGATAATTATCCCCCTTGGCTAATTACCATCATCTGTTGTCCTTGGGGTGTTATTGTCCATGGGGGAGTAAATGTCCTAGACTCCTTAAAATCAAAAATAGTGCTTCTAATAAAGACACAAGGCATATTTGGGGAAAGGGACGAATCGATTGACCCTAAAAGGATGAAAGGTAGAATTGGCCTAAGTATGATTTGAACTCTGGGCATAAAACCTGAAGAAATGCCACTAAGCATTTTGTCTAGAGTGCTACTATTCTGCTGCCAGCTAGCCAGCTTAATGATTTCAAATTTTAGCTCAAGTCTAGCAATATTAGGTGGCGGGGAAGGGGTTAGTCGATTGCATTGATCCCAGTGTTCAACTGGGGCTTATTTTATCGTCCCTGAAAGGATGAAAGGCAAAGTTTACCGTGGCAGGATTTGAAATGAGAGCGTAAAGAACCAGAAGAGATATATCGTTAAGAATTTTCTGACGCGATAGCGTGTAAGCGCGTCTAAAATGATTCCCGCTAAAACTGTCTAATAAGCAATCTGTAAATAGATGAAATCTTGTGAATAAACTGTATCGTCTGTTAAATAGACGATAAAGAGAACGGGTTGGGGATTGTAACAGCTGCAATAAGAAAACAACAATGCGTTAATGACTTCGGTCTATAAATTACGGCTCTTGAGTGAAACTATGTATGTTTGTACATATAAATGTATATGTGTGTGCGTATGTGTATAAATATAAATCAATATATATATATATATATATGTATATATATATATATATATATATATATATATATATATAATATATATATATATATATATATATATTATATATATGTATACATACATATATTTTTTCGCTTGTTTCAGTCATTGAACTGCGGCCATACTGGGGCACCGCTTTGAAGGATTTTTGTTTAACGAATCAACCACAGTACATTTTTTTAGGACTGGTACTTATTATATCGGTCTCTTTTGCTGGATTGCTTGGTTATGTTGGTGTAAACAAACCAGCGCCGTTGACAAGTAGTGGGGAAGGGTAAGACACACAGATAGATAGATAGATAGATAGATAGATAGATAGATAGATAGATAGATAGATAGATAGATAGATAGATAGATAGATAGATAGATAGATAGATGTGTGTTTGTATGTAGGTAGATAGGTAGGTAGGTAGGTAGGTATGTAGGTAGGTAGGTAGGCAGGCAGGTAGGTAGGTAGTTGTATAAGCTCCTTGCATCATTTCATGGCATTTTCACCTTCTGAATTCAAATCTTTCATACATCAACTGGGATCGATAACTTACATTGTGATTTACTGAAGCAAAACCTTATGTACACCATTTGTTCACCGACCGCGTTACCAATTACTCTACAATGTTTATACCATACCTCCTTGTCAATAGTTATTTTAAATTTGCATAAACTGCTAGTTACCTCTTTTTAATCCCGATATTTAGTGGAGGCGCAATGACCCAGTGGTTAGGGTAACGGACTCGCGGCCGTAGGATCGCGGTTTCGATTCCTAGACCGGTCGTTGTGAGTGTTTATTGAGCGAAAACACCTAAAGTTCCACGCGGCCCCAACAGTTGGGGGTGAACCCTACTGTACTCCCTCACCACAACTTTCTCTCACTGTTTGTTTCTGTTATACATGTATTTCAAAAGGGGCCAGCCTTGTCACACTCTGTGTCACGCTGAATCTCCCTGAGAATTACATTAAGGTTACACGTGTCTGTGGAGTGCTCAGCCATTTACACGTTAATCTTACGAGCAGGCTGTTCCGTTGATCGGATCAACTGGAACCCTCGTCGTTGCAACCGACGGAATGCCACGATACAACCCCGACAATTATAAGTTTTTTGGGTTTTTTTTTTTTTTACTCAGATATAACTCATTTAGCAATTTCAAACATCAATAATGTATTTCAAAGTCAATGAGCTGGCAAAATCGTTAGCAAGCCAGGTAAAATGCTTAGCAACATCTCGTTCGCCTTCACATTCTGACTTCAAATTATGTAGGGGGTCGACCTTACCTTTCATGCTTTCAGAGTTTATAAAATAAGTACGAGTTAAACTCAAAGGTTGATGCAATCGACTTACTCTCATCTCGAACTTGCCGGCCTTATCTCAGAATTTGAAGCCCAATATTTAATGAGACTCTCTGCTTCAGGTATATTCTAGTCGTAAACATCGAAATGCGATATTTCGTTTTGCCATCAGTAGAATAACCTGTATTGCTTGTGTATAGTAATAGGTAAAACATGAACAATGTGTGTGTGTGTGTGTACGCGTGTGAGTGAGAGAGTTTTATGTGCCTGTATCTATCAACCCATATATACATATAAGCATATGTACATATCCATACACACATACATATGTGTGTGTATATATATATATATATATACATACATATAGGGAAAGTTTACGAAAATAAACAAAAGACGAAGGCAGGTGGAGTACAAACAAGCAAAAGTATTAGTATAGCGCTCAGAAATAGAAAAAGTCTTTTACGTTTCGAGCCTGCGCTCTTCGACACAAAGATACACAGAAAAAAACAAGGAGAGAAAAGAATGCGTGTAGTGTATATATATATATATATATATTATATATATATATATATATATATATATATATATATATATATATATATATATTCCGTTTTCATCAATCGTTTCAAATTACATTTGTTTACTTTCCTATGTCCACTCTGTATTGTTTTGTTTGCTCGAGCCCTAATTCTCCGCAAATTTTGCGGGTACCGCTGATATGCGAAGTTCTTAGTCTTATCATTATAGGCATGAAACTAATTATCAACATTTCGGTTGATAACAGATGAAGAATTAGGATCCTTCTGTACCTGTCCTACGTGTACGTTTTTTAATGCATTTTTCATTTATATATATATATATATATATATATATATATATATATATATATATATATAGTAATAGTAACAGAAAAGAGGAATTTCCATTATCCCCACAAAATTGAAAAAAGAGAATACGCACACTTACATAGTTTTAATATAATTTATATATATATATATACACATACAAATACATATATGTATGTAACTTAGATTGGACCAGGTCATGTTTAACTTAATAGCATCGTCTTAAGTAATTTTTGAAGCCATATTTTGGGACAGCATAGTCCACTCGTGTTGGGAGTTGTTTTTTACCGAAAACTATCTGCACAGTTTCGTAAGTACGTCTTTGAAGAATATGATTTTTGTGGGGTCCTTTCATCTTTTATTTTTTGTAGGATTATGTTGGATAAAGCAAGTCTTGTTGAGATATAAAGTTGTGTAGTAATGTTGTTATATGAAGTGAGCTTAATGTTTTTACGGAGGTGGGGGGCATGGCAGAAGACCTTGCCATGAGTAACTTGTGAATTTGATGCCAACATCGTTTGAGCAACGTTCATGGAACATTTTCCACGTTGCAAAAACAATGTACCTCTCCCGGCGGAGAAAAGAGAATATAATTTAAGCTTTTCGAGGCGATCCTAATATTCAGGGTCTGCTATACTACATATTTGGGTGTTTTTTTGTTTGTTTGTTTTTTTTCTGTGTTATCGACTTCTGAGGAAATTCAATTCTCATGTTTTATTTGGAATAGCGAAACCACAGTAGCCAGCAGTATTCAGATTCAGAGATAGCGAACGCAGAGAAGTAAAGGATAATAGTATCGGAATCTCTACACTAAAAAATTCGGATCTTTTCGGTTTGAACGGCAGTCTTTTCTGGCCGTGTCATATGAAATTGTCACCCATAATTATGACCCACGTATCGATCTATTGCATTTCAATCTGTTTTAGGGTTAGGGTTAGTTAGGGTTAGTTAGGGTTAAGGTTAGGGCTAGGGTTAGGGGTGGGGGGAAGGGTATCTTTTTTCTTCAGAAATGTAAATAAATCCAATCTGTTTCTTAAACGAGGGACATATTCATACGGCACAGATTTTTTTTTACCTCAATAGACGCCATTAATTGGTTTGAAATTGCAGAAATTGAAGAAAAAACAACAAATATCTTACAAACTATAGAATTTTCTCAATAAATTCAAGAGAAAAAGATGTTTTATAAACACATTCTACCAGTTTAAAATTTTTTAGTTACCTAGAAATTATGTTAAAAACTGCCGTTCAAACCGAAAAGATCCGAAAATTCTAAGGATTCATGAGCACATTTGGCAAGCCATATCGACTTTTTTGTTGATGCGTGCACTTCAGTTTTAGTTGTGGCCTACAGTTACGCCGAAGTCTCTGACATTATTTGACGCTACGTGAAGCCTTCTTCAGAAAAGAGAATATAGCTGTTTCTGTGCAGTCTTTTCCAAAGTGGTTGAGTTCCACATATAACAGTACATAGAGTAGATTGCAGGGCTGTTCAGTCATATACACACTCGATGACTTCCAGGAACCTGTAAAGTTGTATATATTTTATTTATTTATTATTTTACTTATCCTGATGACATTTACTGTGTATTTTATGTAAATAATAACAGAAGTTGGGGCCAACTGTTGAGTTGACGCTAATTATATTAATTGCCACATGGATGTCCATAATGCCGAGATCTATGTCCAGAAAGACCTATCTGAAGATCAGATAGGTCTTTTTAACTTATTTAAATATAGATGTGTGCTAAAACAAAGAAAGAACAGATGACCATATCATAAGTGTAAAACGTCCAAAATGCTTATGAACACATATTTACATAATTGAAGATAATATACATAATTTGAATTTATAATATTGAAAATAGAAAACAAAAGAGTTAAATAAAAATGGTGTTTCTATTATTTTGTCCAACCATTGTATATGTACATGTATATGTCTGTATGAATGCACGTATGTATGTATGTATGTATGTATGTATGTATGTATGTATGTATGTATGTATGTATGTATGTATGTATGTATGTATGTATGTATATACGTATGTATGTCATTATTCAGTTTACTTCAAGATTTCTTGCCAATAGTGGAAGAACCGGTTTCTAACCTAGATCCATGTATGTATGTATGTATGTATGTATGTATGTATGTGCAAATTTATTTGTTTTATGTATGTATTCTCATGCATATAGTTGCATTATTTAGACATGCTCATATGTATTTAAATGATAAACTTATGGAAAGTTACACAGATTTTTACAGTTCCAGTGATGGATTGGATGTAAAGCCTTCGAATTACCTTTCTCCTTTCTGGTTTAGAGAAGCCTAAGTTTTCAAGATTGGTATTTAAGCAGTGTGTTACAAATCCCAGGGCCCAAATAATTACAGGTATAAACCTGAACTTATAATCTGGCTAGAATAAATGCAGAATTCTCAATAGTTCAGCATAGGTGTTCTGCTTTTCACGGATCTTCAGCTTTATGTTAACATCCGATGGGCAGCTAATTTCCACAACTGTGTACAGTTTCTCTGTATCGCTGTGTATTTGATTTTGCCTATCTTCAAGACTAACACACCACAACTTTTCAGTCGGAATTCCATTCTGACATCATCATCATCATTATTATTGTTGCTGTTGTTGTTATTGTTATTGGTGTTGTTGTTGTTGTTGTTATTGTTATTATTATTATTATTATTATTATTATTATATTATTATTATTATTATTATTATTATCATCATCATCATTATTATTATTATATAGTCATGTTTTATATTCTATTTTTCTTGTTTACATCGCCAAACGTGTATATATATATATATATACACACACATACATGCATGCATACATAAATACATGTGTTTGTGTGTGTGTATGTGTGTGTGTATGTGTGAGTGTGTGTGTGAGTGTGTGTACATATACAAACATATACGACGGGCGTCTTTCAGGTTCCGTCTACCAAATCCACTCACATGGCTTTAGTTATGACCGGGTTTATAGAAGAAAACACTTACCCAAAGTGTTATGCAGTGGAACAGAACCCGGGACCGTATAGTTGGAAAGCAAACACCTGCAACCGCGTGTGTGAGATTTTTTTTTTCTTTTATCTTTTAGTCGAAAAGTAGTTCTCGTGACACATTAAGCATCGTCCGAATTTAATGAATGGGAGGGAGGAAGATATCCTCAAACTTGCAACAAATGCTTGCAACAGATTGGACTCCAGTAAAGACACCCATGGTAACAGATGTTAGTGCTGTTGCCGATTATGTCTACCAGCCAAGTAGTCACTGCAAAGAGCCGGAACAAATAACGTAGCGCATTTGGTCCGACATTCTCACAATTCAAAGCGCAGTGAATCGAACAAATAGCGCGAAACATTCTGTCCGACGCTGGCAGTTCTCCGGATATGTGTGTGTGTGTGTGTGTGTGTCTGTCTGTTTGTGGGTCTGTGTGTGTCTGTGTCTGTGTGATGTGTGCGAACGTGTGTATGTGTGTGTGTGTGTGTGTGTGTGTGTGTGTGTGTGAATGTGTTTGTGCTTGTGTGTGCGTGTGCGCGCTCGTGAGTATGTGTGTGTGTATATACAGGTTTAGGGATAAAGTGGGTTGTTAAAGGAGATGCCAGTAAGATAATCCTTTCTACTACAGAAATTTGAAAGGGTGGGGAGGGGCTAATCGATTACGTCCATCTCAGTGTTCAACTAGTACTTATTTCATCGACCTCCGAAAAGATGAAAGGCAAAGTCGACCTCAGAGGAAACTGAGCTCAGAGTGTAGAGTCACACGAAATGCCGCTAAGTATTTTGTCCCACGTGCAAGTGATTTTTTTCAGCTCGCCATTATTGGTAAAGAAATAGATTCAGAAAGACAGGTCAGTCGGAGTTTTATGATGGGTGTTTATACCAGGGCTGTCGTTTGTAGCTTCGTATGTGAACTCTGTTCGCTCTTTTATGTATTTCTTTCAGGATTTTTGTTAAACTGTATGAGTAAGAAGAAATCAGACTAACTGATCTGAGAGAGTGTACCTTTGCGCTCATATAGTTTGCACGTAGGCTGAGTTCAAATTCCGCCGAGGAATAAGTACCAGTTACTCACTGGGGTCGATGTAATTGACTTAATCCGTTTGTCTGTCCTTGTTTGTCCTCTCTGTGTTTAACCCCTTGTGGGCAGTAAAGAAATAGGTATTTCGTCTGCCGCTACGTTCTGAGTTCAAATTCCGGCGAGGTTTACTTTGCCTTTCATCCTTTCGGAGTCCAGTAAATAAGTACCAGTTACATACTGGGGTCGATATAATCGACTTAATCCGTTTTTCTGTCCTTGTTTGTCCTCTCTGTGTTTAGCCCCTTGTGGGCAGTAAAGAAATAGGTATTTCGTCTGCCGCTACGTTCTGAGTTCAAATTCCGCCGAGGTCGACTTTGCCTTTCATCCTTTCGGGGTCGAGTAAATAAGTACCAGTTACGCACTGGGGTCGATATGATCGACTTAATCCGTTTGTCTGTCCTTGTTTGTCCTCTCTGTGTTTAGCCCCTTGTGGGCAGTAAAGAAATAGGTATGTGTTACGGTATATTGCTAAGTTAGTATGTTAATATGTGCGCGTACATGTATGAATATGAGGTTTGTTTTGGCTTTTACATGCTATTAGTTTTCTGGTCAATGATGTTGGTGTGCGCGTGTCTATGGGTACGTGCGCACGTGTACGTATACGCCTAGCCTGTACGTGTGCGTGTGTCTCACACGTGTTTGTCAGTATGTGAGTGTGTGAGCGTGTCTACGTGAGAGTGCGTATCTGCACGCGTGTGCGTATGTGTCTGCACGTGCGCACGCGCGTGTGTGTGTGTTCGCGCACAAGCGCGTATCGAGATGCTGGTATAGTTCTATACTGTTATTCTGCGTGATTTTTGCTTAAGTTTGCTCGTATGCGTGTTTGTGAAAAAATACTGGAAAGTGGGTTGGTGTGTATGTGTGTAAGCATGCATGCATGTATTTGGATGTACCACATACTGAGATGGGTATGTGAGTGTATGGATGTTTGCGGTGTGCTTATCAGCGTGTCGTGTTGTGTGTCGTCTGCATCTGTGTATATGTGTGTATGTGTGTGTGTGTGTGTGAGTGTGTGTGTGTGTGTATATGTGTGTGTGTGTGTGTTTGTGTGTGTGTGTGTGTGTGTGTGTGTGTGTGTGTATGTGTGAGTGTGTGTGTGTGTGTGTTTTGTGTGTGTGTGTATGTGTGTGTGTATGTGTGAGTGTGTGTATGTGTGAGTGTGTTTGTGTGTGTGTTCGTGTGTGTGTGTGTAGTGTGTGTGTGTGTGTGTATGTGTGTGTGTATGTGTGTGTGTATGTGTGTGTGTGTGTGTGCGCGTACTTAGTGAGTTATTAAATGCGTGTATATACATGTATGCATGCCTATTTATGCATTTGAGATTATTTATGAGTGTGTACGTTGGCCAGTACTCTCCTTAACACCACTCCAGTCCATCGCAAGGTTATCATTTACAGGTGAGAAGGCTGGAGCAACGTGAAATAAAGTGTTTTGCTCAAGAACACATTGCATCTCCATCTGGGAATCGAAGACACGATTTTACAATTGTGAGTGCAGCACCTAAGCCACTGGACCACATATGCATCGTATATACATACATACATATTTATGTATGTGAACCTCTATTTGTTCATATGGGGATGTTATCGGAGAGAAAAGAAATTTGTTGATAAATCGGTGCATTGACCCTAGATACGATGTTGTATTTATTCTTCCCGAGTTATAGATACTATTTTGTCACACACGCCATCAAATATTCAGGTAAGTAGTAACAGGTGCATTAAAATAACCGTTACTGTTCAGAAAGGTATGACATAAAAAATAATGGCGTTTTGTGTGCGAGCAGATGTCCCAATAATTAGCGTTTATGATAAGAATAGCTTATTATGATAACAGGTACAAATGTGTATACATTTGTATGAGTTGCGTATATCAGTGTGTTTCTCTGTACATTGGAGGTGTGCGCAGGAGGTGTGCGCGGGTAGTGTGCGCGGGTGGTGTGCGTAGTGGGTGAGTGTACGGTACGCGCGCGTGTCTATATTTTCTATACTGTATAGAGAATAGAAACGAGGTGAAGGAAAAAAATTAGAGATAGAACCGGGGATGGGTGTCGTGTAGAGAATTTTCCCGCTTTAACTTCCATGATATATGAATCACTTACTTGGATACGAGACCAGATATGGAGGATTGTACCAAGTCCAGTACTTGGCTAGTATTATATTTCCCGATGTTAGAAGGACGAAAAGCGAAGTTGACCATGGACGAGTTTGAACTAGTAATGCTAAAATGTGGAACTAATACCGTAAGAAAATTTATTGAATGATTCTCTAACAATTCTATCACTTACGAACTCGTTGTTTCGAAATTAGATACAACGCCATCAAGATTTTAAATGAGATTACTAGTCATTTACATCAAACTCAGTATTCTAATGGAGTTCTGTTTTATCGACTCTGGTAATAAAAGACAATATTTACCGCGATGGGGAGTTCAGCTCAC
This sequence comes from Octopus sinensis, assembly GCF_006345805.1. Classification (NCBI taxonomy): domain Eukaryota; kingdom Metazoa; phylum Mollusca; class Cephalopoda; order Octopoda; family Octopodidae; genus Octopus; species Octopus sinensis. The sequence goes on along the minus strand of NC_042998.1, from coordinate 76,533,140 downwards.
AACATAGACAGCTAGAAGAACGGTAAGAATTCTTGAGCCATACTCTAACGCGTCTGAAAATCCACCGCCTTGAACATTTATGAAATAATACTAGCAGTTAAAAAGAAATGAATAAATGACTTAAACAATGTCACATAATTAATATATTTTATAGCTTTCAAAGTTTGTTTATTAGTTATGGGTATTTCTTGTTTGCAAGTGTTTTTGCTGTGTGCGTGAACGTGTGCCTTTGAATGTCTCTTCTCTCTCAGCCAAACACAGGTACATACATTTCTACATGCATATATATATATATGAGTGTGTGTGTATGTGTATGAATATATGTGTGTGTGCGCACACGCGCGTGTATGTAATATGCACAAAAATAGAGTTTCTATTCCTCTTTCTAAATCCTGCTCCAACAAACAGGAAATGAATATTTACAGCGGTAAGGATAAGTTGGAACATCGCAACATTATTAGCATCATTCCTTTGAATGTGAATTTTTCACAGTCTATTGATAACATAAACAATGGTAACGTCCCTGGATGGCAGGGGTGGTATTTACTCTGTAAATCGAAATGTCGATAATAATGTTCGCAGTTTTGACTCGGTCGCTAGCAAAAGCAATCCCTATTAACCTCTAACCTTTCACAGGCAATCAAGATAGATCCAACATTATAATTGATATTAATTATTATTTTAGCAACGACTTTAAAAGTAGTTATAATTTGAATATACAGAATATCAGTATGAAAATATTAATAAAAGTAATGATAATAATTTAATTTATAGTAGTAGTAGTATAGTAGTAGTAGTAGTAGTAGTAGTAGTAGTAGTAGTAGTAGTAGTAGTAGTAGTAGTAGTAGTAGTAGTAGTAGCAGCAGCAGCAGCAGCAGCAGCAGCAACAGGAGTATCTGCGGTAAGTATACTAGTAACATCCACCCTCCTAATATACTACCAATAACTAACAAAATGTGTAATTTTAAAAGACCAACTGATTGTCCGTTGGATAATAAATGTCTAATTTATATTAGTGTTTACAAATGCTCCGTAACTACTTCTAATTTAGTCTTTATGTAAAGACATCATGGCGACTATTTTCAAATCTAGATAACATAGCCACTTACTTACCTTTATAAGAGAGGATGCGGTCAATTCAACATGTTCGGCGTAAATCTGTGGAAAAAACACTAGGTTTTGAAAACTGCAACTAATAACACTAGGTATTGAATACTGAATTATTTTATCGTATGAAACGCTATACCATACTCGTGTTGTGACAGCGGATGTTCATTATATTGTATGAAAATCCTTGTAATCATGCGATATGAGAAAAACTTATTAATAAATTTGAGGAATTATGTATATGTCCCCCACAAGATTAAAAAACAACTTTCTTACACTTCGTACCGATACGATTATTTTGTCAGAGTATTATTGTAATTGGATGTTGTTTCAGTAATAAAGTTAATAGAATAATTATTAACCCTATTATATAATATTAACAATATTAATTTTATATATTTAATGTTCCTGATATGTAATTATGCTAAAACTCGTTAAAAACCCTGAGAAATGTAAGAAGCTTCATACTGTCATGAAGGAGAGCAAAAATCTTTCAGGTGAGTTCATGCATGATGGAAGTACGACAACTGTTGTTACAAAGAAAGTGAAATCAATAGCAAAGCAAAATGCGTTTGAACAATTGCGTTTGAACAAAAACCTCTGCATGGCAAATATGTGGCCCGTAACAAAGAAGCTGATGTAGACCAGAAGCACATCCGTCAGCGACTACGAAGCAAAGGGCTAAAGGCAGAGAGCGAAGGCTTTATCTTGGCTGCTCAAAATCAGAGCGTATTGACCCGGAACTACCAAGTCAACGTAATGAAAAATGGAGTGGACCTAAAGTGCAAATACTGCAACGATGAAATTCAAACATGGACCACCTATTCTCTGGGTGTAAGGTTTAAGTACCAGTAGAATATAAGTCTAGACACGACAGAGCTTGTCAATATCTACACTTGATATGTTGGCATTATTATAAAATCAAAACTGCTGACAAATGGTACAAGCACCACCCTGAAGCTGTAACTAAAGGAGATTTTCCAGTCCATAAAGACCGGACCATCAATGCCAATAAACCAGATATTGTTGTGAAAGACCAAAACAATAAAATCTGTTTATTGATTGATATGAGCATACCTTGTGATTATAATATCTCAGCAAAAGAATTTGATAAACTCAGAAAGTATAAAATTCTACTGATTGAAATCGAGAAAATGTAGCATCTCAAGACGGTTGTAGGAGCACTAGGAATGACCAAAAAAGGAACTGAAAATTATCTAAGAATAATCCCTGGCTTACCACCCATGCAGGAAGATTGTCGAGGATAAATTAAATTGATTATTGTTACTGAATATATTAGTATTATTTAATTTCTGAACGGTTTTATTGCCGTATGTTTATGCAGTTTGTTTTCTTTATCCATCAGTGACTACCAAGGTAGAAATGCGAGTAAAATTAATAATAGAGAAACGAAAATAAAACTTTGGAAACAGCAACGCTACCATAGCTTAGTGGAAACCATGAGCGTGCTTTCAAGGGAAATAATCAGAGAAAGACTTGAAAGTGGACGTAAGATCGTAATACTTCATGTAAAGTAAAGTGAATATAACAAATAATCCAGAATCCTTGTCCGGTACCGAATCGATCCCATAATCTAATCAGTTCGTGCTAGTCACGAGGACGAACAACTCTGAAAATTTCTTTCGATCAATCAAACAAACAAACACGACTGAAAACAATTCCTCTGCCTTCGCTAAGGCGGAGGTAATAATAATAATGAAATAATGAAATTACTAACTGAATTAGAGATTGACCAAATTAAACAATCGGTAAGGGATAAAAGGAACGAAGATGCATCTAAAAAAGATACTACAGAGGAAATAATTACAGATCAACGCAGGTCTGATGAAAGTGCAGTAACGATAGAAAGTGTCAATGTGACTGATAAGCAAAATGGAATACTTTCTGAACCAGTCATAAATATAAAGAAAGATGAAAATCAAATAGATGATGAAAGCCACACAGAAATTGACCCGGATCATGATTGAATGGCTGAAAATTAAAGAAACCAGTGTGATTGAACGTGACACTCTCCCAAAAATGTGCAACTCTAACTAAAACCTGAAAGTAATTGGTTAACTCCACCTTGCACGTAAACATATAATTTCAGCTAATGATGTTCATATTACAGATCTCAACCACCTGTACTATGCATGCGCTAAAATCTCGACGGTTTTGTGTGGTGAAAAGATTAGAAAACGACAACATTCCACAAAAAACCTATTTAACAAGAGTGTATCCAACAACAATTCCAGTTACTTAGGTCTGACATAGAATGTTTAAAAAACGTTAAGTCTGATAAGAAAATTCGAAATTTAAAGAAAATTATATGAAAACCATACTTACCATCGATACCACCTTAGAAACTATCGAACAAAAAGTATCTGCTAAAGCTGCCCGCATAGCACAATATGAAAAGCGCGCTAGATTTTTCAAGGACAACATGCTTAAAAGTAACCCAAAAACTTTTTACGGGAAGTTAGGGAAAATACCAGTTACAATAACGTCTGTCCCATCAAAAGAAGTGCAGGAAATTTGGAATAAAATTTGGACAGAAGAAAAACCGCACAATAAAAAGGCGCTTTGGATTGATATAAAGAATATCTATAGAATTAGTCCCCTTAGAAGATAAAATATGGGAGGGTATCAAGGTAGAGGATGTAAGATCTGCTCCCAGGAAGTCAAGCAAATGGAAGTCTCCAGGAAAGGATAAAATTCCTAACTTCTGATTAGCCATGAACTGCTAACAAAACTTTACAACAATGTTTTGCAGCAACCTAGTACGCTTCCCTCTTGGCTAGTCAATGGTGTTACATTTCTACTTCCGAAAAATGAAGAAACAAATGAACCAAAAAACTATAGACCCATAACCTACTTAACAACAATGTATAAATAACATCTGCCTTGACTGAATACAATAACTTTTTAATAGAAAGTAGCATCAACCCTAATGAGGAAAAAGGATGTAAAGACGGGTCCTATGGTTGTAAAGATCAGCTAGTCATCAATAAGTTGAGTTTGGAAGACTTCCACAAACAACACAAGAACTTATCAATAGCCTAGATAGATTATAAAAAAGCTTTTGATAGTGTACAGCCATGTATTAAGAAATATTTGGAAATTTACAAAATAGCACCTACTCTGCAAAACTTATCTGTAAGCATGAGACCATGAAAAATCACCCCGACTTTGAATAGTAACAATGAATCTTTCAATGCTAGAGGTGTAAGAATTGTATGTGGCATTTTCTAGGGTGACTCTCTATCACCACTTCTCTTTTGTCTAGCGTCAATCCTCTTTCGAAATTGCTCGATGGTGTTCAATATGCTTATAAAATTTTTGATAAATATATAAATGATCTCTTTTACATTGATGATTTAAAGCTCTTTGCAAAAAATGACCAACAGCTACATGGCTTGCTTGCAAATGTTAAACAGTTCAGTGATGACATCAGGATGGAAAAACTACCATTATCAGAGGAAAAATTATAGAAACATCCAACGTTAATCTTGATCAACAGAATGTTATAAAGAAGTTAGAACCAGCGGAAAGCTACAAATACCTAAGGGTATTTGAAGGTGATTGAATCAAACATTCAATGATGAGAGAAAAGATCAGAAAAGAATGTTATTGCAGGGTAAGAGCAATACTCAAGACGGAGCGATCGATACTGTAGCCATACCGGTCGGGACTTACAGCTTCAATATTATTAACTGGTCAATTACTGAAGTCTGTAATCTTGACAGAAAAATTCAAAAATTGTTGACAATAAATAGAATGCACCACCCTAAGGCAGATATAGAACCACTTTACTCGCCCAAGAAAAGAAGGGTGGCCGTTGACTTTTACAACTGGAATTAACAATAAAGACTGGCACAATTGTCCTAAACACTTACCTGGAAAACTCTAATGGCTGAATGCTAAAATATGTCTCAAAGCACGAAAACAAGAAAACATCATACTCAGTAATAAAACAGGCAAAGGAATATCTAAGCGAATTCCAAATACAACAAATCTCAGAATTAGATGTATTAGAAACAAGCACAGAAAAGGCTAAGCGTATGAAAACCCTAGCTAAAACTGCTGTATTAGATATTCTTATTGATACATGGCAAGAAAACCTTTCTATGGCAAATACCCAAAGAGAGCTAATAATGCTGATATAGACAAAGACCTACCCATTAATGGTTTGTGTCTTGTGGCTTAAAATCAGATATAGAAGGGTTTATCATAGCAAACCAAGATCAATGCCTATCTACAAGAAACTACCAGGCCAACATCTTAAAGAACGGCAGTAGCTCAACATGTCGTGTATATAAACAACAAAATGAAACCATCGACCATGTCTCCATGTGCAGTCTTCTTGCGCCAACAGAATATCTCAACATGCACGATAGAACAACACAGTATATTCACTGCATAATTTGTAAAGACTTGGACCTGCTCCATGATAAAAACTAGTGGGAACATAAACCACCGCCAGTGCTTGAACATAACCACATCTCACTCTTTTGGAACTTCACCGTTCAAACTGGCAGAAAGATAAATGCAAAAATCGTGCCTCCTCATCGATATGTCCCATTCCCAATCAAGTCCCACCAAAAACTGAGCAAATATAAAGATCTTGAAATAGAAATTGGCAAAATATGGAACCTCAAGACTAAAACAATACTTGTTGCCAAGGTCCTGTGCAAGGTCCTGTGCTGTTTATCTTGATATTATTTCACCACATCGCGCACAGATGGTTGTGATGCATGCGCCTGGTGCCATCAGATGGGTTGTCGTGATGGGTATACTGGAGCTTCGTATATTTTACCCAGTGTCACTTTGATGGCATACACTGCTCTCTGACTGAATAATAATAATAATAATAATAATAATAATAATAATAATAATAATAATAATAATAATAATAATAATAATAAACAAAAATACAGATATTAGCAATAAAATGTAATCATGATAATAGCATTAATAATAATATTATTAATAATAATAATTGTAACTTAGACAATTATACATTTCTCTTTAATTTTGATAGAAATTATTTTTTCATAGCCTTAAGTCTTACCTGTTGGCAAATGTCTGCAAATTCATATTTCTTTCTGTTTATTTTTATTCATTCTTTAGCGCCCAACTTTACACAGTATAGATCAGTTTTAAGTGATAGCTGTCACTCTTCTAAGTTACTCTTTCATTTTATCAAAAATAGCGCTAACTCTCACTTTTTCTCCAGATCATCAACTTCGACGATCTTCTTGATTAAATCTATTATTGCATATGGTTACTTCTTTTAAAATAATATACCTCATTATTTTTCTAAATATTCTAAACTCTACATTCTAAATCAAATTTACACCCAACTCCCCAAAAATTACACCGTCTTGCGTACTATTTCATAATTGTATTATGTATCTTTTGAGATATATTTTAATAGTTAAATCCGATACACTCCTTAGTAAGTACATATTATTTAGCATGACTGTATGTGTACATGCGATTTATTTTGTATATATCGCTTACAAATGCAAGCCATATTTCCTATCAATTATCCTAAGAATCGACGCGTTCTACTTTGTCTAGCGTTACACTCGAAACCTCAGTCAATTTGAAATGGTCGATTGACAAGCTTTGAAGATAACAGTTTCATTTACTACTAGATATTAACTGAACATCAAAAAATCACTTAGTAGTAAATTCCAACATATAAAGTCAACATATCGGACACTCTCTGACAGATTTGTGATCGAACTTGTGCTCTTGCAGCCCCACCCTCCCCAAGACTACACTCCTGCTCACTGCTACCGGAGCAGAGATGGCTATCCGCACGTGCGATCCTCGTGAGTTGGAGTGGCTGTTCCAGCGCATCTCCCTCGCCGTGCTCGGAAGCAACGTTTTTTTTCTATTTTGCCCGCCGAGCTGTCATGTTTTATTTCTATTTTATGTAATGTCTATTGGCGCAACATTCTACTCCCCTAAGAATAAAATATGCTTTACCACTGATGTCATTCATATGACTAGGAATTTTGCTGCCAGGAGTGGCTCAAACAAAGACTTTGTTTTCTGATAGTTACTGATTTTGATAACAGTAATACGCGTACATTACTCACTTCAGTTGCCTTTGGGATCATGCTGTTTGACTGGTCGTAAACTTTAATATACCTTTCCTGCTTCGAAAATAACAATTTCATTCTGTTTGTATATCTCTCCCCTTCTAAATACACTGTATTTCGCCAAAAATGGTAAAATATCACGTGATGAAATGGTGTGGTTGCGTACCAGTGCAAATTTATGAAATGTTATCAAATGTGTTCTGCAATTGACTTAGATTAGTAATTAATCAGTGGTTAGAGCGTCGAGCTTACGATCGTGAGGTTGTGAGCTCGAATCCCGGACCGGGCTGCGTGTTGTGTTCTTGAGCAAGACACTTTATTTCACGTTGCTCCAGTTCACTCAGCTGTAGAAATGAGTTGCGACGTCATGAGTGCCAAGCTGTATCGGCCTTTGCCTTTCCCTTGGATAACACTGGTGGCGTGGAGAGGGGAGGCCGGTATGCATGGGCGACTGCTGGTCTTCCATAAACAACCATGCCCAGACTTGTGACTAGGAGTGTAACTTTCTAGGTGCAATCCCATGGTCAGTGTCGTGACCGAAGGGGATCCCGGATCCCGGAGTAATTAAATACGCCATTAAAATGCGTATAGTGATGTTTTGAACTATTCAATTGTTTTCAATTGTTTTTGTTTGCTACACTCTCTCTCTCTCTCTCCCTCTCTCTCACACACACACACACACATACATATAGAGGAGGAGGAGGAGGCGGAGGATTGTCTCATCATGTCAGATGATAGCCGTCTTACATTCAGCCTGATTGTGCTGTTCTACTTTCATCCTTTACAAGTGCACGCATATCCATCGCCTTAGAAATTGATAAAATACAAAACAGATTAAGAAATTAGATGATAGAGAGGTATCTGTGTGTCACTGGATTTAAGCGACAAAAGCTTGTATAATACTTTTGCCACTTTTTCCGGAGTAGGTCCCATAACAAGTATTGCAAAATGACTGGTAAGTCTTATGTCACAATATCCTTCTCCTAGCATTCTCCATAGCTTTGTCAAAAATAACAGGAGCTTCCTCTACCCCCAGGAAATCTATTTAACCCATAGATGTGTCCTGGATGTGACATCAAGCTGCATCCTGTGGTGTTCTGGGGTTGTAGGGATCGTTAAATCACCCCTTAATTACCATTTTACCTAGATTGATTCTGACCCGGAACGGTAGTACTTATCAGGGGTCCCATATATACATATGCACATAATCTTGCGAATTTTAATCTTATAATGTCTGTGGGTGTCTGTGTGTGTGTGTGAGCACGTGAATATGTGTGCGTGTGTGTGTTCGTATGCGTATGTGTATGTGTGTGTGACTTTACGTTTGTTTTTTTCTTCTTTGTTCACACATGTATACCCCTAAACACATAAATGCGCTTTATACCCATACATCTGAACACGTATCCATCGCACATACTATAACATGCACAACAGAGAATTAGACGCTTAAAAACATTCATTGCTTGCAGTATGCATAAACTTACTGCGGATAAAAGAGGTCAGCCTAATTCAGCCGCTTATGTTCCTAAGCTCGGAAATATCTGAATAGATTCAAAATACCCAATCACTGGTACTCATTTCAAATGCATATATTGAAATGCACAAATGCACATGAATATGCAACAACCGATCCACTAGTAGAGTCAGACAGAGAGGTTAACTTTATCTTGCTACATTCTATTTGCTACATTCTTCATGAAAATCTCTAATGATATGTCCGTCAAATAAAAAAAACATAATATTGATTCTTACACACATCTGTTATTGGAGTGTTCGGAGAAAGCTTCGGATTGGCTGTACAGGATGATAATGTATATAAATGAATATCTATTATCAAGAACATACCGGTTTCATCTTTTCAGATATTTTACCTTAATTATTCATTTTTCTCTCTTTTAAGATGATAAATCATGACTTTAGAGAGAAATTTGACTCCTACTTCCAGCAGGTCGAGATTCATCATAGAGCCCACATCGTCAGCTTGTGCAAATCTTAAATAATAATCTTTGAGCCTGAGAAGGTTTCAATGCTGTCTGATGTGCGTGCGTGTGTGTGTGAGTGTCCAAGCGTTCGGACATGTGTCAGTTTTTGTATCAAGGTGTATAGCAGTATGTGGTTGTGTATAAGATAGCGTGTGTATCTGTGCATCCGTATATGTTTGTGTGTAAGGAAAACAGTTTCCGTTTGCATTATTTTAAATAATCAATCAACACGATTTTTATTTCTTTCTAGCTTCTGAATCTTTTTTCTTAAGACTTTTTTTTACAAGTTGGAGAAGTGGTTTCTGTCCATTTTAAATATTACAATAATAATAAGATATATAAAGGGAAAAAAGAAAGAAAAACATTGTTTCCAAATTTCTCAATAGTTACATCATAATTAATACTTACAAATAAACAGAAACACATATTATGTTTATATTTATACGAAGAATATAACGATAATTATATTCCAACATACGTACATTCGAACATACATTCATACATACATACATACATACATACATACATACATACATACATACATACTTACATACATACATACATACATACATACATACATACATACATACATACATACATACATACATACATACATACTTACATACATACATACATACATAGTACTTATGTATGTATGTGTATGTATATGTATGAACGTCTATATGTATATACAAAAATAGAGAGGAAGGTTGGATGGATATAGACGAGAGGGATATGAAATGCATTTATAGGCGAGTGATTGTGATGCGTACATATATGTATGCACGCGCGCGCATATATATATATGTACATATATGTATGTATGTGTGTGTATATATATATATCTATATATATATATATATATATATATATATATATATATATATATATATATATATATACATATATATATATTTACACATACACATATGCATATACAATCATGCGTATAATAATCCAACTAATCCAG
>NC_042998.1:76515468-76517968 GCF_006345805.1 Octopus sinensis | reverse complement strand
TTCTCTTTCTCTTTTATTTGTTTCAGTCATATGACTGTGGCCACGCTGGAGCACCGCCTTTAGTCGGGCAAATCGACTCCAGGACTTATTCTTTGTAAGCCTAGTACTTATTCTATCGGTCTCTTTTGCCAAACCGCTAAGTTACAGGCACGTAAATACACCAGCATCGGTTGTCAAGTGATACATATATATATATATATATGCATATACATATATACGACGGGCTTCTTTCAGTTTTTATCTACCAAATCTGCTCAAAAGGCTTTGGTCGTCCCGAGGCTATAGTAGAAGACACTTGCCCAAGGTGTCACACAGAGGGACTGAACCTGGAACTATGTGGTTGGAAAGCAAGCTCACAACCTCCAATAATATTGGGAGTTTGGAGTGATTGTTGACAGCAATCTCTGCTGGAGTGCCCACATCAACAATAAAGTCGATTTGGCTCGCAGAATGCGCTCCTGGATCCTCAGAACTTTCCGGTCCAGAGAGTAAGATATCATCATTCTCCTCTTCTCCTTTGTACTGCCACACCTAAAATATTGCTGCCCCCTGTGGTCTCCCCACACCAAACAAAACATTACCCCAGAGAGCATTCACTAAAACAAACGTGTGACTGAACTTCGTTATTAATACCGCCATAAAACATTGAATCTTTATTCTCTCCAGCGCCTCCGTGAGCACATCATTTTCACAATGTGGAAAATATACCAGCAGCATTGCCCAAGCGACCTTAACATTAGATTCAGAATTCATATAAGGCTGGATCCACGTGCCATATGCCACCTACATAATTCAGGATCACAACACATAAATTCACTGTAACGCAATTTCTTTTCCTCAGCAGGCCCTGCTCTATTTAACATTATCCGAAAATAAAAGAGAAAGATCCCATCACCTTCAAACAAAACCAGGACAAATTTTTTCAAGAGACACCACATTGGATACCTCTACTTGGATACATCTCAGCCAACAACAACTCCCTATCTGAAAGGGCTAAGATACCACAAAACTTGACTTTAAAATGACTAAGCAGATCCTATCAGATGGCGTTGTTAAGTTAGACATGGCATGTGCCAATCTTTGGCCAAAATATAACACATCTATATATATATATATATAATATATATATATATATATATATAATATATATATATATATATATATAATATATATATATATACATACATAGAATGCCATGATAGATCGTTAGCTCCTTCACGCATTTTTTCTCTCCTTGTTTTTTTTCTGTGTATCTTTCTGTCGAAGAGTGAAGGCTCGAAACGTAAAAGACTTGTTCTATTTCTATTCCTGAGCGCCATATTAATACATTTGTTTGTTTGTACTCCACCTGCCTTCGTCTTTTGTTTATTTTCGTAAACCTTCCCGTTATATATATCTTTATATATAAAGTGAGGTGTGTGCTGTCTGTCTCCTACGATTTAGATTCCTAACTACTCCCACATTTTACGGTTGCAGTTTAACCAAAACCGGGATCTTATAGTCGTGATTCATATCGAGCGACTTCTGGGTATTAGCGCGCGTCTACGATGAGTCTACGATTTTAAAAAAATTACCATCAATTTTTCCCATTTTTAATGCATTTTTGGCATATATAAGGGAAGTAACACTCTAAAAATTTATTATTAACTCTCATAACGTAAAAGGCTACAGTAACATCCTCCCCCTTGTAGTTAGCCATATTGAGATGGCTATTATACTTAATCTCTAAAAATGCTTATATAGTTATTTCCTTACAAACCGAGCAACGCCGGACGATACTGCTACTATATATATATATATATATATATATATATATATATATATATATATATATATATAATATATATTATATATATATAATGTAAAGTATAGAAGCCATCTTATCATGGCTAACCATGACGAGTTATATATATATATATATATATTATATATATATATATATATATATATATATATACCTATGTTCCGGACATTGACTCACGAGGAAATCGGCTGCAAATAGTCCGTGTACCTTGCTTTTGTCCAGTTTCCTGTTTGTTGTGTTATCGTCTACTTTTCCGTATGCTGTCTTTTGTTGGGCTTCTGTTTACTGTGTTTTCTCATTGCGTTCTTTCTGTTCAACCCTTGATTTATCTATGCGCGCGCACCGTACAACCTGTTGTTTACTTTGTAAAAAATATTCATTGAATATTTATGTACGACTCTTACTATCGCTTTCCTTCCTCGCTTGTCTCCCTTGTTCCTTCCTTCTCTCTCTCTTTTTCTCTCTCTCTCTCCCTTCCCCCCTTTCGTTCTTCAGTCCCTCTGTTTTCATTTTCCTCTCCAATATTCCTTAGTCACTCTTTCTCCCCTCCCCTCTAATTCTTTAATCCCTCTGCCTTCCTTCCTCGCTTGCCTCCGTTGTACCTTCCTTTTCTTTTCCTCTGTCTCTCTCCCACCCTCGTTCTTTAGTCCCTCTGATTGTTTTCCCCTCTCTCTCTCTCTTATTCCTTGGTCCCTC
>NC_042998.1:76502968-76505468 GCF_006345805.1 Octopus sinensis | reverse complement strand
TGGGGTCGATTTGCTCGACTAAAGGCGGTGCTCAGCATGGCCGCAGCCGAATGACTGAAACAAGTAAAAGAGTAAAAGAGTATACATACATATAAATATACATATATATATATATATATATATATATATATATATATATATATATATATATATATATATATATTATATGCATACATATACATATAGATAGATAGATATGAATACATATGTGTGTGTATGTGTGTATGTACGGATGTATATGAAGATACATAAACGTACACATACACACACATACACACACATACACATACAGTTACACACACACATGCACAAACACAGAGGAAGGGTAAGACCGCGACAGGCAGAGAGATACAGATTGAGAGAACAGAAGACCGGGGTTAAGTGACAAAATACAGCATGAAAGGTGTGTGCGTGCGTGTGTGTGTGTGTGTGTGCGTGCGTGTGTGTGTATGTGTGTGTGTGTATGTGTGTGTGTGTGTGTGTGTGTGTCAAATAGTATCAAAGGTCCCTCTTGTGCCGTAAGTTCATAACACCAATTTCCCGGACTCTGTGGAGTATATATACCGCCCTACTGCACGAGACGTCGCAGGATTATTCATTTTTGCCAGCTGAGTGTACTGGTGCAACGTGAAATGAACTGTTTTGCTCAAGAACACAACACATCGCCCGGTCTAGGAAACGAAACAACAATTTTAGTATCATCAGTGCAACACCCTAACCACTAAACCCCACGCTTATATATATAGTGGCTTTCATAGTTTCTGAGCCTAACTGACATTCACACATACCCACAAAGATGGGCTACAGCAATTATTCTGCTCAATACCACAGATTTGCTTGTCAGTTGTTTGACCTTAACTAGTATATTCCTTAGTGGCTGACGATATGCGTATCTCTGATCACGAGCAGGTGTATTTGGGGAGCAACATCGCCATGTGTTGAAAGGGATTGTTTGGGGTTTGAATAATTCACCTCTAGAAATATGTGTTTCGTTCTTCATCCTTAAACAACCCTTATTCAGGAACCTTTTGAGTAGGATGGGCTACTCGACCTGAAGAAAGTTTTAACTGGACGCCCACCTGCAAGGTCATGCGCAGTTTCTTTTGATATGAGATTACCATGTCGCGTACATACGTTTGTGATGCATGTGTCTGGTGTACCCTTAACAGACGGGTAGTCATGATGGGTATATTGAGTTTCGTATATTTTACCCCAGTGTCACTCTGATGGCATGTACTGCTCCCTCACTCAATAATAATAATAATAATAATAATAATAATAATAATGCACTGCACACATGCACTACTAGGCACTGCACATAAGCACTACTAGGCACTACACACATGCACTACTAGGCACTGCACACATGCACTACTAGGCACTGCACACATGCACTACTAGGCACTGCACACATCCTACGCAGAACACTTTCCATACAATAACCATCAGAGCATCACAACAAATCACAGCACATACCCAAGGCACACAGAGCTGCGCTCGGTAATGAAGTGAAAGCACGCTATAAAAAATAAAACTACTGAATAATAATAATAATAATAAAAATAATAATGATAATAATAATAATAATAATAATAATAATAATAATAAAGGTCATCTCCAATAAATTTAAAACTTCATATCTACAAGTTTCTGTGAAAAAAGTTTACCTTCCTTTTTTTCTCCGTTCCTTTTTCCCTGAATATTCGAAAATGTAAACATCCTTTTTATTGTAAAAAAAACACCACAGTTTTCTCTGAACGGACATACAAACGAACACCTAAAAAAATTTAGAAACTTTAATATCTCCAATTTTGTGTGAACATTTTGTCTTCCCTTCTTGCCTGACTAACAGAATATGTAAACATGCCTTTTATTGTAACAACACAATTAAATGCACGATAAAAAGGAAGTAAGCACCTTCCAATATATACATACTGCACAACTACAAAAACTGTAAACAACAGTAAAACTTTTAAAAAGAAAAGAAAAGTTCCAAAAGAAAAAGAAATTCAGAAATTCAAAAATCCTACTATTCCCAAAGACTGGAATATCTACAATTTCCTGTGAATATTTTAAATCTCCTTCAAAATAAAATAAGTTAGGAAACTTACTTACCTACAGCTTTGGAATGCACAAACGATCAGCTTTTAAAAAAAACCTTTAATATCTACAACTACAGTGTGAATATTTATCCTTCCCTATCTCCATGAGTATTCCAAAAAGTAAATATCATCCTCCTTTTTATTCTAAGAACACTACCATTTCTCTTTTTGGGGTCATACAAAAGACCATATTTAGTAAATCTTAAAACCTTACTATCTACAACTTGTCTTCTTTAATTTTGACTCTCCGTAAGTATTCGAAAATGTAAACATCCTTTTCATTGCAAAAGTACTACTGTATTCTCCAACTTGACAGACAAACGAACATCTCAAGAAAACTTTAAAACTTTCATATATTACCCAAATACGTAAACATACCTTTTATTGCAACAACACAA
>NC_042998.1:76492968-76497968 GCF_006345805.1 Octopus sinensis | reverse complement strand
AGATTCCAATACCTTGTGAGTAAAATCCAATAGTATTTAAAAATGGTCATTCCAAGTATAGAGCTTGTACACAGTGCTATTGAATCAAGGGTTTTATTTAAAGTGACTTAAAAGTGGGGAATGTATTTGTAAGGTCAAATCGAAAACAGGAAGAGAGGAATAAAGGAAAGAAAAAACCTGGAAAAGAGGAATAAAGAAAACAAATGAAAAAGAAAAGAAAAACAAGGAGAGACATAATAAAGGAAAGTGTACCAGTTAGTGGTCAGTCAAGATTATTTGAAAGTAGGAATGGGGAGATGAGGGTGATAGAGAGAGAGAAAGGTATTAGAGTGTAAAAAGATAGAAGGAATGGGGTTGTGATAGAGAAAGAGAGGTATTATAATGTAAAAGGTAAAGGAGTGTCAGTTATGTAGTGATAGAGATTAAGTGATGGGGCAGAGAGAAGGGTAGTAGTATGGAATGAAGAATTTAGGAATATAGATTAGGTGGTTGGACAGGTCAGTGCTTAGTAGTAGAAGAAAATATATATGTGAAGATGTATACATATGTATATATTAGACATGTATATATATATATATATTATCTATATATATATATATATATATATATATATTATAATATCTTTGGTTATGCATATCAATATCTACATATACAACTCGTACACATGCACATCCATATATACGTGTATCTGTATGTATTATCGCCCCTGTACACGCATACATACATACATTCACACATACATACATTCAATATAACTACACCTGAAGTTTTATTTCTCCGCTGGCAGAAAAAATTGGGATCGACCTGTGCTTGACTTTTATCTGAAAAAAAGAATCCTCACATACAGTCGACCAGTTTTTGGCTATATTCGGCGTATACAGTATAATACAGTATAATGCTAACATTAGTCTGACCAATTTAGCAAAAATAACGTTCAGTTGAGTCCTAATTTGTATATGATGTAAATAGTAGTAAACCTCTTACAATTCGATAGAGAGTACAAATGTCTAAGTCTATGAACTAGTTAAATCAATCACGTGTAAAATTGTACCCTTTGATCGTGTTAGAGGCTAAAAATCTGGAATTGTCTTGTGTTTAAACGTAACGGTAAAACAAATTTTTCCCCGGTTATTATGCGCTCTAATGTACAATTCTGACATATGTATATATAATATATTATATATATATATATATATATATATATATATATATATATAATATATATATATATTATATGTGGAGTGCCATAAATCTGGAATTTTCAATGTATATCCGATAAAATTCCACTCTAATATTTCACAGATAGCAGTTCAATTTTTACTAGTCGAAGGATTGTTCTGCATTTAACCGTTACAGTAGCGAAACAAAATTTACCCCAGTATTATGGGCTTAGATGTACAACTCCGATAGGTATTAGGTTAGAGATGAAGATGAAATAAATGAAAGTTAGGGATTTACAAATTGATAGATTAAGAAAGGAAAGATTCGGTTCACCTGGATTCAGTTTAGATCGCATTTTGTGAAGATTGTGCTTGATAACATCAAATCACTAAACACAGACATAGCGATAATTCCTAGTTGAATTACGGGTATTTTGAAACTATGAGATGTTGGTAAGGGCATAGTGAAGGCGAACTGCAGTAATTGGATGCCTGATGAAGACAAATCATACCCGGTTTCCATCAGTGTGCCTGGTTTATGTATGGATAGCTAACTCATGGAAGAAAATAATGGCTAACATTATTGTTAAGTATTATTTCTATAATTGCTACATGTGTGTATGTGTGTGAGTGTATTTATACGTGCATATGTGTGTATGTATACGTATATATATATATGTATATATGTATGTGTGTGTGTGTATGCCTGTGTATGTATGTATACACACACAGACAAGCAGAGAGAGAGAGAGGGGTGAGAACTCACCTAAAATAGCAGTTTTAATAAATAACATATAGAGAGCAGTCCTTTTTCAGCATAATTCAATGCACACACACACACATACACACACATGCTCAAACACACACACACACAGAAAGAAAGAGTCATATCGTGTCATTACTATCCTGATAAACAATAGCAATTTACAAAACTAGCACCACTCTAGTATAATATTTCCTAACATATAATTCACTCCCTACAAAAGAAAAACATTCAAAAATTAATTTTAAAAAGTTTTTAAAACCTGCGCTAACCTAGATGAATAAACAAAACAAACCGGGCCATAACATTGAGCAGTGACATTAATAAGAGAAAGAAAAACAAATTTAACACAACCGGAGAACTTACCGTCACCTGCCAATCGTATGTCATCGTTATTTCAGAGCCATGTTATGTATGTATATATGTACGTTTTACCTGGATGGAGAGCAGATGTGGTCACCGCACGTCCGTTTCTACCCTATGCAATTAAAGTCCTTAACGGACATTGGTACATGGATCAAGTAGAGACCTAGACTGGGGGACTGGTAATTGGAGTGCCGTCAGGCACTTCAGCTACGCTCTCGGACGGACAATGCCGGCAACAAGAGTTCCACTGCGGATTTCTATAGCTGGACAGTGGGATCGAAGTCCGAAGATGCCTTGGGGGAGACCCTGGACTACGATGAAAGTCAGTTGATCAACCTGTTCAGAAGAACGTTCGGACCGGAGTATCTGGATAATTACCAGAAATCCCTGGCTTGGCAGTGCTTCCGTGCGGCGTTACCAGTTCGTGATAAACTGTCAAGGCACGGAAGTGCCGTCTCACCGACATATCCAAGGTGCGAGTAGGATAGGGAAACCGTCTTGCACGCATTCGTGGAATGTCCGGAATTATCGGGACTGATAGTTTTTACAGAACATCGATGGGAAGAGTACAGCTATCAGCTGAGTCCTTCATCGAGATTGTGCCTCCTCCTTCCCTTAGCGTGGAGAGGAAGGCCTGTTTTTTTGCGTAGTGGCCATATTGAAAGAAACAGTATGGAAGACGCGGTTGAAAAGGATTGTGACGCGTACCTTTGTATCTGGCCAGGGATTGATCAACTTTTTTAGTTACCACCTCAGCAGTAAGATCAGGCTGGAGAAGAGGTGCCTGTCACGTGAGAGATTCAGAAAAAGATGGAAGCTTGTGGAGAGAAAGCTGAGAGTGACTGGCACCAAGTAAGCGGATTCACGGAAAGAAATCAAAGGCTCTACTCTGGTGTAGGATGCCTTTCCTTCGTGTTAAACATTGCTTTTAGCAATGTATTCATTTTTAATCTCATCTGTATGATAATCATTGTTAATTTTTAATCGTATAAGCTACTTCACCCTTTTATGTTTGTCTGTCCTTGTCTGACCCTTCTATGTATTGCCTTATGGCAAATATGAAATAATGTATGTACGTCTATTCAAATAATTATACATTTGTAGTTAAGGGAATGATACCACTTTTAATAGTAATATTACTATAACAATAGCAATGATAAATGTTATGTAATTCGAGATAAAATGTCAATATAATACAATACGATTTGATGGTGCTAAAATATAAATTGTACATTAATATATTGCCAAAAGTGTTTAGCATATGATACTGTAAAATATATTATATAATATTGCATTGAAAATACGCCAAGACATACAAATCGTGAATAAAATATATGAAAATATACAAAAAAAAAATCCCGCTTTTTCTAAGCTTCACACTGTAAGTAATCAGCGGGCTCAAGATACAACATGCTCGGCATTTATTCCCCTCAGAGACGCAAAGATGCTTACACATCCACGCATATACAGGAACACACACAAACACATACACACACACACACTAACTTTCCCAAGCTCCGTACAATATGAATTACACATCCGAGTTATTAAACCAACAATATAACGACATTTTTAGTGAAGAGGATCCGTGTGAGTCAGCTCCGCATTTGAACCTTTTAATCACTTCGGCTTAACATCGGAGTTGTATTGCAAGATTACAGCTTAGGCGGACAAAATCATATTGACGCTGTTGTCGTTGTTGTTGCTTTGGCGTTGTTCATATTCGTGTTTTGGTCTCTTCGTCAAGCCAGTTCCATCCCTCGTCTATCAGTATCTCTCGAGCTACAAACACCCTCTCTCTTTCTCCCTCACCCCTCTTCCTCTCTATTAATCTGTATAAACAGAGAGAGAGAAGGAGAACACACAGAGAGGGAAACATTACTAGACAGCTGATTAGATATAGTTAAATATCTTTCAAGTTAACTATATATAAATATATACATGCACACACAAACAAATTCTCACGCGTGCACACAAATAAACACGCACACATATGAGTATGCCCATGTGCGTGCACGTGTGTGTGTGTCTAAGCGCATGTGAAAGTGGGTTGTTTTGATAGCCCTTTGCATAGAGCAAAAACATATTTAAATACCTTTATGCATATAGTTCTATATTTAAGAGATGAGGAATTATGTACATTATTTTTACATTATTTACAATTCACGGATATTTGACCTCATCTTGTTTGTTGTTAACACAACGTTTCGGTTGATATATCCTCCAACTTTCATCAGGTGTCTTGGGGGAAATTTCGAACCGGGGTTCCCATTCCCAAGGTATTTTTCGATGTTGTTATTCAGGTCACTGCCTGTGGGCATATGGCGTATTGGTTAAGAGCGCGGGCTCCTAATCCCAAGATTCCGAGTTCGATTCCAGGCAGTGACCTGAATAGTAATAATAATAGTAATAATAATAATAATAATAATAATATCGAAAAATACCTTAGGAATGAGCACCGAAGACACCTGATGAAGGCTGGAGGGTATATCAGCCGAAACGATGAGTTAACAACAAACAGGATGAGGACAAATATCCGTCAAATGTAAATAATGTAAATAATATATGCATATGTATGTGTATGTTTCGAATCCGAAAATTTAATTTCTTTGCTGAACGCTTCCTATGGCGATGCCGTTGATGACTTTGTTGCCCAATTCTTGCATAGAAGAATCGATGGCATTGATCGAATGGTAATGTTGGTGGAGGAC
>NC_042998.1:76470468-76490468 GCF_006345805.1 Octopus sinensis | reverse complement strand
TTATATATATTGTTTGCTTATTATTATTTCCTTATCCTCCTAGGTTAGAATACATTCAGTGTTTTGTGGCTGCTTTCGATGGCAATGCAGCAACAAGATTCCAAATTTACGAACCAGAAGGTTATCGTTCCTTTTCGGCAGAACCGGAGACAGTAGAAGCAGACTTTGCCTATTTATGTAGTACAATCAGTAATGAAGGGAGACTGAGTGGGATAAATTGCAGGGTAAGCAATACCCACCCGGGATTCTGGAGTTTGTGACTGTAACAGTGGGACAACAACCGCGAGATCGTATACTGAGCAATAGTGTTATCCATGCTGTTATGTAGATCGAAATACGGATGATATATTGCAAATAGTTATAAAAAGAACGCATGTATTCGTGAAGACACAAGTGAGACAGATCACAAACATAAGATGGAAATGTAAGGTCAGAGACACACTCCTAAATAAAGCTCGACTCCTTGATATAGAAAAGATAATACGGCAAAGAAACAACTTCGCCGGTTTAGGCATGTCCAAAGAATGAAGGGGACTCGGTTGCCAAAGCAAATACTCAACTGACAGTAGTTTAGTAGTACAAAAAAATCAAAGTAAATCTTGACTCAGGTAAGAGAATGTGACTAAACATAACATGAAAAGCAGATCCCATTATAGGAGTTCGATTCACTCCTAAGAGTACGGCTACCGATATCTCATAGAAATGTTCAGTTCTATATTTAAGAGATGAGGAATTATATACATTATTTACAATTGACGACCCTCCAGCCTTCATCAGGTGTCTTGGGGATATTTCGAACCTGGATTCTCATTCCTAAAGTATTTTTCGATGTTGTTGTTGTTGTTGTTGTTGTTGTTGTTGTTATTATTAGTATTATTATTATTATTATTATTATTATTGAGTGAGAGAGCAGTTCATGCCATCAAAGTGACACTGGGGTAAAATATACGAAGCCCAATATACCCATCATGACTACCCGTCTGATAAGGGTACACCAGGCACATGCATCAGAACCATATGTGCGCGACATGGTGATCTCATATCAAGATAAACAGCACATGACCTTGCAGGTGGGGCCCAGTTAGAATTTTTTTCAGGTTGAGTAGCCCACCCTGCTCAAAAGGTCCCTGAATAAGGGTTGTTTAAGGATGTTGAAAGAACCACCCATGTTTCCAGAGGTGAATTATTCAAACCCCAAAGAATCCCTCTCAACACATGGCTATGATGCTCCCCCACTACTTCTGCTCGTGATCAGAGATGCACATATCGTCAGCCACTAAGGGACATGCTCAACTGGTTAAGGTAAAACAACTGACAAGCAAATCTGTGGTATTGAGCAGAATATTTGCTGTAGTATTATTATTATTATTATTATTATCATTATTATTATTATTGATATTCAGGTCACTACTTGGAATCGAATCGAACTCTTAACCACTACGCCATATGCCCGTGGGCAAGAAGAAGAAGAAGAAGAAGAAGAAGAAGAAGAAGAAGAAGAAGAAGAAGAAGAAGAAGAAGAAGAGAAGAAGAAGAAGAAGAAGAAGAAGAGAAGAAGAAGAAGACCTTAGGAATGAGAACCCAGGTTCGAAAGTTTGCCAAGACACCTGATGAAGGCTGGAGGGTATATCAGCCGAAACGTTGCATTAACAACAAACAAGATGAGGACAAATATCCGTCAATTGTAAATCATGTAAATAATGTAGATAGAAATGTATATACATACACGCATAAACACGCATATATATATTTATACATATTCAGGAAAATTCCTCAGCAGTTGATGTAATTTGAACTTAGATGAACTAACGAAAGAACCGCTGCATGGTTAGTCACTAGAAATAGCAGCAAATATCCCTAAGGAGGGAAAACATATTACGTTAGATAGCGTAGCCTGATATATTCCAGCATAAATAATTTAGATTTACATATTTCCAAATGGAATGGGCTTGATTTGAATTCTTTAATTATAGTTGAAATTGATCAGGGTTGGTCTAAATCAACGTTTCGACTTAGGGCATCGAGGAGCCGAAATAGATCGACGGAAATCCTAACATAACCCTTTCTATCGGCAATAATAAAAATTCATTCCTTAGGAAAAGATGATGATGATGATGACGATGATGATGATGATGATGATGACGATGATGATGATGATGATGATGATGATGATGATGACGATGATGATGATGATGATGATGATGATGATGATGACGATGACGATGATGATGATGATGATGATGATGATGACGATGACGATGATGATGATGATGATGATGATGATGATGATGATGACGATGATGATGATGATGACGATGATGACGATGACGATGATGATGATGATGATGATGATGATGACGATGACGATGATGATGATGATGATGATGATGATGACGATGACGATGATGATGATGATGATGATGATGATGACGATGATGATGATGATGATGATGATGATGATGATGATGGACGATGATGATGATGATGATGATGACGATGATGATGATGACGATGATGACGATGACGATGATGATGATGATGATGATGATGACGATGATGACGATGACGATGATGATGACGATGACGATGATGATGACGATGACGATGATGATGATGATGATGATGATGATGACGATGACGATGATGATGATGATGATGATGATGATGATGATGACGATGATGATTATGATGATGACGTCGACGACGGCGACGACGAGGAAGAGGAGGAACAGAGAGGAGGCGAGGGGGCGGCGGCGGCGGCGGCTAAACAGTACGACCACTACCAATACCACAATAACAGTTTGCTACAGCGACGATGACATTGACGACGAGAAGAAGAAGAAGAAGAAGAAGAAGAAGAAGAAGAAGAAGAAGTGGAAGAACAAGAAGAACAAGAAGAACAAGAACAAGAAGAAGAACAAGAAGAAGAACAACAACAAGAAGAACAAGAAGAAGAACAAGAAGAACAAGAACAAGAACAAGAAGAACAAGAAGAAGAAGAACAACAACAAGAAGAACAAGAACAAGAACAAGAAGAAGAAGAAGAAGAAGAAGAAGAAGAAGAAGAAGAAGAAGAAGAAGAAGAAGAGAAGTGGAAGAAGAAGATTCCATAAGTATGATGACTGTATGTTAATAGTTAGACAAGGAACGGATGTATCTGTGGACGTGACGTCCAATTTTTATACGATGGATGGTTATCCGCTAGGAAACTGTCAGCTACGGTCTGTTGATGGTAAATGGGGAATGTTGTAAATGAGAAAGAAATGGGAGGAGAGATACGGAAAGAGAGGACGCTCCGCTAAATATTTTCAACATTATTATTTTCATTTTTGTTTATTATGGTTGGTGTATTCGCGTTATTTTTGTGACAGTTTTTGTTGTCCTTGTGTCAAATAAAGAATTCCTTATTGATGCTGTTGTTAACTATCGTTGTTGCTTTGAAAAGAAAAGCACTAGTGGAATCCACACTAGTTTTATATATACTCTTTTACTCTTTTACTTGTTTCAGTCATTTGACTGCGGCCATGCTGGAGCACCGCCTTTAATCGAGCAACTCGACCCCGGGACTTATTCATTTGTAAGCCCAGTACTTATTCTATCGGCCTCTTTTGCCGAACCGCTAAGTAACGGGGACATAAACACACCAGCATCGGTTGTCAAGCAATGCTAGGGGGACAAACACAGACACACACACACTCATATATATATATATATATACATATATACGACGGGCTTCTTTCAGTGTCAGTCTACCAAATCCACTCACAGGGCTTTGGTCGGCCCGAGGCTATAGTAGAAGACACTTGCCCAAGGTGCCCCGCAGTGGGACTGAACCCGGAACCATGTGGTTGGTAAACAAGCTACATACCACACAGCCACTCCTGCGCCTATATAGTATAATTATTTCGAAAATTCTTTTAACTTTTCCTATGAAGTTCTAAAGCATTGGTGGGATGTCATAGTCGATTAGATCGATTCTAACACTTGACTGGAGTTTAATTTTATAGACCCCCCGAAGGATGGAACGAAGTGTCGACCTCGGTGAAATTTAAATTCGAATCGTTAAGGGACGTCACCAAATATCACAAGGTATTTTAAATTAATACATGGTGAAGGCACATATTTGACACTCGCTTGGGTCACTTAGCTATAAATAGATACCGTGAGGTATTTTCCGGTATATCCGGGACCCCCTTCGGTCACGACACTGACCATGGGATTGCACCTAGAAAGTTACACTCCTAGTCACAAGTCTGGGCATGGTTGTTTATGGAAGACCAGCAGTCGCCCATGCATACCGGCCTCCCCTCTCCACGCCACCAGTGTTATCCAAGGGAAAGGCAAAGGCCGATACAGCTTGGCACGCGTGACGTCGCAACTCATTTCTACAGCTGAGTGAACTGGAGCAACGTGAAATAAAGTGTCTTACTCAAGAACACAACACGCAGCCCGGTCCGGGATTCGAGCTCACAACCTCACGATCGTAAGCTCGACGCTCTAACCACTGAGCCATGCGCCTTTCCGGTATAAGGAGTAGGAATATTATAAGATTGTTTCAAATTTTGGCACAAGGCCAGCAATTCTGGGGAGGGTACTAGTCGATTACATCAACCCCACTGCTCAACTGGCACTTATTTTATCGATCCCGAAACGATAAAAGGCGAAGTCTACTTCGACGGCATTCGAACTCAGATCGTGAAGACGAAGTTAGGGTTAGGGTGCTAACGATTCTACCAGCTCACCGCCTTGGAATATTCTGGGTTTTTTTACTCTAGGCATAAGGTCCGTTTTTTAAGGGGAGGGGGTCAGTTGATTAGATCGACCCCAGTACGTAAATGGTACTTAATTTATCGACCCCGAAAGGATGAAAGGCAAAGTCGACCTCGGCAGAATTTTGAACTCAGAACGTAAAGACAGACGAAATACCAGCGTCCTAACGTTTCTGCTAGTTCGCCGACTTGGAAAATAGGTAACGAGTGTATATGCACATTTCAGAAGTTATTGCTCCTGCTTCAGTACCACATCCAGCCCCACCACCTTGGAATATTATAATATTGATTTCAAATTTTGACACAAAGCCACAAGATCGGGGAAGGGTGTAAGTCGATTTCATCGACCCCAGTGTTCAACTGGTACTTATTTTATCGACCGAAAGGATAAAAGGCAGAGTCGATCTCGACGGAATTTGAACTCAAGGCGTCAGAACGGATAAAATACTGCAAAGCGTTTTGCTTGACGTGCTAACGGTTCTGCCAGCTCACCGTCTCTGGACTATCGTAATATTAACGAGTGTTTCTATCAATAAACGTGTTATGAATTTATGTCCTACTTTAAACCCGGAAAAAGCACAAGAAATTGCTCTTTATTCATGACTACATTTTGTTAAAACATTACTGCATCCAGTGATGTAACTGAATATTTTTAAATGTGACTGCCTACTTCTAAAATAGAAGGCACGTGACAAGGGTATAACTAACAATGAGGAGAATCTAAAAATACTTTTTAGTCGCGATTATTCTAAATTCTTGGTCACGTGCTTACTAATGTTGACTTCGATGCAAAAATCGTCTTCAACATGAATATAAGCGTATTCGATCAGAAAATCAGCAACGGAGTCTCAATTTTCATGTAACTAGTTAATTAAGAGATCAAGCTAGCGGAGGTCAACCCTCTACAAGCTAAACTCACACTCCACGGTAATAAACTACTCGTCAATTTCACAGTGCTGATGCTGATGAGTGAAACATCCTACTCCTCTGAATGACCTATTTTTCAATAAGATCGAAAGGTTACTTCATACTTAAATGCTCTGACCACGAAAAGATTGTAATACAACAGATAGAATACGAACCACTGATATCTCGGTTGGTTGTCAGTTACCTTATTTGTACGGTTATAAACGCTCTCCCAAAACATATTTACATACACATAATAGATTACATCAATCATCCCAGTCAATCATACCTTTTTGCTGCTGAATGCGAGTCCTGAATTTGATTGTAGACTACGTGTGACGGCTAATGTGCCACAGCCTGACATCCAACTCTAAACATTCATTACGCAAAAGATAAGCGTAGCCTGACGGATATCGTATTCGTTGGCTGTCTTCACCGCCGTTAGTGTCATTCACTGCCAAATTGTATAGAGAGAAACTCCTTACAAATTTTATGTCATTCCGTTACATTGATTTTACGAAGATTTTCGTCGTGGCTCATGGATTTTAGTTGTTTCTTTTTACTTTTCTTCGTTTTTTTTGCCTCCTTTTCTTTTTTTCTTTTTCTTCATTTTGTCATTACATTTCTCTTCTGCTTTGCTCCGTATGACAGGTTAAAATGAGAGGATAAATAGATAGACAGACAGACAGACAGACAGACAGACAGACAGACAGACAGACAGATAGATAGATAGATAGATAGATAGATAGATAGATAGATAGATAGATAGATAGATAGATAGATAGATAGATAGAAAGATAGATATGTAGGTAGATATATAGATCGGTGAATGGATCCTGGGTGAAAAGCTGGATACGTAATTCGGAAAGATAATAAAGAACGAAGAAAGAGTAAATCAATTAATAAAATGCAGTTTGGTAACAGAATAGCTCAAGTTCTACAGGTTGATGTTAACAACGTATAAGTTAAATATAAAATTAACAAAAATATTTTTTTTCTCAAATTTTGACACGAGTTTAGCAATTTCAGTAATGGACAAAGTAAATCACTAGTCACTGCTTCACTAGTACATTATTATATCGACCCTGGAGGATTAAAAAGGTAAAGTAAGGCGAACCTGGCAGGATGTGAGCTCAGAATATAAAGAGGCGGTATGAATGTCGCAAGGTATTTCGTCCGATTCTCTAATAATTCTGCCAGTTCGCCACCCTTAAGTAATGATAATAATCCTTTCTGTTATAGATATAAGGCCTAAAATTTTGAGAGAGCGGAGATAGTTGATTATATTGATCACAGTGCTGAACTGGTACTTTATTTCATCCAACCCGAAATTATGAAAGGCAAAGTAATAGTTTCAAATTTTGGCACAGTGCCAGCAATTTCAGAGACTGGGGAAGCCGATTACATCTGCTCCAGTGCTGAAATGTTATTTATTTTATCGACCCGCGAAAGGGTGAAACGCAAATCGACCTCAGTGGCATTTGAACTTAGAACATAAAGACAGACAAAATGTCGCTAAATATTTTGCCCGGCGTGCTAACAACTCTGTCAAATTGCCGTCCTTAGAAAATTATTTCTACTATAGGCACGTCTGAAATGTTGTGGGAAGGAGGCAAGTCGACTACATCGACCCCGGTGATCTACTGGTACTTATTCTATCGACCCTGAAACATAGAAGACAAAGTCGACCTCAACGGATCTTGAACTCAGAATGTAAAGACAGACGAAATGACGACAAACATTCTACTAGATTGCTGCTTCAATAATAATAATAATAATAATAATAATAATAATAATAATAATAATAATAATAATAATAATAATGGTTTCGCGCAAGCAATTAAAATAATAACAATTAACAAGAAAACTTTGATAAAATTCTCCAATGGGGGAAACACTACTCAAAATGATGAAAATATCTCACAGATCGAATGGCCCTGATCTGAAAAAGTGCTATCGCTAGGGCTCCTCTCTCTTCAATATTTTCTAGCCTACAGACGCATTGTTAGAGTAGGTCCTCGCAACATTCACCCACTATACTCTCTACGTTCGCTCACCTTTTTACAGTTCTACAGCGGAGGAGGCAGCACCTATCCTTCATCTCAACCATCCTTTCCAAATACAATCTGAAAAGGTTGATGAGGTCTTGACCAAAAATGTGTTTTCATTCTTTTCAATCTCGTCCAGCACACAACTTCTTTCGCCATAGCTACCAGACAAGGAAAACTACCAGTCATAGACAACAGTGTAATCTTCACGATGCATACGGCTTATAGCCGGATACGCAATGCATGTGATAGCAGGTGTTCGGCGTAAAGCCACAAGTCAGTAATGCTCAAGCATTGTACTACAGCATGGAAAACGGTTTCGACATGTTGTGCGCATATTGGGCAGGCGCGACTCCCAGCACTACCAAGCCTGTCTAACAATCCCGGACCCCAATTCCCATTCCGGTCCTCGATAACACAGTAAGGCCAGGTATTTCTGGTCGATTATTCTTGGACCTCTACCCGAAAGCCCTTTAGTGAAGACCCGTCAGTTGATTTTCATTGGCACCCAGGCCTTACCCGAGGATGTGTCACTCTTACCCACTATTAATCCGCTACAGAACGTCATGGTGGAATATCGACCGACTGCATTTTTCGAAAGGCAGATCGTCTGGCGGCACTCAAGGGGCCAGGCATTTTGTCTAGGTCTACACTTGATCTAGAGCTACAGCTCTGTCAAAGAGACGAGCTGTGGAAAACCGCATTTGGCAAACTACGACCATACCCGCTCACTGACAAGGAAACGCTAGATATATCGAAACCTCACTGCAAGTCTGCACATCATTAGCAATGGCATATCTGGCAGCAAATATATAGCCTGACCAGTGGAACACGATTCCTCCCAAAAAAGAGAAAGAGCAAGTGCTTCATTCTGGTCAACCATGAAGACGAGGCTAGGCACGTGGGTCAGATGGTGGTTAATGACGAATGCGATATAGGCATTTGCCTCCTCCGCCCGACCCTTAGGAGAGTGTTTCTCCTCAGCCCATTTTGGGATTAGATTAATCACCTTGCTTATCACTTATTTTCCATTTGGATATCTGCACCAAACCAAACCCCAAGCATTTTAACCGGTATATCATCAACGTTATTGAGAAATATGTCACTCGGTCATCATTTGTGAGATCATTTTGATATTTAGATTCCGAAAGACAATGACAATGCACCCAATTTTAAGGCATTGTTTATGAGATGGCAGCCCACCGATAGTTAGGTTTTTTAGAAAGTCTGGGGAGAACAAAAGCAGTGTGTTCATCATTGTCTGTGAAAGTGTCCAAGTTATAATATTCATGTTCCTCTCCATGCAGAAAATGTCATTGATTTCATCAACATATTTGCTTTGATTGCAAATATTGCCGACATTTTTGCAATCTACAAACCATTTTTATCACCAAAGGCAAGGTGTACGAGGGTCGGCTGAAATGTTCATAGCCTGATCAAGATACTCTCATGGAATTTGAGCAAAATAAGTTTATTTTTCAACATAGTCCCCCTTGCAGTCCAAACACTTCTTCCACCGGTGTTGTAGTGTTTGGATCTCATTGGTTTTCATCCTGTTGGTGAAAAAAGATGATAAACAGCAGGCATGACGTCATCATCACTACGATTCCGGTTCCCATTCATGCTGAGGAACAGATAATATTCAGATGGAGCCAAATCAGGAGAATAGGGAGGCTGATGAAACAAATTCAAAGCCACAATCTCGCACAGTAGCCATTGAAACCAAATACCTATGTGTTGGAGCATCGTCCCTATGAAGCAAAACACCTTTTGTCAGCTTTCCTGTGTGTTTGCTCTTGGTAGCCTTTCGTAACTGACCCAGGAAGTTGGCACAGTCTTCTCCATTGATGATAGGACCTTTTTGATGATATTCAATAAACAAAATGTTTTTAGCATCCAAAAAAACTGAGACCATTACCTTCCCTGTAGATGAAACGAGCTTCATGCACTTAACGCAAAAAAGCATAGTTAGTCCTCTTTTTACAAAAATAATTAGGTAGGTTTTTTTTCCAAGATTTCAAATAAGAATTAGTAGTAGCTGTTGGATTTTAAAATATCAAATTCGAAATCAGCATAAAAGATTGTACAGCAATCGACCCGAATACATCAATTTCAGAGTTAGAGCCGTCCTCACTAACATACAAAAGCACTACAGCCAATGGATCTTGAGTGGTCTCAGCTCAGATGTTTTTACCAAACTTAAGAGGGTTGTTACAACTCAGAAACAGAACCAAAATTCCCTACCTGAAAGGAAATATTTAAGCTTTTATGCCAAAGTAACTGCTTCCATTCATTGCAAAATAGGACCACAGCTCCAGAAAGATGATTCCCTCATGAGAAACAAATGAGGAAGAGTGAACCACTGAATGAACAATTCAAGAGTATTTTCCTCTCACCCTTGTGGCACATGAAACTCAGCAAATTTGCGGAATTCTTTATCACTACAGGTGTAAAAAGGAGACAGTAACAATTGATTACATCAACTTCAAAGAAGAGGATGTAAACGCAAACTCAGCTGTTTGCCCTTGTAGAGTCCCAGCAGTCCTCAAATTACAGAAACGAGCCCTTGCAAAACCACTGCAGCTTCTTTCTAAGATAAAGTCGATTATGGTATATGTCACAGGCTGCGTAATCTCGGCATTGTTGGAAAACTTGCTGAGTGGTTATTTGATTTTCTAAAAAAAGAAATCAGGTAGTGGTTGCAAGGAAATGCAAATGATGAGCGGTGTCCTACAGGGCACTATCTTGGAGCCACTGCTATACATAGCTGCCCTCTCAGACATACCCTCAGCTACTCAGACAGTGGCACATACTATGCAGATGATGCAAAAGTCTTTTAGAAGATACAGAACCCTGGAGATGTTGCACACCAGCAACAGGAGTTGGACACAATATACAGGTGCGCTGAGGAAAATAACATACATTTTAATGCAGGAAAATTCCAAGCGCTGCACTACCAACACACGAAACTCAATGAAAAGCAGACAGGATACACTGGCTCACGATGAATTGTAATCTCTGAATCAAAATCAGTGCGCGACCTTGGCGTTAACATGAGTAATGATGTATTTTTCCAACTGCATGTTACTGAGTTGGCAATAAAAAAACGCAAGCAGCTAGCCGGATGGTTCCTCGGAACTTTCAGAACGAGAAAACAAAAAACCTTGCTGGTCCTTTGAGGGAGATTTGTCCTCAGCCATTTAGACTATTACCCCCAACTATGGTCACCTCATAGTGTAAAATTAGTGGTGGAACTCGAAGCAAGCCAGCGAAGCTACCCTAAAAAGATCGTCTCAATGCGATATGTCAGCTACAAGAAGAGGCTGGAAAAAATCATGACTCTACTCCCTAGCACCACGGCGGGAGTGATATGCAGTGATGGACATCTGAAAAAATCTTAGAAAGACTTGTACCAAACATAGGTATTGAAAGTTACATAGACAGCAGAACGGGGCGCCACTGCGTCGTGAACTCGACATCGCTATCAAGATACAGGACCAGATACTCTAACAACTTGGGTTTCAAGGGCCCACAGCTCTTCATTATCCTTCCAAATTATCTGAGAGACTTACATAGAGTGGATATGGGTATCTTCAAAGCAAAACTGGATCTCCTGTCAAGATCTCCAGATAAACCTACTTCGCGGCAGGAAACGCAGATGAGGGCAGCAATATCAAACTCCCTCATTCACTAAATGCCACATATGAGAGGAGGTTTCAAATAGTGAAAATGCAAATGTAGCAAAGCTAACGGCTGTGCTCCTGCATGACCGCACCTCTCGAGCTGAAATTGGTAAAAGTGAAAAAGTGTAAAAATTGAAGTTTTTAATTTTTATGAAAGCTTAAATATTAGATTCAAGTAGGAAATGGTCTTTCTCTCCTTGCAGATACATATCAAGTTCATTACGTTTCCTAAAAGCATCCAGCAAGTATCGTAATTTATATAATCTATCTCCTTTGTAACACAAATTAGCCAAATCTGAATTTTATCCCGAGGGAAATATTATGACTTCATTTTCTCTATCTTCCGAGCCGTTTCAAAGTTAACCCATTTGAGAGCCGTTACACATCTGTTCTCAATAAAAGTTTGCTGAAATTGGATTCCTTTTCATTATAGCGAGTGCACAACTTTTAATAAAGCAAATAATTTTAACTGCATCTTGAAATACTTTATTCAGATCTGCAGAAGTGTTCTTCTATACAAGTATCTAACTGAGAATCATAAAATGAATGAAAGCCAAGGGAGTTTTGCTTTTAGATATGACTTTAATCTGAAAGCTAATTTTTCTCTTCGTCATAACTACCGCACCATACTCTAACGCTGTTATCACATTCCAGGCCAACTTCTCAGAAAAACTCGTTCACTTTTTGAAAAATAATTCCACCTATAGTCCGTCGATCCGACAGGGGAGCAAGTCTTCGTAACCACTTTGCTCATATTTTTCCATGAACAATTTCTGTAATTTTAAGCGTTGCTGGTAACACAAATACTTCACCGATGATGTGTGGTTTGTAGGTATGGCAATTAAATAAGCACTTTCAAAAGATACTTCAAATATTTCTCTATATCTGTAGTGTGACTATCATTTTCAAGAGATTGCTTCTATTTACTGAAAGTTTCCTTAGCTTTTCAAGAACTTCTGTTGATTAGCTGTAATACAAAGAATGTCTTGAATCAAAATATCTGCTTTTGTGGGCTTCATACCTTCACTCACTACACACTCGTTCCAAATTAAGTAGACATGCATTTCTTCTTTATTTTCAAAGTAAAAGTATACCTGTCTTTCAAATAAGATTCATTATATTTTTTCTTTTTTGGCAGAAAATTACATCGAAGTCAAAGAGTCACTTACTTTCAAAATCATGGTACTGCTTAAAGTTTATGGCGCTTCACTTATATCAACTTTACTTTCCATGGTTTTATACGTTGATAAGCTGAACCACGTATCTATGGGCAAGGTATTGTGTCCGTCATATAATTAAAAAAGGAAAATTGTGAGAATCTTTGAGCAGTCCACGATGGAGTTTTCGCTTAGCAGAACTGATTTGGGGTCATCACAATTCGAAGCCATCATATTTAGTTTCGTGTGGTTAGTAAAGCAGTTATCTTTTCTCGTTTTTTTTTAAATAAGCATTTTTATGAATGTTTATTGCATAAATAAGTTAATTGATACAAGCTAAATTTAAAACAAAATATGTTCCAATTAGTTTGATTAACAGTAACTTATGGTTTTGTATAACTTTCGTGAATAAAAATCATGTTTGTTGATTTTTTTTTAACTTAGGTATTTACAAACTTTATGATGCGTGAATAAAATTTCACACCCAGATGTAACTAAAATTCAGTAAGATATGTTACGTCATCGATTCATTTTATTATAAAACAATTTATTTAGAATAATTTGATACATTATCTGATCCAAAATAATTTGGCTAAATTCTAATAATTTTTAATAGGAATTACTTACCAATTTCTGGATAAAATATTTTAATCAAATTAAATATTTTTTTATTTAATTCCATTTCAAAACAAGTGGGTTTGTTCACTCCTATCACGAAAAAGCATGATAACGAGTCTTCCCATCTCTTTTCCATAAATGTTGCTCAGTTGAGCTTCACGTCACGTCCAAGATTTTCTATTCTGGAAGGATGTCTCTCTAAGCGGCGATATGTTTTATACCAACCTACAATTTCATCTGAGCCCATGTTCCAAAAACTTGAAATAAACTTCAAATTAAAATAACTTGCCTTATACATCAAGAAAGTAATTAGTGTAGTAAAAACAAATGGCACTATTCCGCTATTGGAAATCCTTCAGAGGTAAGGAGAAGCTGAGACTGTTCCACAATCACGTGGAATTAAAACAAAAACCGAAGACGTGAGTCATTATTTCAATATGAGGGAATTTTTTGACTCGGTTTTTATGAAATTTGATGCTTTTGTTTGTCTTTAAATGTACTATCGCAAAGTTGTATGTATTTATTTATTTATTATGGAAAAATATTTTAAATAATAACAGAAATTATACTACAGCTAAAATCTAAAGTATAAAAGAAATTTCTCAATTGCAGTTGCAACCCCACTGAATTTCCACGCAACCCCCATTCTGGGTAAGCCTGCATTAAACCATACTTTATTATATTCCACAATAATAATTCAAAATACACTACACAATACAATAACTCTATGAAGTATATTTGTAAAGATAACTTCTCCGTAAGAAAGAAAAAAAATTTAACAACTATGGACCAAATAACAAGACTTTTACTAACCAGATTTCTACCAATACCTATATTTCTAATACGATAAACAATTGTAATGTCACTGGCAGTCATTACGAGAAAAGCATTAACGAAGCCGGAAATAATAACACGAAACAAAGTCTTTTCACAAAAAAAATCTCTTATTTCTTCACATACTCAAAATTCCACACACAACTACATAACCAACTCTACTGATGTCCGATATTTTCTTAATAATAATAATAATAATAATAATAATAATAATAATAATAATAATAATAATAATCCTTTCTACAATAGGCACAAGGTCTGAAATTTTGGGGGTTGGGACCCCCGAAAGGATGAAAGGAAAGTCGACTTCGGCGATACCGCTAAGCATTTTGTCAGTGTGCTAAAGATTCTGACAGCTCGTTGCCTTGATAATAATAATAATAATAATAATAATAATAATAAATAATAATAATAATAATAATAATAATATCCTTTCTACAATAGGCACAAGGTCTGAAATTTTGGGGGTTGGGACCCCCGAAAGGATGACAGGAAAGTCGACTTCGGCGATACCGCTAAGCATTTTGTCCAGTGTGCTAAAGATTCTGACAGCTCGTTGCCTTGATAATAATAATAATAATAATGATAATAATAATAATAATAATAATAATAATATAATAATAATAATAATATAATAATAATAATAATAATAAGGGAAAGTGAAGAAAGGGAAAGTGAAGACCACAAATTCAGTCGTGTTAGATGTTGACACAGTCATAAGAGAGCTTGAGCAAGAACAAACATACAAATATTTAGGGATAAATGAAGGCTCTGGTATTCAGCATGCAAGCATGAAAGAGAAGATCAGGAAGGAATGTTATAGGAGAGTTCGTGCAGTCCTGAAATCTGAACTAAATGCACGTAACAAGGTGTTAGCTATAATTCCTTAGCAGTTCCAGTGTTACTTATAGCTACAAGTGTTGAACTGGAATATGAGTGAAGTAAAGAATATAGATAGGAAAATACGCAAGCTGCTGAGTTGTAATATGATGCACCACCCAAAGGCAGACGTAGATCGCCTTTACCTTCCCAGAGCCAAGGAGGTCGAGGCCTGATCCAATTTGAACTAGCTTACAAAACAACCACAATTGACTGGCCAAATATCTCGAAATTCGAATGACTGGATGCTAAAGCTCGTGGAAAATCACGAGAGACGAAAGAAGCTTCATTCTATCATAAAGGAAAGCAAAAAATTTGCTATTGATCTCGTGCAGGATACCCAAACAGAACCCGAGGGAAGTACGGCAATTATTGTTGCAAAGAAGGTGAAATAATGGCAACGAAAAAAGCGCACGAGCAATTGGCTGATAGGTGGGAGGAGAAACCTCTGCACGGCAAATATGTGACCCGCAGGAAACAAGCTGATGTTGACCAGAAGCAAACCCATCAGTGGCTACGGAGCTCAGGGCTAAAAACCCGGAACTACCAGGCCAATGTGATGAAAAATGGAGCAGACCCAAAATGCCGATTCTGCAACGACATGATTGAAACAGTGGACCACCAAATCTCTGGATGTAAAGTCTTAGCTCCAGTGGAGTATAATTAAGACATGATAGAGTTGGCCAATATCTACACTGGCTAATAAGTCGGCATTACAATATCAAAACTGCCGACAAGTGGTATAATCACCACCCTGAGGCTGTAACTGAAGGTGAATGTAACCATTCTGTGGGACTTCCAGTACATACAGACAGAAATATCAAGGCCAATAAACCAGATATTGTTGTGAAAGACCAAAACAATAAAGTTTGCTTATTGATCGACATGAGCATCCCCTGTGATCATAATATCTCAGCGAAAGAGTTTGACAAGCTCGAAAATATAAAGACCTACTCATTGAAATTGAGAAAATGTGGCATCTCAAGGCGGTTACAATACAAGTGATCGTAGGAGCACTAGGAATGATCAAGAAGGGAACCGAAAATTATATGAGAATGATCCCTGGCTTACCATCCCTGCAAGAAGTGCATAAGATTGTCTTAACTGGTACATCACACGTATTGAGAAGAACTGTTGCTGCTCATGTATTTTAATTTAAAATGAACGAACTATTGAGTTTGGTTTAATGGCCTACCAATGTATACTATGAGTTTCTTTGCCCTAGGAGTCGGGAAGACACTCGGCAAGAAATGGAAGCAAATTTGAAAGAAGAAGAAAAAAAATAATAATAATAATAATAATAATGGAAGCGTTATCATGTATATCGTTTTGTCTTGGTATAAAAGATGGGCAACAGCAAATATTATGCTCAATACCACAGATTTGCTGGTCAGTTGTTTGACCGTAACCAGTTGAGCGTGTCCCTTAGTAGCTGACGATATGTGCATCTCTGATCACGAGTAGACGTAGTTGAGGAGCATTCTAGCCATATGTTGAGAGGGATTCTTTGGGGTTTAAATAATTCACCTCTGGAAACATGGGTGTTTCGTTCAACATCCTTAAACAACTCTTATTCAGGGACCTTTTGAGCGGGATGGGTTACTCGAACAGAAGAACATTCTAACTGGGCCCCACCTGCAAGGTCATGTGCTGTTTATCTTGATACGAGATCACCATGTTGCGCACATATGGTTGTGATGCATATGCCTAGTGTACCCTTATCAGACGAGTAGTCATGATGAGTATACTGGGCTTCGTATATTTCATCCCAGTGTCACTTTGATAGCATGCACTGCTCTCTCACTCAATAATAATAATAATAATAATAATAATATAATAATATAATAATAATAATAAAATAATAATAATAATTTTTACTATTGGCACAAGGCCTGAAAATATGGACTCTTATGTTTCACTGGTACTTAATTTATCTACTCCGAAAGGATGAAAGGCAAAGTCGACTGCGGCGGAATTTGAACTCAGAGCGTAGCGACGGGCGAAATACCACTAAGCATTTCGTCCAGCGTGATAATGATTCTTTTCTACTCTAGTCACAAGGCAAAGTCGACCTCGGCGGAATTTGAATTCAGAATATAAAGACAGACGAAATATCTATTTCTTTACTACCCACAAGGGGCTAAACACAGAGAGGACAAACAAGGACAGACAAACGGATTAAGTTGATTACATCGACCCCAGTGCGTAACTGGTACTTAATTTATCGAGCCCGAAAGGATGAAAGGCGAAGTCGACCTCGGCGGAATTTGAACTCAGAACGTAAAGACAGTCGAAATATCGTTAAGCATTTCGCCTGGTGTGCTAACGATTCTGCAAGCTCACTGTCTGGAGGAGGAAGAGGAGGAGGCTTTTTACTTTTTTTTTTTTTTTTTGGTAATTCAGTGTAATATGACGCTATTTTTGAGGCTTGGAATTGGAGAGTAAACTATAAATGGAAATATTTTTTTTAAAAACACCGACCTTCTTGGCACGTCAAAATCAAAAGCACAAAGAAATTTCTCAGAGACTAAGTAGACGTCAGGTATTAGGCGTTTCCCCTACTGGAGATTTATATCAGGGAAGCACACAAGAAAATATCCGAAAGATTGTGGCAGCTCAACAGAGTACTAGAATGGTTCTGACGAAATCTGCTAGCCCAGTCACAAGAAATCGAAAGTCAGAAAACTAAAACAGTTGAGATGATGAAGCAGCAACAACCGAAATTGTATTATCAGATCTATAAAATATCTTGATCCCAGCATTAATTCGGATCTGATCAGACGAGGTTCACAAGATTAAGAGATTGTTGAAAATCATATAACTGTGATTTTTGTGATAGAGTGAAATGTCTCCATTTCTTAATAAATACAAAAATTAAAATCAATACGTAAAAGTAGAGATATCTATTATTCAAATGTAATAACATCATACCGTCATATTATTAAAAATCTATTATGTAATCTAATTACAACTTTTAATTACAATATTTTTAGTGATAAATTCAATTTCTAGCATATTTTTAAGGAAGTGAGATATATGGATAAGTAGTAACTTTATGAATAATTACTTTCTCTGCAACACATTTTAGTTTAAAAATAAATAATGTTCCCCTTAGAAAAAACTTCTCATTTCAAAAAGTACTACTACCGTGTCAAATTAAATCAGCGAATAAAATTGTACAAATTTACGTTATAGATTTTAGCTATCACTCCTCCTGGTCTGTATTAATAATTCTTTCTACTAAGACAGCAGGGGCGGACCCAAGGGGGTGAGGGGTACGTGCTTCCCTCAAGAAAAGAGGTGCGCCCTTCAAAATAATGTTATTTTCTCCTGGAATTGTAGTCTCTTCTTGTGTGCTCTCCCTTCCGCTTAAAATTATTGCAAGTCAATACTTGAATAGGTAGGAGATTCTAAATGGTCAATGTTCTGGGATTAGTGTGAGCCCAGGTGGAGGACACAACACGGGTGACAAAAAAGATAAGAAATGGGCCTGGGGTGTCTGAACTTTTCAGGAAGCACTGATCTTCGTCTACTAGTAGAAGTTGTTATTGTTAAGCGATCAAATCTATGATGAAAGGCGGGAAAAGGTAATATTCGTAATCATTCCACTTTTTATTCATGCATTTTATTTAAGACTAATGTGTCCTCTTAGTAAGAAAAAAGGGCATGATTTGCAAGAAATGTCTCCATCGCTGATTTGTTCATTTACTAATGGCTATCTACAACTAACCAAGATATTTCGCTGAAATATATACGCTTTCTTTAAGAATATTTTTATAAGCTATATTGGCACTCAGAAGTCTGTTTAGTTCGCCACTACAGGGAAAATTACTTTTAGCTGCGCCTCTTAAGTTTGCATTCTATCAGCACAGCGTTATCAGAGTAAGACACATTAGCAATTATATTGTCATTCACAGTCAATATAACCTTACAATATTCTGGAACTAAAAATAAATGGCATGACTATGTGATAAGAAGCTTGCTGCTCAACCACATGGTTGTGGGTTCAGTCCCACTGCATGGCACCGTAGCCAAGTGTCTTCTATTATAGCCCCAAACCGACTAAAGCCTTGCGAGTGGATTTGGTAGACGGTAACTGAAAAAAGACCGTCGTATATGTGTGTGGGGGGGCTTGTGTCTGTAATTGTTCCCCCACCACCGATTGAGAACCAGTGATGGTGTGTTTACGTCCCCATAATTTAGAGATTCGGCCAAAGAGAATAAGTACCAGGTTTCAAACTAGGGTCGATTAGTTTGACAAAAATTCCTCAAGGCAGTGTTAGAGCATGGCTGCAGTCTAATAACTGAAGGAAGTAACAGAATTTAATTAACATATAAATTAATTCTAACAACTTAGAAGCACTTATTTTATCGACTACCAACCAGAAATTGAAAACTGACAA
The DNA here is from genome assembly GCF_006345805.1 of Octopus sinensis. Lineage (NCBI taxonomy): Eukaryota > Metazoa > Mollusca > Cephalopoda > Octopoda > Octopodidae > Octopus > Octopus sinensis. Next base: position 76,471,171 of record NC_042998.1, on the reverse strand, counting down.
AGCAGATTTACACTCGATAAAAGAAAGTAAGGTTCTTTAGTTATTGTGGAAGGCCGGGTGAAATGCGTAGCCGTATTTCGTCTGTCGTTACGTTCCGAGTTCAAATTCCGCCGAGGTCGACTTTGCCTTTCATCCTTTCGGGGTCGATAAATTAAGTACCAGTTACGCACTGGGGTCGATGTAATCGACTTAATCCCTTTGTCTGTCCTTCTTTGTCCCCTCTGTGTTTAGGCCCGTGTGGGTAGTAAAGAAATATATTGTGGTTGTTGTTTGAGGGGGGGGGTGTTTTAGTGATACAAGCTCCTAAAAATGAGTAGTGGATGACTTCCAGTTTACACTTCGTAGCATTTAAATTGATTCACTCCAAAATAGAGAAACTTGAAGAGAGAATGAATGAGTCGATGAAGGAAATGATGAATGAAAATCATGCAAAGAAAAAAAAAATAGACTCAAATTTAATGTCTCTTTTTAGGGCATACCAGCATTTGTTGTTGATAATGGAACCGGTCAACGCCCTCTGTATCAATAACTTAATCCGGCTCCTGTACTCCTCAATCGCCAAAAGGGATTTATTGAGTTTCCAGTAGCCGGAACCCTTACTACTTAACTTATCTAGGTGCAGCTTACACGTGATCATCTTGTGATCACTGTAACTGGCCAGGTGGAACTGTTGACAACCGTATCTTTATCAAACTTTCTAATT
>NC_042998.1:76465468-76467968 GCF_006345805.1 Octopus sinensis | reverse complement strand
TTAATATTGCTATATATTTTCAGATACTCTATCTTCTAATTAGCCTTAAGATTAAATTAAATAACGTTTAATATTAATAATGTCTAATTAGCCTTAAGATTAAATTAAATAACGGTTAATATTGCTTAATATTGTATATATAATTTTTCAGATACTCTGTCTTCTAATTAGCCTTAAGATTAAATTAAATAACGTTTAATATTACCCACACTCTAATATAATATTAATATTGCTAATATATTTTCAGATACTCTATCTCCTAATTAGCCTTAAGATTAAACAACGTTTTTATCCACACTCTAATATAATATTAATATTGCTAATACATTTTCAGATACTCTATCCCCTAATTAGCCTTGAGATTAAATAACGTTTTTACCCAAATACGTTTTTACACAAACTTTAATATGTTAATATTTTTTTTCTTTTCAAGTACTCTATCTTCTAATTAGCCTTAATATCTTCCTGTCTTCTCTCGAACATAATTAGATAGATAAACGGATAGACGGATTATCCAGCATGTCCAGAGCATGGAGACGTGACGAGCTGGATTTATTTGTACGAGCATGGGAGTGCGCCGGCGGAGATAGCCCTAGGGAGGTGATTGCGGCTGCGCTGAAGAGCAGAGGCTACAAGAGGACAGCGGCTCAGATGGAGCGAAAGAGACAGGAATTCGTGCGCTCATATGCGCTTGTACGGTCACACATTGGCGCACTTGATGCCATCTTTGAGAACGAGCGGAGCAAAGATGGCAAGAATGGAGACGATGAAAGAAGTCACCCCCACCTGGTGGACGCCCGGGAGGAGGTTTTGAATGAGAAACCTGCCCGGGAAGTGAACCCAGGTGCAAGTTCTCCAACCGGCAGCAAGGGCCATGGAGACGGAGAACCCGGTGAAGAGGTAGAGGGAGGAAGAACTAAAAGAAGGACTGGAAGAGCTAAAGGAAAAGAAAAAGCTCAAGCAGGACCAAAGAGTGAAACAACCAGAAATAGAAGTGGAACCGCAAAGGATGGAACCAAACAGCGCACACGGGTGTGTATGTTCTACCTGAGAGGTTCCTGCTGGCATGGAAAGGAAGGTGCAGGCTGCCGCTTTGCACATCGGGGACCCTGCCACAGAGACACGAGGCAGATGGACAAACCATCAACACAAAGAAAAGGGATGGACCACGCACCACCTGCCCCAAAGCGGAGGTACGCAGATGTTGTGCGCGCCACAAACAGCCAACATGATGTCGAAAAGCAGCTGCTGAGCAACAATCTTTTTTGTGCATGGCACAAAAGATTGTACAGCAGCTGACCTGGCTTCATCAAACCCAAGCCCGCAGGTGGGACTACCCACTATATACCAGACCACCACAGCAAACAGACACAGGATGGACACCGCCGGCAACAACGTACACCTCACCTCGATACTCCTACTGAACATCAGAGGACTGCAAACACTCAGTAACAGGACAAAGATCCCGTTCCTGAGAGACTTTGTTGCATGCAATCAAGCCTTATGCATAGCACTTACAGAAACGCACCTGAAACCGGACATAGCAGATGCGGAGTTACACATACCACAGTATGCTGTACTACGGACCGACAGGAAAGAAAGGAGTCATGGAGGTGTTGCTATGTACATCCGTGAGGACCTCACACCCCAGGTCCTCTTGTCATACTCAAACTCGGTGTGTGACACACTAATTGTACATATCAGGCAACTTGATGTAGTTGTGTGTGCTACATATCGCCCTCCAGATGCCCCAAGCCATGTGGGCAAGTTTGAAGACTGCCTTATAAAAATAGAAGAATTCTAACCACATTAGAACAACACATAGGTGTGCTTCTTATGGGAGACTTCAATCTGCCCAATGTCAGATGGCCCGAGGGCCTTTCTCTCCCAGGAATGACAAGATGTGAACGAGGACAGGCGAGGTCCCTCCTGAACCTCATCAACACCCTGTACATGGAGCAGGTAATACTCCAACCAACCAGGGCAGGAAACACACTGGATCTCTGCTTCACAAATGACATGGATCTCATCCATAATGTGAAAGTGACACCGACACTACTCTCGGATCACAACATGATAGAGCTGACCATGTACGGGCCAAAAGAGAGCACGGACATGCAGCCTACAAGAAACCCTCAAAATCTTTCCAGCTTGAACTACCATAAGGCAAACTGGAAACAATTGAGAAAGAGATCCTCAAACAAAACTGGCCTAAATGTCTCTCCTCGCCAGACATCGACGTGAAACTTCAACAATTCATGTCTGTAATGCAAGCCATATGCTACAAATGTGTCCCAGAGAGAAAGGCCACTGTACACAAGAACAAAATCCCCAGAGAGAGGAAAATTTTAATGAGACGGCGTACGAAATTTTCAAATCGCCTAAACAAACAGATTGAAAGCAGTGAAAAGTCCCGCCTAAAAATAAAACTGTTGGAAATCGAAAAATGTCTGCAACTCTCCCATGAAAAAGAAGAGCAGACAGAGAAGCCTGGGCTATA
>NC_042998.1:76380468-76460468 GCF_006345805.1 Octopus sinensis | reverse complement strand
GCCTCTTGGGCGGCTCCAACTCCTTCGTTCCTCAGAGCACGCATCCTAGCTCTGACAACGCATCCCTCGTGTTTGGCGTTGAGGTGTGGTCGAGGGCCAATCTCGCCGCCAGTACGTTGGACGCGATGCCAGTTCTAAGTGCCTCTTCTAAAACCTTAACTAATTCTCCCTCTATTCTATTTCGGTCTAATGCTAGGGCTCTACTGTATCTGACTGATTCTGCTTTAATCGCTTTTTTTAGGGCATACCACCATCTGTTGTTGATGATGGTACCCGTCAAAGCTCTCTTAACTAATGTGCTGATCCGGTCCCTGTAAACCTGTCGTGCTGTAAAAGACGTGTTCAGTTTCCAGTAACCAGGACCCTGCCTATGTGTCTTATCTAAGTCAAGTGTACAAGTCACAAACTTGTGATCTGTGTAACTGACTATATGAAATTGTGGACAACCTACACTATTTTTATCTATTGTCCTACAGAATACTCTATCTAAGTATGATCTGGACGACCCGATGCGGTTACTCCATGTCCACATTGGCGCATTCGGGTGGTCCAGTCGGTACCTGTCAGACAGTTGGAAACGTCTGAGCAGGTCTTTGAGGCATTTGCATCCCCTTCTATTGCTATCTCTGCCCACGTAGTCTAGATGCGTGTCCAGGGTGGCATTCCAATCCCCCACTAAAAGTAAAGGACGAGACGTTCTCATGAAAGACTCTAGACGTCGAAAGAAATCTGGTCGGCCTGTTAAGGACGGAGCATAAACTGCTATCAGTCGAAAAGCACACTCATTGCTGCCATCGACATCCAAAACGACCAGCCTACCCTCCGGGTCTAGGAAATTTGCTCTTACTTTGAGATCCAGACTCTTCCGGATAAGCACCACGGTGCCACCTCCGCCCATTCTCGGTAGACACGGAGAAAAATAAATGTTGAAATGTGTACCGAAAATGTGCTGGAGTGCCCGCAAGCTGTGGAGTCTGGTCTCACTGATGGCTATGATATTCAGATTTAGTGACTTGATGTCATTTAACAGATAGCCTTGTTTCCAAGGCGACCCCAAGCCACGTACATTTATACTACCTATTCTGAGCATGTTCCGATAAAAGTGCAAAAAAGGAAAAGGAGAGAGAAAAGGTTACTTGTTTTTCGAAAGTTCTTGTCTTTCACCTCACGGTCTTCTTCTATGAGGCTTTTATACAGTTTTTTCGATGAGTACTTTTGAAATCTCCCTACTGCATCAGGGTAAAGAGATTTCAGGGTGCTGTATGTGTTCTGTGTCACGTGTATTATTTTAATGTGTTGTGGTGGTGTTGTGTGTGGGTGGTTACTTGATTTTATGTCGTTTTCAGTAATGTTAGTGTTTGACCTAATGTGTTCCATTAGGTCGTGGTTGTTTGTGTTTATGGCTGTCAACATTTTTGGGGGGTTTGATGATGGTGTGTTTGTGTTGATGTGTGTGTTTTCTGTGGATGTTTTTGTTTCGGGAGTGGTGTATCTTCCCGCTTGTTTGTTATTTTTTCTTTTTTTTGTTTTCCCTTTTTCTTCTCCCCCCTGTGGCTATTTGCCAATCTTCCGTGTCTTCTTCGTCTAATGACAGATCAGACGAATCGGAGTCTGGAAGAGGGAAAGTATTGGGGTCTATTGTCGACTGTGTTGGTTTTGTTGTTGGTGTTGGTTGGTGAGCGTTTGGTTGTGGTGTATGCGGTTTTGGATGTGGGGTTTGGGTATTTTGTGTTTGAGTGATTGTGGGTATTGTTGTGTTGTTAGGGTCTCAATTTTGTGGGGATTTGGAGTTGTAATTGTTTCTTCATTTTTGCTGGGCGTCTTTTTGGCAGATGTCCTTGGTTTGGGAGTTGGTATATTCTTGGTTGTTGTTGTTGGTGATGCTGCTTCTGTTCTTGGTGCTGCAGTTGGTGTGGTTGTTTGTTTGGTGAGGTTGTTCCTGCAAAAAGTGGTGTGGGTAGTAAACCTTGTTTATTTGTTTTTGTTTCGGCTGCTGTTGTTGTTGCTGTTGTTTTCTTGCGGCAGATTTGCAGTCTTTTTTGAGGTGTTGCTCACTGCCGCATATGTAGCAACGTGGTCTTCTGCCATCGACGACCACATATAACTTGTGGTCGTCTGATACACATATCTGGGTGGGTATTTTTTTTATATCTTCATGATGTATATGTAGAGAAAAATTCTATTTTTTTCCCACCCAGTTTTTATGCTCTGTGACTGTGGTTTCCAAAATAGTATAATTCGCCATTTTTACGCATAAGGCCTTTACAAGCCATAGACTATTGGCTATTTTGGGGACATTGTTTAGAGTGATCTTAGTCACTTTCTATCCCGATAGCTTGGTGTAAGTTGGAGTTCATCTGAGTGAAGAGTTAGCGTTGAGAAATGTCTAGCTAACTCTTCGGTGTAGAAAACGACTTGTATGTGGGCAAATTTGTTCCACCAGGTTACATATTCTTGTGATCCCAGATGGGTTTCAAGCACTTCTCTATTTTGCTGTGTTGGCCTTCTCTGGGATTTTTGTTTTTTGTTAACTATTTTATAAATGATTGTTCGTTTTTTTCATTTTCCAAAATATCTTCTGGTATGTTTATTTTTACTATACCTTCTGATTCTGTTATTTTGATTTCGTGTCCTGTATTTGTTGAGCCGTAAAGTATATTGTTGTTTTTTTTCTTTAATCGCCTCAGCGAAATTTGTTGTTGTTTTGTTATTGTTGTTGCTTGTGGTGATGTTGTTGTGTGGCTGCAGTTTGTAAAATTGGTGTGTTGGTTCGATCGTGCAAGTAGGAAGGGGTGGAAAATTGCTGCGTACTTTAGTCCTGCACTAGGGCAAAATTCGACATTTCGTTTGCTTGTCGTCGTTATTTTTTCACTTGTTGGTGATGGAGTGAGCAGTGGTTGAAGGGAATTGTTGTTGTCGTCGTTGTTGTTGTTGTTGTTGTTGTTATTGTCGTTCTTGGTGACGGCGGTGGTGTTGGTAGTATTAGTAGCATTGACGGCACGGTCTTTGGTGGCGGTGATGGTGATGTTGGTGTTGTTATTGTGGCGATATCTTTAGTAGGGATAGCAGTTTTAGTAGCAGATTCTGCCATGGTGTTGGTGGTGGTGGTGGACTCACTGATGGTGTTGACGGTGCTTGGCCTTGACCTTGTTTTGTATTTGTTGCTGTTGGTGGTGGTGGAGTTGTCAGGTTCGGCGTATGCTAACAGAGCATCCTTGTTTCTGTTTCTGCGTCACGCTTGACTTGCAACTCAGCCTCGTGGTGGCCAGTGGCCATTTTGGAAATAAAATGGCTAAATGAAACCACGAAGGCTATGAGAATTTTTTCTTTTAAATTTTGCCCACAAGGGGCAAAATTTTGTGTCGATATTTATCAAAGGTTTACAGTGGATGTTGTTGCACAACTTTTAAGCACAAAATGTTTGTCAATATACACTTTTAATAGTCAAAATAAATGATACCTTCGGAGCTGAAACGACATCACATCCGTGAGAGAGAGAGACAGAGAGAGAGGGAGAGAGGAGAGGAGAGAGAGAGAGAGAGAGAAGAGAGAAGAGAGAGAGAGATAGATAGAGAGAGAGAGAGAGAGAGAGATAGATAGATAGATAGATAGATAGATAGATAGATAAGATAGATAGATAGATAGATAGATAGATAGATAGATAGATATAATATAACAGCCTAGGCCAAAAGTATCAGACCACTCCAATGTTTGGGGGTTCTGCTGTCTCAATGCTAATGAAACTTGGGCACGCGATAGATTAAGGTATATTTCACAATATACATTAGTTTTAATATCTGGTTGACCCTCTTTTAGCATCAGTTACCACTTTTATGCTGTACTGGACATATGCAACCAATTATGAGTAAGACCAATGTCCAAAATTTCCTTGATTATTTCAGAGTTTTATGCTAAAATACGTTGTCGATATAGTTAATAAACAGTAAAATGTCAAAAGCAAGGGAGTTGAGTGAATGTGAACGAGGTCAAATCGTAGTTCATCATGAGGATGGAATATCTCAAAGACAAATTGCCCAGAAGATGAAATGTCGATGTGCGTGGCAAACGACTCTCAAGCGCTTCAGACAGACAAAAGAGGCAAAGACAATACAAAGAACAGGTATAATAAAAAGGTTACATCACCTCGAGATGATAGATCCATCATCCGTCAGTCGCTCAGAAACAGGAGAAAACATCGTCAGAGCTCTGTGTGGACTTCAACGAGGCAAGTACTTCACAAATATCAACGAGAACTGTTAGAAGAAGACTTGTAGAGTACGGTCTGGAAAGCTGGAAAGCCAAAAAGAAGTCATGGGTTTCTGAAGCGAATATAGAAAAACGTCTTCAGTGGGCCAAAAACCACTCAAATTGGACCAGTGAGTAATGGTCGAAAGTCATATGGTCTGATCAAAGTAACTATGAGGTGAGATAGTACATGTATTCAATCAACATATAAACTTAATGTAAATGGTTTCTTGCCCAAAATATATTAAAAAAAGTATCCAACATAAATCTAATATTTTTCATGTTTTTACTCAGGTTTCCGGTACATCGGGTGCAACTTCCGTGCGTCGCAGAGTTGGGGAAGCATTTAAGGTTGAATGTCTGGTACCAACCGCAGAACATTGGGGTGGTTCTATCATGGTGTGTACCTGCATATATGCCACATGACCCGGAGAAATATTTTTATGTCAGGGAAGGATGAATTCAGCTACCTATGTTTCTATGTTATCGGATGTTTTAGAGCCATCAATTGCTAAATTGCATCCAGAAGTGTCGAAAAGCAGTGTTATTTTCAACAGGACTACGCTCAATATCATACAGCAAAGAATACTCGTCCATGGTTAGAGATTCAGGGTATTATTCCTATGGACAGGCCGGCTCAAAGTCTCGATCTAAATCCAATCCAACACATATGGGGAAATCTTGATGAAGCTATCAGGAATGCAAAAATTAAAAACAAAGAACAGTTTTACCAAAGGTTGAGAGAAGAATGGCGTAAAATTGCGCCTACCACCCGGTTGATTAGATGCCTAACCGTATAAAAGCAGTAACTGATGCTTAAGGAGGATCAACCAAATATTAAAACTAATGTATATTGTGAAATATACCATAATCTACCATGTGCACGAGTTTCATTAATATTGAGACAGCAGAATCCCAAAACATTGGGGTAGCCTAATACTTTTGGCCAAGGCTATATATATATATATATTATAGCAAAGTCATGGAACGGATAGACAGATGGAAACTAATCACATTCCTTGAGGAAAATAATTTGCTGAGTGGTATCCTGCATGACTTCCGACCAGGTAGGAGCTGTCTGACTCAGCTCTTAAAACATTATGACTGGGTGTTGAGGCAGTTACTCAACAAATCAAATGTGGACGTAATCTACCTTAATTTTGCAAAAGCTTTTGACAAAGCGGATCATGGTATGATATGCCACAAACTGCTCGATCACGGCATAGCTGGAAAACTTGGAGAGTGGTTATATGAGTTCCTGAAAAATAGAAGTCAGGCAGTAGTGGCCAATGGAGTCACCTCAATGAAAACACAAATAGTGACCGGTGATCCACAGAGCATTGTCTTGGGACCAATGCATTTCATAGTGGCCCCCTCAGGTATTCCCTCAATTGCCCGGATAGCCATCCTTGCTAGCTACGCAGACGATACGAAAGTCTCGCAGAAAATACAGAACCCCAGCGAACTTGCACATCTGCAGCGGGAATTGAAATCAATCTACAGATGGGCTGAGAATAATAATATGCGGTTTAATGCTGAAAAATTCCAAGACCTGCGCTACCAGCGTCCAAAACTGAATATGAAACTTACAGGATACACTGGTTCACAGGGAATTTCAATCACAGAGCCTAAGTCTGTGAGGGACCTGGATATCGAAATGAGTGATGGTTCCTCTTTCCAAGTGCACATTGCCAAGATGGCGGCAAAGTGCAGACGACTGGCTGGATGGATCCTAAGAACATTCAGAACCAGAGATAAGGAAACCATGACGTCCTCAGCCGCCAGGATTACTGCTCCCAGCTATGATAACCCAAGAGTGTAAAATTAACAGCGGACCTTGAAGTATTCCAGCGAAGATTCACAAAGAATATCGTCTCAATGCAACTGCTCAGCTACTGGGAAAAGCAGAAACAGCTAAGACTCTACACCCTGGAGCGAAAGCGGGAGAGCTATGCATTAATATACATCTGGAAGATCCTGGAAGGAATTATGTCAAATTTTGGCATTGACAGCTACACCAATGGCAGAACGGGTCGACACTGCATAGTGCCAAAGATCCCAGCAATGCCATCGCGCTTCAGGACCAGTTGCTGCAATAGCCTGGGTTTCAAAGGCCCACAGCTTTTTAATATTCTCCCAAAGAGCCTGAGGAACTTACAAAAAGTAGATGTAGGCGTTTTTAAATCAAAGCTGGACATCTTTCTCTCGAGAGTCCCAGATGAACCTACCTCACGGCAAGAGGTGCAAATGAGGGTAGCAGGAAGAGATAGAAGAAATCTTGAAGAAACAAATAGAAGAAAGGATAACTTCTTTACAAGAAGAAGGAAATATGCGACTATAGTAGTAACCTTTGTATCAGAAGAGGAGGCGAAAAAACCGACAACAGGCTGATACAGGGAGAAAAATGGACGTTGATGCCAAACTGTTTAGGCAAAAGAATCGTCAGGGTGAGGGCGCGAAGAATCCCACCGTCGATAGATCCAGAATGTGTAATGGCCGCAATTTTTTATTCAGAGCTGAGGAATAAAAGCGAAGACCTGAGGATTGGAATGATAAGCCGAACTCGACAAGTGAAATAATGGGATTATGGTATAGAGATAATCTGTGCAGTAAGCCGGAAATATTACGATGAAATGCCAGAAACTTTGGAACTTCCAAGTGAAGAAAAGCTGGAAATAATGTTGGAGAGGAGACCCCCAAAGTGTTAAGGATGTGGTGAAAGAGGACACTTGAGAAGGAAATTCCCTAGCAGTGGAAATGGTAGAGGAGAGTGTGCAGGAAGATACAATGGTAGAAAAAAAAGCAGAAATAGAAAACAGAACATGGCGGGAATTTTGTGGAGGCGAAACCCAAGAAAAGAGAGAGAAGGAAGTCCCGGTTCTACCAGGAATGGCACGTGTCTGTGCTCCCCCTCCAAATCATCCGCGACACGCGCCAACCTTTTTGCTAATACCTTGGCCAAAATCTTCACGTCTGCATTTAACAGATTGATGGGCCTGAAATTATCTAAACAATCCCCCTTGTTCGGGTCCTTTCTGACCAGTGTCACCACTCCCCGGTGTACAGATCTGGGGATAAACCCATTCTGTTGCCAGTTCGCGTACACATTCGCCAGCAGGTGCCCGAACAAGTCTGGCAATCACTTATACAGCTCGTAAGGAAAACCATCCAGTCCCGGCGACCTACCTACGCCACAGTCCGCCATAGCTTCAATCACCTCCTCAAGCGTGATCGGCCCTTCACCAGACTCCGCATCCGGCCCCGAGAGGGGCGGCATCCCAGCAAGGAAGCCCTCGATGTTTGCCCTATTATCCGGCTCGCCGCCACCCCGAACAGCCGGGCGAAGTACTCCTGAAAAGCCTCACACATTTCCTTGGTTTCGTTTACCAATACACCTCGATGATTCCTCATAGACCGAATAGTGGAGTCATTTCCACGTTGAGCTTCCACCGCTCGGGCCCATCCAGCGGCCTGGATTCCTTCACACCTATTGCACACATTTTAGCTCTGACAATGCATCCCATGTGCTGGACTTCGAGGTGCTGGTTCAATTCCAGTCTCTTCACCTTCACTTGGTCCGCATTGCCAGTCCTCATGGCTTCCTCTAAATTCTTAACTAGACCATTTCCTTTCCTACGATCCCTTTTAACTAGACCTATGCTATATTTAATAGACTCATGTTTTATGGCTCGTTTTAGGGCGTACCACCATTTGTTATTAATGATGGTACCTGTTAACGCCCTCTGAATTAACTGCTTAATCCGCTTCCTGTACTCCTCAATCGCCAAAAGGGACGTATTGAGTTTCCAGTATCCAGATCCCTGTCTATGCATCTTATCTACGTTCATCTTACAGGTAACTATCTTGTGGTCACTGTAGCGGACAGGATAAAACTATGGACACTTAACTATACTTTTATCTACCTTTCTAATCAAAATCCCATCTAAATATGATCGAGATGACCCGTCACTGTTTGACCATGCCCACAATGATGAGGCGTCCGGGTGTTCCAACCTATATGGGTCTGCTAGCTGGAAATAGCTTAGCAGATCCCGAAAGCTAGCGTTACATGTCCTATCCGGTCTCGAGCCAACACAACCTACGCGCGCATCGTAGATTGTGTTAAAGTCTCCTAACAGAACTAAAGACTGCGACGTGGCTAGAAATTTCCCTAAGGTCACGAAAATATTCACTTTGTGGACCACTAAGATTTGGTGCATAAACTGCAACCAGCCAGACTGTCTTGCCGCAACTGAAAGTCAAGTCCAGAACGACCAGCCTACCTTCTGGATCAGAAAAAAATCAACTTTTTCGCAGAGATCCGGTTTCTTTTTAATAGGACCAACATCTCACTCCTACCTCCCGACCGACACGAAGAAATGTATTTCTCGTAGCCGTTCAGTGGGGGAGCAGATCTCTTGGCCCTCTCAACCAGGTTTCTGTAGCAACAACTACATCTAAATCCCGCGACCTGATGTCATTTAGGAAGCGTCCTTGCTTCCAGCTCGACATCAGGCCACCTTCATTCAAACAACCAATGTGAATAGCCATAAAGTTGTCTTACCTTTTTTAATTTGGATTATCAGGTGGAGGGGGAGACTCCTAACAGAACTAAAAAATGCGACGTGGCTACAAATTTCTCTAAGGTCACCAAAAATATTCACTTTGTGGACCACCTTTACCATTTCATCCTCTCGCGGGATCGGGACCGGTAATCCATTAGATATAGAATTATTAAAGTCCATACTCATTGTAGATATTGCCTTACGATATTTGTTCAGCAAAATTCTATGAGTCTTATTTGGAACTTCATACACATCATAGTTGGTAAATTTCTCCGAAATGTTATCAATTTTTTTTTTTTTGCAGTCTTTAACAGTTGAATGACTCTCATCAACTCTTTAGTATATACGGATATTATGCCTTTTTCCTCTTTTTCTCTTCTGGCAGTCTTTTTGGTCGTTGTTCTGTAGAAGTCGCCTTTTGTTTGTTGTTTTCTTCTCTTCTTTTTATTTTTCCTCTTTTTCCTCTTTTTTTCTTCTTTCTCCTCTTCCTCTCCTTCCTTGCAATTCTTTCGAATGTGGCCTAATTGGCCACACAAAAATCATCGGGGTTTTCGACCCTCAACAAACACTATGAAGGCCTCCTCCCCTATTTCAGTTTTCTCGGGAATCGCTTCAATTGTTTTAGGTTCCACCTGAATGAGGAGATTGGCTGTTTGACCAGTCCAATTAGCTTTTTCGGTGACAGCAGCCTGGAGGGGAGTAATTTTCTCCTCCTGGTTGATTAGGACTGCCGCCAACAACCACATAGGATCCACTTCCGGTGGGACCCTTGTGATTTTAATTCTGGACGTTCTCATCCCATATAGGTGGGGATGAGCGCCATGTCGTCCGTCTCAAGCGTTTCTACTGAATGTCTTTGTGCTATTTCTTTGTTGGTAAACCCTACTTCTACCGTTTCGAATTTCCTGCCTCTTGTCAGATAAACCACGTCGCTCCATATTGGCTTCAGGCACTTCTCTATCTTCTCTTCTGTAATTTTCTCAATTTTTCTTTCTTTTAAACAGTATGTTTTGAAAATTATTATTTTCTGCTTTTCTTCTAAAAATAATTTTTCCAGTGGTTGTATTTTAACCACATTATTGTTTATTTGTATCATTTCACTGTATTTCTTGAAATCAGACTTGTTCGTCGAAAGCAGCCAGGTTCTACCCCCGGCTACCGACGCAAAACTTTTCTTTTTGTATTCTGTTTATTGTTGTTTGTAGAACTTAACTAAGTTTTGAACTGCTGTCATTCGACAAACAGTAATTTTCGCCCTACGGGGCAGAAAATTCTGTTATTCTACTGTGAACTAATTATTCACCTTTTTGTGGGTAATTATTTTTTGAAAATTTTCTTGTCTTTTGTGAGAAGTATTGTGTAAAGTTAACAATGGAGTTTGACTTGTAAAAAAAGACTTTCCCGAGATGGGAAAAGGTAATATTACGTTTAACCAACTGAAAAACAAGGAAAAGCAGTTTTTTTCGGCCGCAGTGGAAGGAACTGTAACCGAACTAGAGGTAACAATGGATAAATTGTTCAAGTTTAGAAACTTGATAAAGAAAAGTGGGACGAAGTTATTGCCGCCACAAGAAACAATACAGGCGATTAACACCAAAACCGCTCTGTATAAAATATATAATATCAAAGAGAAAGGGATTATGGACGCTAAAAATAAGGTTGTTGAAAAGTGTTTATCTCTGATATGGAACAAGATATGCTACGTTAGCCGAGGCACTAGAAGTGCTACAATTGAGGCACATTTTGACTCAGCTATCGTAGCAAAAGAAATATCTACACAGACTCTAAAGAACAACGAAATAATGCTGCTACCCACTTACTTGGGACGCAGAACTGCGAAAGTCATAGTTGAAGATATCTCAATAGGATATGAAGTAATGTGGGTAGCAACAGCTGTCTTATACGACGTAGAAGAAAAACTATCAATTCTACAGATGAGGAAAAAGGAAGCTGTGAATTGGAAGGTACAAACATTTGAAATGGTAGTACAAACGGAAAACACTATATTGGAGAATTTACACGATAGAGTGTTCGTAGAGGAGGGGCTATCTATGCGTGTAGCAATGGAGGGACGTAGGCCCAGATGTTTTAAATGCGTAGAGAAGGGCTACGTCCGCTCTAATTGCGCAAAGAAAATAAAGGAAACGAAGCCCCTCCTCAAAACACAGAGAAAGAGGAGGGGAAAACTGGAAAAATTCTAGCAAAAGAAAAAAGTGAAAAAAAAAAAATAAAGACAATACACAAGAGGAGACAGGAGAAATTGAGTTTACCAAGTTGAAACTCCCAAAAGGAAGAAAACAAACACCTTAGACTCCCCACCCCAAACAAAAAATATCTACAGACGAACAACACAAAAAACTCTCCAGTCGCACCCCGTTGGCACTACGTTCATTGGAACACAGTTCGCCAAACCCCACCCCGCAAAACAAAACAAAATATTTTAAAAAACGATAAAATCATCGCTTTTGATGAGAAAAACGAAAAAGTTTTTCGTTACATAAAAGTACACTCAAAAATAAAACTTTTAAGCAAAACGGCAAACAATAAGTCTGACGTTCGCTTCGTGAAGGTTGGAGAGGAAGAATGGAAGGAAAACCTTCTTCAGGAACATTTAAAGAACAATGTCATAAAAGACGTTACCCAAGAAGTGATAGCGGGTAAACTAATTATTAGCCCGGCAGCCATACCAACCCAGAGCCCGGTGGCAACGCCGGTGAAAAGCCCAGCAGCTACGGTTACCAAGGAGAGTATCGAGGAAGCAGGCAAACATAAACTGCCATGCTCCCTTTCTCAACTGTAAGTAGTGTCTTTCTGGACCCAGAAAGTAGGCTGGTCGTCCTGGATGTGACCCACGTGAGTAAACAGTCCTTCAGGTTGGTAGCTGTCTACGCTCCTAACGAGCATGGGCAGTCGGGTTTTTTTCGAGACCTGGAGCACTTTCTATTGACGTCAAAAATGGTAGTTCTAGTAGGGGACTTTAACACTATCCTCGATGCGCAAGTGGATAGTGTTGTCTCAACTTAAGTAGAGTTATGGACCTGTAATTGCTAATACTATCCCCCTTGCTCGGGTCTTTCTGGACCAGCGTCACCACTCTGCGGCTCACAGAACTGGGAATCCTCCCGTTCTGTTGCCAGTTTGTATAGACGCCCGCCAGTATATCCCCGGACTTGTTCGGAGATATACTGGCGGGTGTCTATACAAACTGGTAACAGAACGGGAGGATTCCCAGTTCTGTGACCCGCAGAGTGGTGACGCTGGTCCAGAAAGACCCGAGCAAAGGGGATAGTATTAGCAATTACAGGCCCATAACTTTACTTAATGTAGACTTAAAGATTTGGGCCAAGGTGTTAACGAAAAGGTTGACGGCTGTCGTGAAGAAGCATGTAGAGAAGGCACAGACATGTGCAATCCCAGGCAGGTCGATCCAGGATAATTTTCACCTTATCCGCTACACCTTAGACAGGGTTGGTAAATTATCCGGCAATGGTGAGGCAATGGTGAGGCAATGGTTCATTTAGACCAAAGTAAAGCGTTTAATAGGGTAGACCATAAGTACCTGGCAGCGATCCTTGAAGTAGCTGGGCTGGGCCCAGTCTTTCGCGGGTAGATCTCTGCTATGTACAGCCGTTTCGATCAAGAATTCAGTTCGTCAAGGGTATCCTTTGTCTCCGCTTCTGTAAGTGTTGGCTCTTGAGCCATTGCCGCGGAAGTTGAAGAGTTTGGGAAGCAACCCTAATGAAATTGGATGCGGTAAATCTGTTTCTGCTTATACAAATGACGTCACCTTCATCGTGTCCAACGAAGCACAGCTACCTTGTGTAGAAGATGCTATCAGAGGATACGAGGTGGTGGCAGGGGACAAAAGTTAACAAGGACAAGTCGATCGGCTTGCGCCTCGGCACCTGGAGGAGAAAGTTGACATCGTCCTGTGTCGTGGGTTACTGGACTGATGGTCCAGTTAAGTTGCTTGGAGTTTTGTTTGGCCCAGACTCTCAGACGGAGAAGAATTGGAACGAGGTGGCAGACAATGTAGAGGCCTAGTACAGACTTGGTCCGGAATAGCTCTGTCCTTGAAAGGAAGGACAGAGGTGGTACAGGTATTTATTGCATCTGTAATCACTTACCACCTGACCGTTTTCCCCTGCCCTGATTCGTTGCAGGAGAACGACTCCTTTTCCGCTTTTTGTGGAAGGGAGGAAAGCCACTTGTAAGGCGTTCCGTTTGCTACCAGGAACCGTTAAAGGGTGGGTTAGGAATGCCTTGGCTAATGATGCGCAGACATGCGTTGAGGCTGAGACATCCCTGGCACCACCTGGAAGGTGATAAGGTGTGGAGTCCGCTAGCAGAGGAATTCTTCCCGCGGCCGGCCTCTATGGAGAGATTTAAACCGGTTTCATAAAAAGACATAATCTGACGGTATGGCAGAAGGAGTGCCGACAGGCACTCACGCTGATCCACAAGACGAGCAAGGCTGGCAGCGAGAATACCACCTCAGTGATCTATAGAGGGCTTGTAAAGGCTAAAAATGATGACGTCCTAGGAGGGGCTCTGGGGTTCGATGAGAACCAACTTACCAGCCTGTTTAAAAAAACTTTCAGGCCAAGGTACTTGGATAATTACCAAAAATCCCTGACCTAGCAGTGCTACAGGAACGCTTTACCTGTTCGCGATAAGTTACCTAGGCACGGAATGTCAGTGCCGGTGCCATGTCCAAGATACGGGCTGGACGATGAAACCGTCCAGCACGCTTCTATACAATGTCGGGAGCTGTCAAGCTTGATAAGTTACGTAGAACACGTGTTGTGTTCTGGGACGAGTACAGCTGTCGGCTGGATTTATAATAAAGATAGTACCGCCAACTGGACTCTCAAAGGAAGGTGAGGCATGTTTTCACTGTATGGTTGCAGTATTGAAAGAGTGAGTATGGCAAACTAGAATGGGAGGTTTCGTGACAGAGTCCTTCGTCTCTGGCCCCGGTTTGATAACCTACTTCAGGTATCATCTGAAAAGTAAGATGGGCTTGGAGACTCTGCCACAGAGCGAGTATGAAAATCGTTGGAAGGATGTGATGAGAAAGGTGGGTGTCAGTAACCCAGCTTAATCATCGATGAAGGAAGAAAAGATAGTTGCTGGGCCTTACAGGTTGCTGGGAATGTATTCTGAGCTTGTTTTATTTTATTTTTTTTAAAAGAATACTTTGAAGTCAATTAAATAATATAAATTTATATTAAAATATTTAAGGTTCATTCGAACTCATTTTAACATTTTTTTGTAATTGTTTCGTCCTGTAATATTCCATCTATGTAATGATTACATAATCATAAAAAAACAAGCTAGCAAGGCCACGCCTTTTTCGTCTGAGAAACGTTGTGGTTTTCAGTTTTTTTGCCTGCGGCATGTGAGTTCGTTTCCTGTTCTCTTTATTGTAAATGTATGTTATTTTGAAGTGAAATATTTAATTCAAATCGAACTGTTGTCCTTTGATAAACAGTAATTTTCACCCTGCGGAGTGGAAAATTTTCTGTTAATTTTATAGTGAACTGTGATTTTTACGAATATATTTTTCTGAAAATTTTCTTGTCATTTGTAACATGTATGAAGCAACGAAGTAATGGAGACTCAACCAGCCGTCAGCTATGCTGCAGCAACAGGAAGGGGTTTGGATAACGACGTTTTGCACGTGAAAGAAGTGAAGTTCGACAAAAAGAGATTGAAAAAGTCTAATGAACTCATAATTAAGAAAGGAAACAGCCTGAGGTTGACCATGCCAACAGAAGTAATAGAGGAAACAGCTAAAAAACTGTAGTGTATTATAGCACGCTATCAAGCTCAAGTAAAAGAGTAGAAATAGCGACCGTTGAAGCAATGGAAGAATGTCTTAAGAATATTAAACACCTAATGACATTCTACACTAGAGGCAAGAAGTATGGCACTGTGGGGGTACGGTTTGCGACCGAACAGGACGCAATAATGTGCTCCACGGTGCCACTGAGATCGGAAGAGTGGGCACTGCTGCCAGCCTGCTGTGGAAAACGTGCAGCCAGAGCTAGAATTGGCAGAGTGCCCCAGAAATCGATGAAGCATGGCTGATTGCAGCCATTTTCTTCAACACGGACCTACATAAAATTGCAGATGAGATTATGCTGCCAGAGGATGCTAAACTAAGAGTGGTAGTGGAGGGTAGATCTCCCATCTGCTAATACTGTGGAGTACGGGGACATATGAAAGCAAGGTGTACACAGAAACAAGAAGTAGAACAGGAGCAGGAGCAGGAGAAGGATGAGGTGGAACAAGGAGTGGTAGCACAAAGCCAAGTAAGTGAAAAGATGGAAAACGTAGAAGGAAAATACTCAGTTGGAAAAAGAAAGAAGAAAAGAGAAGAAAATGCATATTCACCACCAAAAAGCCTGCAAAAAAAAGAGAAAAGGCAACATAGAGGAGATACAAATTGAAAGAACAGAAATAACAAAAAAGAAAATTACAGAAGAAAACACAAGTATGCAGAAAGGAAAGGAAGTAACAGTAAAGAATAAGAGAGAGATAGAGACACAAAAACCAGGAACATCAGGAGAGAATAGAGATGGAAGACGGGAAAGAGTACCGAAAGGAAAAATGTGAGGACGAGTAGCGAAGAAAACCGAAGAATGGAAGACGGTAAGCCGAAAAAAGAGAAAAAAGAACTCAGGGTATTAATGTTAACGCCCATCCTACCCACGCCACACTCGACCCCCACTCTGTTCCAGCCCACCCACCCCTGCAGACACCAACCCTCACCCTACCCCACCAAACACTGATACTTTAGCTACAAACACACAGGAGCCCCAAATTTCCCAAACCCCCACCCTGTGAAAAAAGCTGCATTGTTTTCTACAATGAGTTATTCGATGAGTTGTGCGAGGAACTAAACAATCTGGACGAGTTGATAAAAGTCGATATTGAAGGGTGTGAGGATGTGCCTTCGCAGGCTAAATGTGTACTAATGGAGAGAAAAAACTCGCCAAGATTAAGAGAGGATTACAGGAGAAATGTCATTATCTCACAAAAGGAAATTGATACCAGGTGAGTGCAGTCAACAGTAAGTTATGAACATTTGAAAGAATTGAACATGGACATATTAAGTGTTTAATTGCTTTTAAAAAAAGTTTCAATGAGGTCACTTGGAATGTGAGATCCAAGTGGCCTTCATTTCATCCATTCATTTTTATACCATCCTTCTCATTCATTTAATTTTTTCCCCACTTTTGTGTTTTTGTATATCTTTATACTGTCCCTCTATGTTTATTCCCCTGTGGACAATAAGGAAATCGTTGTTACCTCATCTGAACCAACTTGTTCGTGAATGTTGTTTGTGCGTTTGTTCGAAAGGTTTGGCGTAAGTTTGTAATATTTGTGGATATTTTGTTGAATTTACACTGTTGAATTGCTACGTTGTTTAGTGTTTTTTGTGCAAAACACCTTTGTCTGCTTGAGACAGTCGTTTGTTAACGTTTTCCCCCTCATGTGAAGGGGGAAAATATTGTTTTATTTTGTGGTAAAAAAACACACAAAACATGGATAAACCGCCTATTAAATTGTCAAAAACTGGTAATGAACCTCGTACAAGTTCTTGTGCCAAAGCACAGAAAACAGCACAGCATTGATAAACATGCCGTCCGAAGATTTTATGCATGGAAGAAAATGAAGCAATTTTGCGGTAGTAGCTACTATTTCAAAAAAGTTGATTATCTGCGAAAATGACGAGTTAGGAAAGTATAAAGGAATGATGAAAAGGGAGGGGAGCGAAACTGTGATTACCCTTCCCAGTGAAACCACTCATAATGCACTACGGTGCATAGTCATTTACAAGTCATTTGTTGTAAAAACAAAAAAAATAGACAATGTGAGTAAAGAGGCGTGGAGCTGTGCCTCCGTCCAGTTTGGAATGGCGTGGCATACATCACAAGAGGAGTGAAGTATGCACAATAGAAGTCTGGTTTAAAACGGAAGAAAAAGCGAAACAATTGTCGACGACACCATTAAAAGCGGCGGAGGTAGTACTCTCGCCTACTTATCTTGGAAAGCAGACTTCCAAAATTTATGTAGGAGACATCCCACCCGAAGTAGACCCCGCTGAGCTGGTGGCAGCCATAATAAACGGCTTGGAGGATAAAAATCACAATCCTCCAAGCCCAAGTGCTGAAATTGCAAAATTGGCAGGGGCAAGGGCTCCAGAGGATTATACAAGCAGCCCCCGCCGATTTAGAAAACATTATAGATTCTATACAGGTGGAGGAGACTAAGCTGAGAGTCATGGTAAAGGAAAGAAAGCCTCGTTGCTACAAGTGTGGCCAAAAAGGCCACATTAGGGCCGAGTGCCAACCTCCCCCCAAAATATAGCAATATTTAGGATAGACAAGGCTAACTATAATAGGTTTGCAAACCTTTTTGAAAATGACAGACCCACTGGGGAAAGACTTTTCCCCACTAATGTTTGAGGGCCTAGTCAACGACACCTCGCAAGCGCCGGACGAAAAGCCAAAATAATGAGATGGTAGTGCAACCCATCTCTAACCGGTACGTACAAAGTTATGGATAAACTTTATGCTAGTTGTTTAAATGTACGTGACCTGGGGGTAGAATGGAAACAAGGTCGTTTCCTGAATGACCTCAGGTCGCATAGGATGGATATAGTGGTTGCCACGGAGTCCAAACTGAGTAGTCGGCGGGGTTTCCGCCCCCTCCCACAATGGCTACGAGAAATTTATTCCTCCATGCCTACCTGGAGGAGGGAGAGATGTTGCTGTGCTGCTCAGAAAAAAATCTGGATTTAGAGACAGGAACTATCTTCATCGACCCGGAATTTAGGTTGGTCGCCTTTGACGTGATCCTAAGCAGTGACCCGATGAGATGTGCAAAGCCTTTCAGAAGCATTTCGCCCTGCTTTTCGGGAGGGCGGTGGGACGGAATGTAGGAGGGACCTCACGGACTTCCTCGCTGGCGTGCCGCGTCTCTCGGGGCGGGAAGAAGAGTGCTGTGAGGGGTCGATCACAGCTGCGGAAGTGCAGGAGGCTTTATCGGACTGTGGTGGGGACAAATCGTCGGGACTAGATGGTCTCCCCTACGAGCTTTATAACGGTATGCCAGACTTGTTCGGGCACCTACTGGCATGCCTCTTCACCATCTGGCAACAGAATGGGTTTATACCCATATCTGTGAACCGGGGAGTGGTGACGCTGCTTAGAAAGGACCCAAACAAGGGAGATATTATAAATAATTTCAGGTCTATCACTCTGCTTAACACAGAATTGACGATTTTGGCCAAGGTATTAGCAAAAATGTTGGCGCGTGTCGTGAGTGGAATCGTCGGGGAGGCAAAAACTTGTGCCGTTCCTGGCAGATCCATACACAATCTCCACCTGATATGCTATACCTGAGAGAGGGTTAACGGGTCTCCTGGCAAGGGTGGAGCGCTGGTCCATTTAGACCAGTCCAAAGCTTTTGACATGGCTGACCATCGGTATCTGGGGTCGGTCCTCGTAGCGTTCGAGTTTGGCCCCGTCTTCCGCAGGTGGATCATTGTTCTATACAGCAACATCGACTCGACCGTTCGGGTGAACGGGTTATTCTCGAAGCCGTTCAACATCAAACACAGAAGAATTGGAGCGAGGTGACGAGCAGAGTGACCCACCTAACTTAGACCTGGTCTGAGCGGCAGCTCTCCCTGAAAGGAAGGGCGGAGGCTGCAGGAGTGTTTATTGCTTCTGTGATTACCTACCACCTAGCCGTCGTGCATTGCCTCCGTTCGTGTCTGATCAAGTTGGAGTGTCTGCTCTTCCGCTTTTTGCGTAGGAGTAGAAGTCCTCTTGTAAGGGTGAGCAGGGGATGCCTTGACTCTTGATGCGCATACATGCGCTGAGGCAGAGACATCTGTAGCTCTACCTAGATGGTGAACAGGTGTGGTCTCCGTTCGTTCGGTCGTTACTTCTTGGGCTTATTTTGAATCAAGTGTAGACCAAAGTCGGATGCTTGGCAAGCGGAGTGTCATCAGGCACTCAAGCTTCTGTTACACAGGCAACGCCAGGGGCAGAGGTTCCACCTCGTCTTTCTAGAGAGAGTTGGTAGAAGCTGAGTGTGACGACATCCTGAGGGAGACCCTAAGCTTCGATGAGGATCAACTGGCTAGTCTGTTCCGAAGGACATTCGAGCCAGGACCCTTGGATAACTCCCTAAGATCCCTGGCCTGGCAGTGTTACCGAGGAGCCTTACCAGTTCACAAACTCGCAAGGCATGGTGCCCCTTGTTCACCCAAGTGCCGAAGATGCGAGCAGGACATGGAAACTGTTCTGCACACAATTGTGCAATGCCCCAAAATCTCTGAGATGTGGGTTTACGTTGAGCATCTGCTGTCACGGCTGGAAAGAGTACAAATGTCTTCTGAGTTGGTTGCAAAGATTGTTCCTCCTGCCTCTTTTAACAAAGAAGGCAAGGCTTGTTTCAACTCTGTGGTCGCTATGACGAAAGAAACGGTATGGAAGACCCGCATGAAAGGAATCGTGACAGGCACATTCATCTCCAGCCTTGGATTGGTCCATTATCTCATCTACCACCTTAAGAGGAAAATAAGGGTGGAGAAAAAATGCCTGTTACCTGATGTATACGGGAAAAAGATGAAAGGCTGTGGCGAGTTTGTTGCGAATGAATGAACCCACATAGTGAATCCATAAGGTTATACTATAGGTTACACTGGTAGCACGATGCTTGCGGGGTTGGAGCAAAAGCCATCCCAAATTTCATTGTTTGTGTATTTGTTTTGTTTATCATTTGTCCATCATTCGAGCTTTACAAATTTTTAACTTTTCATCTCTGTGTAAAATCTATACCCATATCGACCCCTCCCTCTATGTTTGGCGCCTGTGGGCAATAAAGAAATCGTTGTTACAATCTGAAATGGAACTGATATTTGAGCAATTTTGATATTCAACTTCAAAAAAGGACGTAAAACAGCTGAAACTGCTCGCGATATCAACGAAACGTTTGGTGAAGAATTGACCCGTGAGTGGTCAGCTCGAAAATGGTTTCAACGATTTCGCAGTGGAGACCTGATCCTTGAAGTTCGTAAGCATAGTGGACGCCCATCTGTCATCGAGACGGTCAACTGAAGATCGTCGTTCAAAAAGGTCCACGTAAAACCACTCGAGAACTGGCAAAAGAACTTCAAGTTAGCCAAAAAAAATGTGTGTAACCATTTGCATGAGATTGGAAAATCAAAAGAGCTCGACAAATGGGTACCACACGATTTGAATGAAAATTTTTAAATGCGCTGATATGAAATTTGCTCGTCGCTTCTTCTCCGTAACTAGATCGATCCATTTATCGACCTATTGTAACTTGCAATGAAAAGTGGATTCTGTACAGTAATAAAGAACGTTCTTCACAATTGTTGGACCAAAATGAAGCAATGAAGACCTTCCCTAAACCCGAAGTGTTCAAAAAGAAGGTTATGGTGTACTGCTGGGCTCATCCACTATAACTTCTTAAAACCCGGAAAAACTGTTATTGCAGAAACATATTGCCATAAAATTGCTAAAATGAACAAAAACTGCTACTCCTCCGTCCCAGACTGGCCCACAGAAGAGGGCCTATCATTCTTCATGACAATGCTCGACCACACGTTTCACTAATGATGCTCCAGAATTTGAGGGAAATTGGCTACGAAGTTCATCACCGCCCATCTTTTTCTTCTACCAACTACCACTTTTTCAAGCACCTTGATAGTTTCCTGCAAGAGGAGTTCAAATATCAAACCTATGCTGAAAGTGCGTTCAAAGGGTTCATCAGCTCCAGAACTCCAGATTTTTATGTTACTAGGATAAACAAACTTGTAACTCGTTGGCAAAAATGTCTTGATCGTAATGGTACTTTGATGAATAAAATTTGCGCATTGTTGAAATATATTGCTTACTTTTTATTCAGTTGCTTGCTTTTTACTCAGCTTGATATACATGTATATATATATATGCGGATATTTCCCTGGAATCATATGAGTCTGCAAAAACTATCTCATAACAACAGAATGTTCAAATAAATCAAATCAAGTTTATTAAACTATATAATATTGAAATACAATTATTATTTGCTGATATAAAATAAAATGAATATTAGAAAAAATATGAAAACGTATGCTTTAATCTATATTTGAGTTACTTTCAGGAGTTGGAAATTTTTCAAGTGGGGGTAACAAATCATCTTCAAACTTGTTAGAACTATCTTCACGAACCCTTTTAAAATCTTCTTCAGTGAGGGGCTGAACTGCATCTCTAAATGGTACTTTCAACCACTTTTTCGCAAGTATAGGATCTTTCCCTTCAGGGACTATTTTGAACTGCTTTATTGATATGCAATCAAATATAGTATGTTTATAAACCAATTGATTTCCCCAATAAAGACCGCAGTTATCGCAAAAAATACTGCCTATGCGTTTAACGTCGTCAAATAATATCGAAGGTCTGCTTCTTGAAATACTAATCTTCTTTCGAAAATCAAGATTTACAATGACGTAACATTTCTCTTCAAAATTTCGAAAATCTGAACTCTCAGCAGCTGTACAGTTACAGGATGTACATTTCAGTTCATAAGTACCTGAAGCCTTAACAAGCTTCATTTTCTGTACTTGGACAGCATCACGTTCTTGCTTATTTTTCATCTGAATTTCTTTCAAAGTTTTCTTGAAAGCATCTGGATCGTTCAATTGATCTTCGTAAACTTCGTTCACTATAATTTGCATTTGATTAACTTTTATACGGTTTACAGTAGCTCTTTTGTCCAAGAGTGGATCTGAACCAATAATCTGAATGAATTCACCATCTGATGCTCGAGCTCGGCCTACAAACAAAAGTAAATAAGAAGACATTTAACTCGAACTGATTTCAAACGTTTCACAATGCTCCAGTTATATATAATACAAGTGAATAAGCGAATACAATAATTATATTTGGTAGGCGGAAACTGAAAGAAGCCCGTCATATAAATATATATATATATATATATATATATATATATTTGTGTGCGTGTGTGTTTACCTCCACCCCACCCCAACATCACTTGACAACCGATGCTGGCGTGTTTGCATCTCCAGTAACTTAGTGGTTTGGCAAAAGTGACCGATAGAATAAGTACTAGGCTTACAAAGAATAAGTCTTAGTGTCGATTTGTTCGACTAAAGGCGGTGCGCTAGCATGGCCGCAGTCAAATGACTGAAACAAGTAAAAGAATAATTCCACACAGCAAACTTTCGTGGCTGCGTAGAACACATCTATCTTGTAAGATGAAAAGAGCAAAGTAAGAGTTTTGAGAGAATAACATGATGGCTTCTAGGTGTTAGAACTATGAAAGCGACACCAGTTATTTTCTATATTTTTAGGCCCACGTGTTTGGACGGGATGCTGGTATGGTTCTGGTGCCACTTTGCCAGCAGGTTGCAGCAGTGTCTTCAGTTACATCAGTTCCTTGCATTAAGTACTGCACAAGTTAGTGTGGGATGTTAGCATGATTCAGTCGCTCAATCGCTGCAGTAGTCTTTAAGCGAGAGTGACCAAAATTGGTGTTGTTGGATTATACGAGGTGGTATCAAAAGATTCCCAAACTAGTTCTGTAAAGCGTCAACAGAGAGCTAACAGTGACAATGCGCTAACAATGCGCCAACAATGCGCCAAGTGACATCGCTGTGTTTACTTTGCAAGTTGTGAAATTTGTGATTTTGTGACCACGTGTATGCTGTAGTCAGCAATTTTGTCATGGACAGGAAGTTGGAACAAAAAGGCAACGTGAAATTTTGCATTAAACTTGAGAAGTCTAATAAAGAGACATTGAGCATGCTTCAGTAAGCTTACGGCGACGAGGCACTGAGCCGTATGCAAGGTTTCGAGTGGCACGGGTGTTGCAAAAGCGAAAGAACGTTCCTGGAAGAGGATTAGCAATCTGGTAGATTTGCCACGAGCATCATCCCCGGAAATGTGGAGAAATTTCATCAGCTTGTGCATGACGATCGTCAGAAGATAATCAACAACATTGCTGATGTTGCTGGTCTGTTGTATGGGCCCGTGTAGGCAATCCTAAATCGCGTCGAAGGCTGTCAAGATCTCCGTCAGCATGTCACTGATGACCCATCCTTTATGTCAAGGATCATCACCGCTGATGAGAGTTGGGTCTACGGCTACAGCCCAGAAACAAAGCACCAGTTGTCACAATGGAAGAGCCCTTCATCTTCACAACCGAAGGCACGACAGAGTTGCAGCGTTTGAGGGAGGACACTCGACGAAAGCACCAGATCTGTGGGTTGCAAAGAATTGAATTCTTCACGACGACAATACACCCTGTCATTGATCTCTCCACACTCGTGAGTTTCTCACCAAAAACAACATGGTATTGCTTCCGCACCCGCCCTATTCACCAGATTTTACACCTACGGACTTCCATCTCTTCCCCAAGATGAAAATGCAACTCAAAGGTCGTCGTTTAAACACCGTTGTCGTGATCAAGAATGAATCGCAGAAGGTTCTCGATTCACTTACAGATCACGACTTCCAGGCCGGATTCCAAAAGCGGTAAGAACACTGGAACTGGTATATTTCTGCGCAAGATGACTTTTTCGAAATAGATGATGTTAAAACTTAAGTAAACAAGTTATTTTATATTAAACATAACTAGTCCGAGAACTTTTTGATACCACCTCGTAATTGAAGTTGGATGTCTATCATGTTTGGGCTGCAATCTAAATAGGCGGCATGGATTAAATACCTTGCTCTTGAGTGTGGGGCAGTTGTGTTTAAAGTGGTATATTTGACTTGTCGGCTGCCAATGGCTTATTCATTAACAGGGCGTAGTGGTAACAATAAGATAGTTTATTCTTCTTGTTGATGGATACTGCAACTTAGTGTAGTATGTGTAGTCTATTGCAGTGACAGAGCCGGTAGCTACGAATTCCAGGTGAGTAAGGAGGGCTCCTGACAACGAACTTCATTTAATGTTAGGGAAGTTATTTCCATGGTCACGGAAGTGGAACAGGGAATAGGATTTAGTACCTGCGAACTTTCATCTTTTCCCCCAAGATGAAAATGAAGCTCAAACGTCGCCATTTTAACATTGTTGTCAAGATTCAAGGCAAATCGCAGAAGGTCCTCAACTCACGGAAAATGACTTCCAAGCCGGATTCCAAAAGTGGCAAGACCACTGGAACTAGTGTATTGCAGCGGAAGGTGACTATCTCGAAGAAGATGATGATAAAACTTAGGTAAATAAGCTAATTTTTTTTATTAGACATAACTAGTCTGGGATCTTTTTGATACCATCTCAGTACATGTTCCTTGTGTTCTGCACAAAATTTCTTCAATGCTTTCTTTCATGTTATATTGTTATAGACGTATAAGTTTAAATGTGCGGCTCTAATTCTTATAGACATGCAAATTTTATTGGTTTATTGCTATTGCTTTATGTTAAGATCTTTTAAGTGACTAAGAGGTTTGAATGCTACTATGATAGCTACAAGTTAACTTTATCACTTTAGATGTCATTTATAAATATCTTAGCCAATAAGGGATTTGATTGATTAAATATTAAATTAAGTATTTTCTATTTAGTTAGTAAGTTGGACACACCTTCTAAAATATTTTCTTGTATTTTTGGGATGTATTTCTCAAAGATTGTGTTGTAATTCAATGATTCAGCACAATGTTTGATGAAATGAAATAAATATTTTGTTTTACTATTATACATCACACAATCTCTCTATATGTAATCTATATGTATAATAAATAACAATTCTCTTAGAAACGATTGTCATTGTCATTCTCTTAGAAAAATAATCATCTTCATTCCTTCTTCATTTATTATTATTCACTGCAATAAATGTACTGTGATTAATCGCTATATAATCTTTGAATTTGCTTAATTATCATTAATCAATAAATTATCATAATAATTAATTGGTTAAGAAGGTGTACAGTTTGTACTCCTTTTTAAGCAGCCTATCAACCAAAATACTCAAATGAAGTATTACTGAACTGGAAAAATCACTACTATTGGGTCATCCCATAAATAATGCATGAACTAAAAGTCGGAGGGATGGGATAAACTACCTGCATCAACTTGCTTTAGAAGCAGGTAGTAATTGTACTTTAGTCTTATTCTTAGTGCAGGTTTTGAAAAGTACAATTCCATTTTAACAGTTATTTTTCAAAGCTATAATAGAAGCGACAAAGGAGTATATTCGGCATATTTTGCTTTATGAGTTCAATAAAGGCAACAACGCAATTGAAAGTGCGAGGAATATTAATGCATTATATGGGGATCAGACAATAAACGTAAGCCAGTGTCAACGGTGATACCAGAAATTCCAAGCCAGAAACTACAGCCTAGAAGACGAGCCTCACCCTGGAAGAATGTAGAGCTTGATGAGGATGTCCTTCAACCCTAGTGGAACAAAATCCTATTGTAACTGTTGAGGAACTAACAGAGAAGCTTGGATTTGGTCATTCAACCATTCATCGACACTTGCGTGCCATCGGAAAAATCATAAAATTAGGTCAATGGGCTCTTCACAAACTTTCCGAGTCTAATCGCATGCAGAAAGTGAACGTGTGCTCTTCTATGCGGTAACATTTCACGAATGAGCCACTTTGGGACCAAATAGTGATTGGGTGATGAGAAATGGGTTCTCTATAATAATGTCAAGCGCCGAAGACAGTGGATGGGAAAAGGAGAAACACCAGCACCATAAGCTAAAGAAGGTCTTCACCTATGTAAGGTGTTGTTATCTGTTTGGTGGGATATGAAAGGTTTATTCCACTTTGAACTTTTAAACCCAAACCAAACAAAAACAAAGGAGATCTACTGTGAGCAGCTTGAATGGCTTAAGGCTGCAGTAGTTTAAATGGGAAACGATACCCCACCAACCATATTCGCTGGACATTGCCCCATTTGATTACCATTTATTCTGCAGCCTTCAGAATCATTTCGTCAGAAAAAATAGGAATCCTGGAGATGAGGTCAGAACAGTAATGGAGGTGTATTTTTCGTCATGGACAAGTAAATTTTGGAAGAGGGGCCTTGCAAGTCTACCAGATAGATGGAAGAGCATTGTAGAAAATGAAGGAGAGTATATTTTAAATTTTAAAAAAACTTTATCTTAATTTTGAAAAGTAAAACAAGTATAAAAAAACCACATTCTTTATGGGGTGACACAATACACACACACACACACACACACACATATAGAGTATCATAATCCAGTTTACTTCCAGTCAAGTGGTGTGGTTACTGTAATCAGTAATATTACAGGTAATAATATACAGAGCAAATGTAGAAGGAATTATGATAAACACAAGATGAACTTTATATCATTAGTTCCCTGCATATTTTTCCCCATTGTGGTTATTTGCAACCTGTGCATTGGATTTTTTATTTGCAGTAGGATGCTGAACCATACGATATCATCAGGAGAAAACTTTGTTGTATTACATTACAGAGATCAAACGACAATTGATCTTTGTAAAATAATGCAATAAAATATTTCTCTGATAATCTGTTATGGTTCAGTATTATAGTGCACTCAGAGCATCCAGTGCAGAATTTGCAAATAACAATGTGGAAACATATGTAGGGAACAATTTATATAAATTTGTGTTTATCATAATTTCTCATGTGCGCGTGCATGCATGCATATGGGTGTGAATGTGTTTTATGCATATGCACATATAGACGCCCATATGCAAACATATACATCCATATACATACACACACATATATATATCGTCATCCATACACACGCAAATATGCATCTCATACATATATACGTACATACACACACACACACACTCACACACACACACACTCAGATATTAAGACAGAAAGTAGAACGTGCAAGACAGAGGAAATCATACAACAAAGAACTGAAGATAGAAGACAAAATAACAAGTTCAAGAAAGAAAATATACATCATAAGTTGACATACCAAAGAACAATCACAAGGCTTAGGATAGAGAACAGAAAACACAATTCACAAAACATAAGACAGTGAATATATGATACTGCTGCAAAGTTCATATCACACATGACTCAGAAGATAAGAGGGTATGAAGAAGAGTAATACACAATGAGAGAAGCAGAGTATCAGAAATGCCACATAAACATCAAACAGAAGGAAATGTTATCTAATATGACTCATAAAAAGTAAGCAATTCACACAAAATCGAAAATAGACAAGATATAAATTCTGTAAGACAACAGTTACAAAAGATGTAAATATACAATGTATTATAAATGACAGAACAAAGTAGAAGATAAGATAGAAGACAAGAAAAAACAAGATATAATATACAAAATACAAAATATTAGTGAACAAGTGGAAGATAGAAAAGCGAACATAAAAAGTACAAAATTTAAGACTTTCAATACAAAAGACAACACAGAAAAGGGTGTCTGAGCCAAAATCCAAGGCTCAACATGAATGATTACAACACCATATAAAAGACATAAAAGAGAAAATACAATACAAAAGACAGGTCATATAAGACAATATACTTGATCCAAGACATTAGACACAAAATACAAGACACAAAGGAGAAGAAATAAAATAAAAGACAAAAGTAATCAAAACTGTAAGTCATAACAGATGATAGGACAAAACAGCTGACAAACAACAGAAGACTCAAGATAAAACACACACAAGACTGACTGATTAGACAAGCTAGAAGATATAGAAGCTATGCAAGAGAAAAAGAAACAAAAGTCAAAGAGCAAAAAAAGATACAAAGGAAAAGAGAGACCATGCAAGACAATGAAATTAAGAAATAAAATTGCTTTGCAAGGCATATACATACCTCTTTTTTGCACATGAGATCTTACTCCCTGTACAGTCAAATAATCAACTACTAAGTTGCATTTCTGAATATCTAAACCTTCTTCTGCTACAGGAGTTGAAACCAGAAGTTTGCACACACCATTCCGAAACATTCCAAGTGTATCTTTTTGCTTATTCAATGACATACCTGCAATAGTAATAGTAGTAGTAGTAGTAGTAGTAGTAGTAGTAGTAGTAGTAGTAGTAGTAGTAGTAGTAGTAGTAGTAGTGTAGTAGTAGTAGTAGTAGTAACAACAACAACAACACAACAACAACAGCAACAACAACAGCAACAGCAACAGCAACAACAACAATAATAATAATAGTCTTGAAGAGAAGCAAAATCAAATGTATGGATGGGCTGGCAATACCATCAGGGGAAGTTATGAAGCAGATAGAAAAGACAGGCTATAAGTACTTGGAGATATTGGAAATGGATAAATTGATGGAGAAAGAAATGACAGAAAAATATAAGGTAGAGTACTTGCACAGACTAAGACTGATCTTTTAAGTCGAAATTAAATGGATGGAATAAGACTGAAGCTATCAACACCTGGGTGGTTTAACTCCTTAGATATGGAGCAGGGGTAATCACATGGCCAGTAGACAAACTAAACAACTTAGACAGAAAGACAGGGAAGTTGCTGACTAAATATGGGATACTCCACCCAAAAAGTGACACAGACAAACTGTATGTAGCAAGAAAAAGAGGGGAAGAGGACTGGTTGGATCCAAACACAGCATTAAAGCAGAAGAAAACAACATAGCATGGTATATAAAAAAATGCCACAGAATCACTATTATTGGAAGTAAGAAGGTCAGGCTTGTGTAGGATGGAAGATTGCAAAGATAAAGGACTTGAGAATGAATGAAACTGAAAATAGGTGGATAAAGAAAAGAACGCATGGGAAATTTCATAGAGATGTTGAAGACAAGACAGACAGAGAAGATGGCTGCGGATGACTAAAAGTGATTTAAAACTGGAAACGGAGGCTCTAATCTATGCTGCCCAAGAGCAGGCACTAAGAATGAATTACATCAAATACAGAATAGACAATACATCAAAAAGTGATAAATGCAGAATTTGTGGATAAAATGGTGAAACCATATGGCATATTACCAGTTAATGTATGCCACTAGCCCAGAAAGAATATAAGAGACGTCATGACAATATAGCAAGAATTATCCATTGGACACTTTGCAACAAGTATGGATGTGAGAGAGCAAAAAAGTGGTAGAACATAAACCTGAAGGCATCATCAAAAATGATAATGCAAAGATCCAATGGGATTTTAAGATTCAGTACAGCCATAAGATAGAGAATTGGAAGCCAGACATAGTATTAATTGAGAAAGAAAGCAAATGATGCTTGATCATAGATATAGCATGCCCAGCTGACAACAAGGTATGTGATAAGGTTAGCTTGGGAGGTTAAACAGTTGTGGTTGCTGAAAAAGATGGTAGTAGTACCAATAATTGTCAGAGCCCTGGGAACGGTGAGTAAAAATCTTGAGAAGTACATGGAACAAATAGGGGCTGCAATAAGGGTGGAGCACTTGCAGAAAACATCACTGCTTGGAACCACTCAAATACTCCGGATGGTGCTTGAAAAGTAAGAGGTGTTACCTTAGCTCACTGGTAGTAAACATCTGACACCATAGTACATCTCCAGCATTAGAAGCTGTGCAAAGACAATAACATAATAATAATTATTATTATTATTATGATTATTATTATTATTTCTAATTTTTGCCACAAGGGTAGCTTGGGGGAGGTGGGGATGAGGTGATTACATCGACCCCAGTGTTCAACTGGTATTTATTTTATCTACCCCAAAAGGATGAAAGGCAAATTCAACCTCAGTGGAATTTTAACTCAGAACATAGTGGCATGCAACTAAGCATTTCATCCAGTGTGCTAATGATTCTACCAGCTCTCCACCTTTATAATAATAATAATAATGATAAAAAGCAAGAGTAATACAGCTAGTGATTATAGACCAATCACTTGCTTATCATTAGAGCAGAAGCTTTTAACAGGAATGCTTTCAGAAAGCATTTACAAGCACCTTTACAGCCAGAATCTACTGCCAGAAAAACAAAAAAAGTTGCAGGAAGAAGACTAGAGGAATGTATGATCTATAATATATAGACAAAGCAGTTCTAAATTAAGTAAAATCTAGAAAGAAAAAATTAACAATAGCACAGATAGCATATAAGAAAGTCTATAAGATGATTCCACACTCATGGATAAGTGATTGTTTGAGTATATTCAGTATTGCAGACAACATAAAAGAATTAGCATTAGAATGAAGAAATGGCAAGTAGACCTCTACTCAGATGACACAACATTAGGGAAAGTTAATATCAAGAGGGGAATTTTCCAAGGAGATTTATTATCCCCTTCAATATTTGTCTTATGTTTAATCCCCCTCAGTTTAGTATTCAGGAAGGCAAATGCAGAGTCTCAGTTCAGAAATTGTAAGGGAAACATTAACCATTTGCTCTACATGGATGATCTGAAGCTTTTTAGTAAGAATTATTATAAAAAGAGATAGATTCCTTAACACAAACTTTAAGAATCTTCAGCAAAGATATAGATATGGAATTTGGCATGGATAAGTGTGCAATATTAGTCATGAAAAAGGAACAAGTAGCCAACAGTGAAAGCATCCAATTACCAGATGGACAGACATTAAAATCACTGAAAGAAGAAAAGAGTTATAAGTATCTAGAAGTATTAGAATCTGACAGATTACTAACTGTAGAAATGAAAACTAAAACTGAGAAAGAGTACATCAGAAGGGTGAAGAAGCTAATGAAATGAAAGCTAAATGGTCCGAATCTAGTAAAAATCTGTAAATACTTGGGCAGTGTCATTACTTAGATACTCAACAGCTTTTGTAGATTGGACAAAATCGGAATTAGCAAAGCTAGACAGAAGAACTAGGAAGGAATCAATATGAATGGAGGACTCCACCCAAGGACAAGGGTAACAAGATTATATTTACCTAGAAAGGAAGATGGAAGAGGGTTAATATCAGTAGAAGACTGTGAGAAGTTAGCTAGAGTAGATATAAACTCCTAACTAGGTAACAGTGAAGAAAGTTTACTAAGAACTGCTAGAGTCGCAGCATGACATAGCAAAACCAAAAAGCCAAATGAAGTTAAAAACCATACTGATGAATTGTATGAACATGAACCCAGTAAAGTACTAGAAAGTAAGAAATATAAGATGTTGTGAGACTTTAACATTCAGACAGAGTTATAGAAGCTAGATGGCCTTATTCAGTAGTAGTAGATAAAGAGAATAGAAAGTGCCAAATAATTGACTTTACAGTCCCAAATGATGAGAAAGTCAATATGAGAGGTATAAAGAAGATAGCATTGAGTTACAGAGACTATGGAAAGTGCAGGTAAAATGTATCCCTGTATAGGTGCATTAAGCACTGTCCCTAAAGATTTGAACAGATGGATAGAGAAAATATGGTATAAAACCCAGTTTAGTACAGCTCCAGGAAACTGTTATTAGGGGCAGCTAGGATACTTAGGTGGATTCTTGGCATCTAAGGTTACTTGTTGTAGCCCGATGTTAGGAAATTTTCTTTTCCAACAGTCTAATCTGTTCAGCATATATGAAATGAAGTAATAATAATATCATCATTATCATTTAGTGTCCAGTGTCCATGCTAGCATGTGCCAGACTCTAGTCTGATTTGGCATTGTTTTCAACAGCTAGATGCCCATCCTAATGCCAACCACTCTAAGAGTGTAATAGATGCTTTTACATGCCATTGACATGGGTGTCAGTTGCATGGCACCAGTATCTGCCACAACTATGATTTCATTTGGCTTGATAGGTCTTCTTTAGCACAGCATATTGCCAAAGATCTTAATCATTTGTCTTTGCCTCCATGAGGCCCACTGCTTGAAAGGTGCTTTTTATGTGCCACCAACACAGGTGCTAGTTGCACAACACTAGTATCAGCTACATTGCCTCTGTGAGGCCAACACTTGAAAGGTGCTTTTTACAATCCACCAACACAGGTACCAGTTACATAACACCAGCAATGGCCACAACTGTGATTTCACTTAGCTTGGTGAGTCTTCTCAAGAACAGCATATTGCCAAAGGTCTTGGTCACTAGTCATTGCCTCCGTGAGGTCCAACATTCAAAGATCATGCTTCACCACCTCGCTCCATAATAATAATAATAATAATAATAATAATAATAATAATAATAATAATAATAATAATAATAATAATAATAATAATAAATGTCCTGAGACAACACTTGGCTGTGGCTCTCATTGCTTCTGATCTTAACTTAATAGAAGTAGTAACATGTAAATGGTTTTGTCTTGGTGTAAAAGATGGGCTACAGCAAATATTCTGCTCAATACCACAAATTTGCTGGTCAGTTGTTTGACCTTAACCAGTTGAGCATGTCGTTTGGTGGCTGATGACATGTGCATTTCTGATCACAGCCATGTGTTGAGAGGAATTCTTTGGAGTTTGAATTCACCTCTGGAAATATGGGTGTTTCATTCAACATCCTTAAACAACCCTAATTCAGGAACCTTCTGAGTGGGATGGGCTACTCGACCTAAAGAAAATCCTACATGGGTCTTACCTGCAAGGTGATGTGCTATCTATCTTGATGTGAGATCACTATGTCATGCACATATAGCTGTGATAGTGTGCCTTTATCAGATGAGTAGTCATGATGGGTACATGGGGCTTCATATATTTTACCTCAGTGTCACTTTGATGCATGCACTGCTCTCTCACTCAATAATAATAATAATAATAATCCTTTATAATTTTGGCATAAGGCCAGCAATTTTAAAGGGAAGTGAAAGTCAGTTTCATTGACTCTAGTACTCAACTGGCACTTATTCTACCTCCTTGAAAGAAGAAAAGCAAAGATGACCTCAGGCAAATACATTGTGGGGATTGCCAAGAAGAGCCAGCAGTTTTCTTTGGTCTGTTTGCTATAATGGAGAAAGTTATATAGTGGACAAGATTAAAAAGGCTGAAGACAGAAAATTTCCTCTTCAGTCATGTCCTTATCAACTTATTCAGAGAGAGAAGTGTTGTATGCTCTGACATACAGAATCTACTCTCAGTCTGCACCTATAGGTCATTTGAGAAAAGGCTTTTGCTTGGTAGTGGGGGTAATCTATAATTTTCAAGGCTCTTAGTTTGACTGAAGATGGCAATACAATATAGGGATATTTCATTTCCTACTCTTTTGTATTGTTGTTTTCTACTTATTTTCCTATACTCAATTCTACTTAAACTTCAGTCCTTGTAATGTACCCCCATCAGTTTCTAATATGAAAAATAAAGAAACTACTACTACTACAAGGCAGTGAGCTGGCAGAATCATTACCATGCCAGACAAAATGTGGCATTTCGCCCATCATCATCATTTATCATCTGCTTTCCATGATGGCACAGGTTGAACAGTTTGACAAGGAACCAATGAGCTGCAAGGCTGCATGGGTTCTATGACTAGATACTCTTCCTAATGCTTTCAATGTTCAATTTCATAATCACATTGGATTGTTACAACTTACAGAATCTTTACCTTAACATTCTTGATTAACCTAACCCTAACCCTGGGGTTTGCCCGTATCTTGTCTTTGCTCTATCTAATCCATACTTACCACACATCTCTCAATGATTCATTCTTGTGACAATATCATGACTTCTGTATTCTTTTTGGGCCGGCTTCACGTACCCATTCTCAATATACCATACAGTCTCACCTTGGTCATCACACAACCTGCACTTGTCACTTTCAGCTGCACTGTCAATCCTGCATTTCATGTAATTTGTCTTAAGTGTTGTTTTTTTTTCTCTTTCTGTGCAACACAGATAAGCATTTGTCTCTGGCTTCAAATTACTCTTCCACAACCAGTTCCACCTTTAACTGGAATCTATATTCCTACTCACTTCTCTTGCAAACTAACTGTACATCTTTTTTTTCCATTCCATTTTATTTCATCCTCCTTACTCATATTTTCTTTGTAAACCTCTATTTCCATACCAGTATATATCCTGACTATACCAGATATTCTTGCTTGAAGCAGCAAAGATTCTCTGACACTCTTGATGTGCCACTCCAAAATATGTTCTTCTGAGCATATACAACATACACAGCTGATTAGCCCTTGTGCCCATCTTTGTCAGGTTAGATACAGCCTGTCAATATCGCTCAGGGGATATTATTATTATTATTATTATTATTATTATTAATATTTTCTTTCTTCTTTTGATTTTGTTTCCATTTCTTACCAAGTGTCTTCCCAACACCTAGGGCAAAGGAACTAACTATATACATTGATTGGTCACTAAAATAAACATACCAGATTGTTAATTTACAGTCAGGTTATATGAAAGTAGAGAAAAAAAAAAGAAAACAGAAAAAAGTAAAACAATTTTACATGGGTTGATATCATTGTCAGTGAAAATGCTCTTCTCAATATGTGACGTACCAATTAAAACAATTTTTTTGCATTTCTTGCATGGATGTTAAACCAGGGATCATTCTCAAATAATTTCAGTTCATTTGTAGAACATTCCTAGTGCTCCTACAATCACTGGTATTGTAATTGCCTTGAGATTCCACAGTTTTTTTTTTTATTTCAATGAGCAAATCTTTATATTTTCTGACCTTGTCAAATTCTCTTGCCAAGATATTATGATCACAAGGAATACTCATGTCAATCAATAAAGTGACTTTATTGGTTTTGGTCTTTAAAGAATTGCTACATTTTCTTCCTCAGTTACAGCCTCAGAGTGGTGTTTATACCATTTGTCACTCGTTTTGATTTAATAATACCAACATAATAACCATGGTAGGTATTGGCCAACACTGTCACATGTTAATTTATACTCCACTGGTGCTAAAACTTTACATCCAGTAGCAGCAGCAGTAGTAGTAGTAGTAGTAGTAGTAGTAGTAGTAGTAGTAGTAGTAGTAGTAGTATGTAGTAAGGTGATAAGCTCCCAACAAAGTGAAATCACAGGACAATTTCAGTCATCAATTGAAACCATTTCATTCCAAATAAAATAAAAACATGGAAGTTACAATCTGAGGGAGCATCTACATAGTCACTCAATCTGCAAGAAACAGGAACTACTGGATAAGATACTGTGCAACTACATAGGATTTTGCTGCTGCTACTGATCCAATATCAACCTCATCTGTGAGATCTATCAGCTCTATTTTTTGTTTATAACTGTTACACAATAAATAGACCATACTCAAGTGATTTATTTTCAATATCCACACAATCATCCCCTTGGAAATATCATATTTTCCTACCATGTAGCATCATATTGCTAATACAGATTTCATACTATTTGCCCTGAAATTTAATGAGGGCTTATTTTCTAGCTCAAGACTTTGCTTAACTCTTTCACATTCATAAAACTATTGTCATCCTTTATCTAAATATTTTTTATGGTATCCAGATTTAACTGGTTCAAAAAATTCCATAACCTTCTATGAACCAATAAGACAGAGCTCAAGCAGTCACTTCTGCTACAAATAGCAGCCAAATATTCCTCAAATCATACCCAACTGTCCTAAAAAAGCAAGGACCACATGTCCCCAGTATGTTAAAAAAAAAAAAGGATGGTAACATCTAGAATGAATTTAACCACATATCTGCTTGACCAGAGCTACCTGGAGCAACAACATATTCATCAATTACCGTTCACAGTTGTAAACTCGCTTATATAGAGAACCTTCATAACTGCAAATAAATATATAGAAAGTGAGCATTATTATACACACCAGGAACACTATCTTTATTTAATCCTGCCATCAAATATTGTGGATTGAAATCAGCTGTTTCACTTTTATCTTTTAACACCTTTGCCAAAATCCTCGTCAAAATTTTGGTCTCAGCAAACACTATGACACGGGAATCTGGTTTATCATGAAATTTTTTCTGGATTAAATCTACAAGTTCCAAAAGACATGAACTTTCAGCCTCCAGTTCTTCTTGTGTGCTATGACCTTCAAATTCCTCTAGTTTACCTAAAATAAACAGAATAAAATAGATTAGATTTCTTTTTGTCTCCATTCTTTCATTAGCTGAGCTCAAAATATAAATGCAGAAAATGAATGTAGACATACAAACAAAAGTAAATTAACTAAAGGGCACCTTATTGGTTTTCTCATAATCTATTATAGCTTTAGAATACTATGGGAAAAACTGTTATTGGATCTTTTCTTTAAAGAATGAAATATTATTCCTGAACTCAAAGGACTGCATAGCACGACATCCACATAACTAGTAACACCAATGATATATAGGGGACATGAGTGCAGGTGATTATGATAAATGTCTAGCACACAGTAGAGAACATTGTTAACAATTCTCCCAGAGGTGAATACCAATTTCTTGTTGATGACCTAAGCACACATACAGCTATGCATATAAAAGCATGCACATATTAGATTGTCTGCAAGAAATGTGGGTTAGAATTCTGCAGTCAGCCTTTGGCGCTTTCTATCCTAAAAGAGTTTTCAACACAATATTTAAATGCAATTATTTATAGTCTTGTGTGCTTCAAAATACACTGTTCCAAAGATGATATATATGTTTAAATATATATATAAACACACACGCACACACATATATATTTGTGTGTGTGTGTTAGACAGTTTGACTGGAACTGGTAAACCAGAGAACTGTACCAGGCTCCAGTGCGATTTGGCATGGTTTTTATGGCTCAATGCCCTTCTTAATACTAATCACTCCATGAATGTAGTAGGAGCCTTTTATGTGTTACCAGCATGGGTGCCTTTTATGAGTCACCGGATTAGTTGCTTTTTACATGTCTCTAGTATCAGCTACGACTACAAATTTACTTGGCTTGATGTGTTTTTTCAACCACACCAAATGGCCAAAGCTCTTAATCATTTATCATCATCTCTGTGAGACCCATCATTTGAAGATTATGCCTCACCACTTCATCCCATGTCTTTCTGGGTCTACCTCTTCCACAGATTCCTCCACAGTTAGAGATCACACTTCTTTATACAGCTGCCCTCATCCATATGCATCATATGACCATACCAATGCAGTCTTCTCTCTTTCACACTACATCTGATGCCTCCTATGCCCAATTTTCCTCTCAAGACGCCTGCACTCTGTCACACATGCACACTGACATTGCACATCCAGTGAAGCATACAAGCTTCATTTCTTTCAAGCCTCCACATGTACTCTGCAGTCACAACCCATGTTTGACTGCATACAATCTGCCTTTCACTCTGAAGGAGAGGCCCTTTGTTAATAGCAAAGGTAGAAACTTTCTGAGCTTTGCCCAGCCTATTCTTATTCTTGCAGCTATGCTCTCAGAGCATCCACCTCCACTGCTGACTTGGTCACCCAGATAAAGAAGACTATCAACTAGTTCTAGATATCCCTCCTGGCATTAGATGGAGTCTATTTTCTGTACATTTCTAGTGTTTATTGTATCTGTACATGTAAAGAATACTGTTTCTGTTAGTCTTCTAGTGATACCACTGCACCCTCTTATGTGTCCACAGCTTGCACTGAGGACACCATATGGAGTTTCTCCTGACACTTTTTCTACATATTGGGCAGGGCCATCTCCCAGAAGGGATTTGTGATTTGTCTGCTTTCCTACTTATCAAGACTTTGATCTTTGTTAAATTAACTCTAAGGCCCTTTGATTCCTGTCCATGCTTTTATACCTGAAATTTCTTAAGGGCAGCCAGTCTTAAATTCCTTAATTATAGCTTGGAGACTATGACAAACAAGAGGGGGCTAAGAACCAATCCCTGGTGGACCCCTACTTGTACACGAAACTCCTTGCTATACTCACTGCGAACCCTCACCATACTGATAACATCTTTGTACATGGCTTGTACAGTTCTCACCAGCCATTCATCTATCCCTAGCTTCTGCATTGCCCACCAGATAAGGGAGTGGGGGGACCCTGTCAAAAGCTTTCTCCATATCAACAAAAGCCAGATACAGAAGTTTATTGTTGATCAAGTTTTTCTGCTGCAGTTGCCTCACTAGGAAAATAGCATCAATTTTGCTTCTCCCTGGCACAAATCTAAACTGCACTATATCTATGCTAACTCTCCTCTTGATAAATTGAGCTATGACCCTTTCAGCAACTTTCATGACCTGGTCCAGTAATTTGATGCCTCTGTAATTATTTCTGTCTAGGGCATCACTCTTGCATTTGTAACAGTTGACTATAATATTGCTACACCAATCATTGGGTATAACTCACTTGTGGACAACCTAACTATATAGGTGACCAGATCATATCCCACTCCACCAGCTATTTTAATCATCTCAGTAGTTATTCCTAATGGGCTAGAGGCTTACCCTGTCTTCATATCCTTAATTGCTTTATCTACTAAGCTACTGCCAATTCAGATAGCCAGCCCCTCTGTTGGGTCAACATTAGGCAGGCTCTCCTTCTCCTGTGCATTCTCTACATTTAGCAATATTTCATTGTGGCACTTCCAAGCTTCCTTCTTTGCAGAATCACAAACTGCATGTGAGCCATCATCCATACAAACACACTTCTCTGCTACTATGTCATGATTTTCTCTTATACACTGTCTTGCAATCTAAAACACTTCAAATCTCTGGTCCTCACATCACTCTTTTCTCCTTCTCCCCTGTCTTCTATACCTGTCTTCTAGCTTCCCTCCTAGCTACCTGATATAGTTCTCTGCTACCACCATTCTTACAGTCATTTCAACCCACTTTCTTCACTCTAATGGCCTTGTCTACAACATCATTCCACCACATCAACCTAAGTCTGGTTGGGATTTTGCACTAGCCACAGATTTAGTCTGTGGCACTCAGCAAGCTGTCCCACAGGAACTCCCAGTTGCCCTCTATGTTACAAGTCTGTAATTTCTCTTCCTTCTCGTTAAATTTCTCAATTAAGGTGTCCTTAAATCTCTGACAATGTAAAGGATTGTGAAGCTTCCAAATCCTTCTTTTTCACACTGGTTAGCTTCTTGAAATCCTTCTAGCCTAAAGTCTAAAGTCACTAGTGACTAATCTATATTAAGAGGTACATTCTTCACCATGGGAGATCTTGCATTTATGAGCAATCATGTATCTCACTTTCTGGTTGATGTTGCAGATCATTAGGTTACTTGCATCACAAAACTCCAGTATCCTTGTTCTTTCTTCATTTCAGGAACTAATTCCATGTATACCACGAAAGATACCTGGCTACTGCCCACCATGTTCATTGAAATTACCAGCCACAAAGATGGGGGTCATTGTCATTTGTCTTTGAGATAGCCTGCAGAAGAATATCATAAAAGTGGTCCTATTGTTCATTTGGTACCCCTACAAGGAAGGGTGGGGCATAGCCAGAGAAAATTGCTGCTGTACTACTCAGCAAAACTAGCCAAAGCTTAAGTACAGTATTGCATACTCTCACTACCTCGATGACCTTATCAAATCATTTCTCTGCAAGGAGTATGCCCACACCACTTACCCCATCACTGTTGAAACATGGAAGAGACGTGAAAGACATTAAATTAATTATAATTAATTTAATTATACATTACCATTCTTATCAGTGCAAAAATGAAGGATACATCAAAAAAGTCGGAACAGAAGAAGAATTATGTTATTACAGGATTCTGTATTCAGTCCGTGTCACATAACTTGTTTAGATATCAATAAAAAGATTGTGAAAGATAAAATATAAAAACATGGTTAGGTAGTGTTGAGTCGAGCATAGTTGTGTTATGCAACATAGACTCAATACAGTATCCTGTAACAACATAATTCTTCTGTTACGACTTTTCTTATGTATCCTTCATTTTTGCACTGAGGAGAATGGTAATATATAATTAAATTAAGTATAATAAATTTAATCTCTTCCATGTTTCTTACATGTTGGTATTAACATTTGAAATGATCGTACGCATGGATTAAAATTTTATCAAATTAACATCTCTTCTCCATCTTTAGTTGTTTGTTGAGTTTATATAGGACTGTGTTCTATAAATGCTCATAATACACCTTATATATATATATTATGTGGTAATGCTTCAACAAATAGAAAAGTACTCAATAAGTTAAGAGAGTAAAGACAATCATATAATAGAAAACCACAAATGTTGTAAATACAGCTACCCAGGATTGAAATAATAATTTATTCCACCATTTATCAAGCTGAAAACAAAACTGTTTGTTAGTTACCTTTTGAGCAAATAACATTTAAATAAGAGATGCTGGTAAAGAAGACAAGAAGAAAAACACAAGGGCAATAACCAAGATTACATGTCTATATGTCATTTACATATACATCTTTTCTGGAACAGTGTATCTCTAAGCACACACAAAGCTATATATATGCATGTGTGTATGTATATATACATATACATATATATATATATATATACATACATACACCTATACGTACATACATATATACCTATACATAAATATATGTATGTGTGTGTGTATATACTGACTCCCGTGCTGCTGGCATATAAAAAACATCATACAAACATGGTCGATACCAGGTTCGCCTGACTGGCTCCCATATCGGTGGCACATAAATATCACCAACCAAACATGGCTGATGCCAGTAGCCGCTGACTGGCTCTTGTGCTGGTGGCACATAAAAAACACCATCCAAATGTGGCCAATGCCAGTACCCACTGACTGGCCCCTGTGCCAGTGGAACGTAAAAAGCACTATCCAAATGTGATCAATGTCAGGCCTACCTGACTGGCTCCTCTACTGGTGACACGTAAAAAGCACCGACTACACTCCCAGAGTGGTTGGTGTTAAGGAGGGCATCCAACTGTAGAAACCAAGCTAGATCAGATTGGAGCCTGATGCAGCTGCTGG
The DNA here is from genome assembly GCF_006345805.1 of Octopus sinensis. Lineage (NCBI taxonomy): Eukaryota > Metazoa > Mollusca > Cephalopoda > Octopoda > Octopodidae > Octopus > Octopus sinensis. Next base: position 76,419,880 of record NC_042998.1, on the reverse strand, counting down.
TTCTCTAAACCTCAGTCAAACCATCCAGCCCATGCCAGCATGGGTTAAACGATGGTGATGATGATGATACACACACACACACACACACACACACACACATTATGACTGAAATTAGGTAAAAAGAAACAGTACAGTAGACCAATATATATGTTAGTGTGTGCAAAAATGAACCCATTTCAATAGAACCAGCAATACAAGGGTGGACCAAAAGCTTCATAGGCCAACTATGAAGGAGTGATGCTAGAGCTGTGAAATCTTGCATGCATTAGTTTCAATCTTCATATTAATAATTGCATTGTTTCTTTCCAGGTAAACTAACATCTGACTGTTCTAAGAAAACTTCAAACATAACTGGTAAAAACTTCACTTTAAAATGGACAAAATTTGGCATTGTTGTGTTATCAAGTACCTGCAGAAAAAGGGTTTATCTCTCAATTATGCTGACGTGATGGCTTCATTAGGGGATGGTGCAAAAGTGTGCAGCTGAATTTATGAGGGAAAGGGAGAGTCTTGAAGATGACCCAAACTCTGGACATCCTGAAATTGCCATCACCATTGAAAACATTGATCATGTTCGCAACATACTGGTGGATAACAAGAAACTGACTATGAGTCAAATAGCCAATGCTATTAATATATCTCATGAGAGAGTTAAGAATATTGTACACGATGAACTTGATATGATGAAGGTTTCTGCTCGGTGGATGCCATGTCTTCTGACACCTGATCAAAAGCACACCCGGCTGATCACATCACAGGAAAATCTGATATTGTTTGAGGCAGATTCACAGGTTTCCTTGAACATTTCCAAAGCTAGGATGAGTGCTGAGTTCATCACTTTGAGCCAGAAACAAAGTGACAATCCATGTAATGAAACACTTCACCTCCCCTATTCCAAAGAAGACCAGGGTTGTTTCATCAGCAGGGAAAGTGATAGCCTCAGTCTTTTGGGATGCAAAAGGCATTTTGTTTATTGACTATCTTTAAAAGAGCTATACCATCAATGGAGAGTATTATGCTAACTTGCTGAGGCAGTGATGATAGGCTATCATTACAAAACGCACAGGAAAACCAACAAAAGGTGTCTTGCTTTATAGGCACAATGCTCCAGCACACAAGTCCTTGGCTTCAATAGCTGCTGTGCATGACAGTGGCTTTGAATTGGTTGATTAACCTCCCTATTCTCCTGATTTGACCCTATTTAACTATCATCTATTCCCCAACATGAAAAATCACTTGACTGGGAACCAGTATTGCACTGATGATGATGTCATGTCTGCTGTTGATAACTTTTTTGACCAACAGGATGAAAGCTTCTTCATCAATGGGATCCAAGCACTGCAACACTAATTGAAGAAGTGTGTAGACTGCAAGGGAGCTTATGTTGAAAAATAAATTACATTTAGTCACATTCCATGAGAGTATCTTGGTCAGGTTATGATTTCTGCAGCCAACCCTCATATATATGTTCAAATTTAATTATCTATTCTAACATCAATGTCTACTTTGTATTCCACAATTTACAATAACAATGAATAAGCAACCAATGTAATAAATTAAAATCCCTCAAGCTGCTGCCCCATCATTTCCACAATTCAATAATTCAAACATATGAAAGAATGTGTGAAGAATATACATACAAACAATACTCTTCTAATATATATATCAGGCATTAAAACAAATGTAAGGGTGAGAGAATATGCAATTGTGTCTATATGCATATGCATCTATTAATTTTGAAGAATTGAAAAAGAAAAAGATGAAGGTGAAAATAAGAATGAAGTAAAATTAAGGTAATATTAACTCACGTTTTAACAAAATCTTCAAGTTTTGAAAGGCATCTGTTTCAAGTGTTTCATTCTCTATATAATCATACAATATTTCTAAGGCATCCTTTGCACGATAGCCATTCAGTATCCGTAAAACTATGTTACATTTCTGTGTAATATAAACACATAAATAAATGATTTGGTAATTGCTTATTTTTGCTTTTATTATTATTGATTTCTTAGGGAAAAAGTCAATTCCTTTGAATTTATACTGATATTATTGATTGACAGATCTCCTGTAACAGAAGTACCGAACCTATGGCTAGATGCATATCACAAATATTAAGAATATCCAAACTTTAGTTTTACTCACTTCATTTACAAACAAAAAAAATCTCTCAGTATCATTTTAATTTTAATTAATGATACACAAGGATGATTGAAATTCTGCCCTAAATTATCTGAGTTATCATATATAAAATGGGAATTTGGAGAATAATTTGGATGAAGAGAACTTACTTATTCACTGGTACTCCATCGGTTACAATGATACATATTCTAGTTGATCTATTCAAAAGAACAGCCTACCCATGAAATTAGCATGCAAAGTGGCTGAGCTTTCCACAGACATCTGTATACTTAACATAGCATTGAAGGAGATTCAGTGTGACACAGAATGTGACAAGGCTGACCCTTTGAAATACAGGTACAACTCATTTTTGTCAACTGAGTGGTGCAAAGAAAAATAAAATGTCTTGCTCAAGAACACAATGTGCCAGTGGGAATGGAACTCATGATCTTATGATCATGATCTGAATACCTTAACCACTAAGCCAGAAATAGTACTAAAATAAACAACAAAGTATGGGGTGTTTGAATCCAGTACTAGATACCTAACATTCTTATAAGGCTCTTCTCTAAAAATGTTTTGGAATTTCTGTCATAAAAAATAGTGAACAGCAAGTTTGTTCAAGGTGAGATTTGAATTCAAAATAAATCTCACAAACATTGTTTTTACACTTCTTTAATGTTTTTGCTATGGTGCACATTCAGACCCATAGTTAAGTTTCAGATTCACAAGCACATATACACTTTGCACCAAAAACAGTATGAAAATCCAGTATTCTTGATGTATATATATGTTTACAACATAATCTTAAAGAAGTAATCTAAAAAGTTTGCATGAAATTCTCAACAAAGTAGTATCATCAGCTTTTTTGGGTGGAAGAGGACAAGCCTGATATGAGACAGATGTTTTTCTAGTGCCCTCACACTGACATCCAACACAGAAAGTATAAAAATAAAATCAACATTATAGTAATAATTATTTTAATTTTTTCATTATCTTAACAGTGTACTGGAAGAATCGTAACCATTCTGCATGAAATACTTGGCAACATTCCACTCAGTTCTCTACACTCTGAGTTCAAATGTCACTGGGCTCAACTTTGCTTTTCATTCTTTCAGGGGCGATAAAATAAGTATCAGCTGATTACTGTGGTTGATGTAATCAACTTACTCCCTCCCTTGAAATTCCTGGCCTTGTATCAAAATTTGAATTCATTGACATTTGGAAGGGCATCCAGTTGTAAAAATCTTGCCAAAACTGACCTCGCTTGTGCTGGCGCCACATAAAAAGCACTCGGGCTACTCTGCAAGGTGATTGATGTTAGGAAGGACATCCAGCCTAAAAACCATGGTAAAAGAGATACAGAAGTCTGGTGCAGTCTTATGCCAAGCCATCTCCTGTCAAACAGCCCAACCTATGCCAGTATGGATGGCAGACGTTAAAAGATGATGATGATGATGATTGTGACAGATGGAAGAATGATTAAGGCCTTTAGGTATTTCATTTTATCTCTTTCTATTCTACCTTTATATATCATGAGAGTCAATTTTTTCTTTGTACAGGTCAGGTGTTTATAACATAAATGATGAAGTTAGGTACTGAGGTACTGATTTAGTCAACCATACCTTCCCACCAAAATGAATTGGTGACTTTATGGCAAAGTCAAAAATCACTTTTGTTACTGTAAGGAGTGACAAAACTAATTTTGTACTCGATGTGTCATGATCACTGCCATGATCACAACCATATCAATTTGTATATATGCCATACATACAATATTTGTTTTTGTGCAAGTGTAAAAGGAAACCAGTTGATATACATGTGGAAGAGGCACTAAGAAGTGAGAAAAATAATACGAGTGGAATATAAAAGACTAAGAAAAGTTCATTGGCTAAGGGGAGGTTACTCTTTTGGTTTCAGTAATAGGAAAACTAAAATAAATATTTTTGCCGCTTTGAGACCGCGACCTGTTCACTAGCCCGAAATTTTGTCAGTGAACAGGTCACGGTCTCAAAGTGACGAAAATATTTTGACAAATTAAATTTAAATGTTGAAGTGAATCTAAAATAAATAGTATATAGATTAACTACTTGAGCACAAAAACAATTTTCTTTGAGAAATGATTGATTTAATTTAACACAAGTATTTCATTAGTGCTTATTTCATAGACTATTTGAAGAATGAAAGGTTAAGTCAGTTTTAGTGGGATTTAAATCTGAACATAAAGAGACATGACAAAATATCTTGCAAACTGTACTAGCCATTGCTGTACTAATTCAGCTAAAGTAGTATATTGGTGGAATCATGTATCTGATTTAATCAACCACATTACATGATTGGTACTAACTTTTATCAGTCTCAGATTAACAGTCTAAATATTTAGAGTAGCTTATGTGATACTTCTGACGATATTTTATTTGGGAAGTAAAACTATTTAGTGTGTTCTGACTTCTTTGTATCAGTTATTGATTGTTAATTGATACAAAAGAGGAATTCAAAATTAATTTTCTTTTATATTATCATACACATTTATTACTATAAGTATCTACTTGAAAATTAGAACTTTCCTAGGCATTGAAATATGGCAGAGATAATATTTTATTTAGACCATTGTTGTTATTATTGTCTAACCTGAAGTCATTTTTGATTGAGAAGAATTACACGGTTTTTGTCCTTGGGTAGCAACTATTATTTCCTATTTGTTTAGCCCTAGAAAGTATGAAAAATGGCTAATGTCTCCTTCAAACTTTGCTTTTGTTACATTTATTGAAACCCCAAAGAATCCCTCTCAGAACATAGTTATGATGCTCCCCAACTACTCCTGCTCTTGATAATATCAATAGTAATGCACATATTGTAAGCCACAAAGGGACATGCTCAAGTGTCTGTGGTATTGAGCAGTATATTTGCTATAATGATATTTCTGCTTCAGCAACTCAGCACTGAATCTGAAATGTAATGGAAAATAGGTCAGTTTCAAAACATTGATGTCCAAGTCACAAAAGCAAAGTTTGAAAGGAATAGTAAGCATTTCCTTTGATTTCTTTAGAAGCAAATAGGAAATAAAACATACCAACCAAAAACAAAAGGAAAAATATTTTGTTACACAGTGTCATAATCAAAGGCAATCCAGCCATGACCATTCAGTTTTGTTTTGGTTTTTTTTTTAATATTTAAATCTACATTATTTAATGAGTGTTTCACTTTTTTGAAAATAGGAGTAAGTTTAGCTAGCTATTTCTAGCAAGTAGAATGACTGCATAATAGGTTCCTTGTCAGCCTGTTATTTGGCAGTTTAGGGGAAATTGTAGCAGTCTAGGTTAAATATTTTACAGTGCTCAGTCTTGAGTTACTACAAAAAATCCTGCCAGTGACCAACTTCCTCTTTCATATCTAAGAAGTTGATTCCACATAAGTAATATACTGGGTTGATTTAATCTATTGTTTCTACTCCTACAGAAAAAGTTAATCTCATATCAAACATAATCGTTATTACTGAGAAGGAAATAAAAATTAAGTTTAAAGAAATTAATAATTTTCTATGTCAGCAAAGAGTATGATGAATAGCTCAAAATATTAAAATTTACCTTTCTCTAAAACACACAAAATAATTCAGAAGACTGGCAAAACAAGGGTACTGAACTGGTAGAATAACATTAACAGGTTATAGTACAAGAGAGTTGGATTGATAGAATAAGAGTGATGACTTGGTAGAATAAGAGTAATAGACTGATAGAAAAAGAGTGGAGAAATAACAAGGTTGGTAAAGCATTAGATTAAGTGTTTTGCAATACTTATTTTATGTCACTTTATGTTTCTGAGTTCAAATTCTTCCAAGGTCAATTTTGCCTTTAATCCTTCTAGTGGTAATAAAGTAATCTACCAGTCAAGTATTAGAATCTATTTCATCAGTCACATCACTCCAACAAATACAGCTTTGTTAGAAACTGGATTAGTAGAATTGTGAGAGAATCAGACAATTTGTCTTGCAAAATTTGTTCTAGTCTTTTACATTCCTACTGGGCTCAACTTTGCATTTCATCTCTCTTTAGTCAATAACAATATAAGTCAAATTTCTTGTTTTGTGACAATATTAGAAACAATACTATTATTAAGTACAGTCAAAGCAATAAATAGCAGAATCAAAAGAATGGTGCTCCAGTGACTTAGTACTCAGTTACACCCTTTTGTATTCCAGGCTCAAATTCTGCCTATGTCAACTTTCTCTTTCATCTGACAGTCAAACTACCATGTTTTAATAGAATTAGCATGGTTGTAAATATTTTTTAACTTGTCCAACACCATAATAAAGTAAGGAGAATTATATGGAAACAAACTATTTTGTACTCTCATTAATAAATAAAGAGAAACACTCAAAAAAATATTTTCTTGGGAATATTTCAGAACCACTGGATTTCATCAACTACAATCTTCCCTAAAATGTGTGGCCTGTTATTTTATGTTAGAAATTAAGCAGTTCTAAAGATTCACAGGAGTTTGAGTCTTTAGAGCAGTTTATGTGATACTCTTGATAATATCAACAATTATTTCCATCCAGGTTTTCATATAACAACAGGCAGGATTCATCTCATATATACATATATCAAAAAGTTCCTGGACTAGTTCTGTAGTATGCCAACAGATGGCAGCACATAATTGCATGCAGAGTGAGAGCTAGCAGTGACATTCACAAGGCAATGTGCCAAGTGACATCACTGTGTTTACTTCACAAGTTGTGAATTTTGTACTTTTATGATCATGTGTATGCTGTTCTCTGCAATTTTGTCATGGACAGGAACAAACAGCCAATGAAATTTTGTGTTTAACTTGGGAAGTCTGCTACAAAGACATTGAACATACTTTGGCAAGCTTACGGTGATGAGGGATTGGGTAGTATGCAATGTTTTGAGTGGCACAGGCACTTCAAAAGTGCAAGAACATCTCTGGAAGACCCAGAAATGTGGAGAAAATTCATCAGCTTGTGCATGAGGGTCGTTGAAGGACAATCAACAACATTGCTGATGTTGTTGGTCTGTCATATGAATTCATGCAAACAATCCTAACATCTGAAATGAACATGTGGCATGTTTCTGCTAAGTTTGAGCCCTGCCTGCTGACCACTGAGCAGTAAGAACATCGCATTGAACTGTCAAGGTCTCCATCAGCATGCTGCTGACGACACATCCTTCATGTCAAGGACTGTTACGGCAGACAATAGTTAGGTCTACAGGTACAACTCTGAGATGAAGCAGCAGTCATCACAATGGAAGAGCCCGTCATCTCCACAACCAGAGAAGGTACAATAGAGCCACAGCTCAATCAAGAGCATGCGCACCGTTTTTTTTTCAACATCCATGGTATTGAGCATCAAGAATTTGTACCCCAAGGCCAGAACGTTAATCTAGAGTTCTACTGCGACATTTTGAAGCATTTGAGAGAGGACGTTCAATGAAAGAGACCACATCTGTAGAGTGCAAAGAATTGGATTCTTTACGAAGACAATGCACCCTGTCACCAAGTTCTCATCACTCATAAGTTTCTCACCAAAAACAACATAGTATCACTTCTGCACTCACTCTATATACCAGATTTAGCACCTGCAGCATTCTGTCACTTTTCCAAAATAAAAATACAGCTCAAAGGTCGCCGTTTTAACACCATTGTTAAGATCAAGAGCGAATTACAGAAGGTCCTCAACTTGCTTACAGAAAACAACTTCCTGGCCGGATTCCAAAAGTGATAGGAATGCTGGGGCCAGTGTATTGCTGCACAAGGTGACTATTTTGAAGATGATGTTAAAATTTAGGTAAATAAGATATTTTTTATTAAACATAACTAGTCTAAGGACTTTTGATACCACCTCATACATACTTCCTTTCAGATTTATATACTAGTGCCTGATATATACATATAGACGGTCTGACAGATAGACAGACAGATATTCATTGTTCGTATATATACTTGGAGATAATACACTTTTCCTTTTGCCCTTTAAACACACGTACTATTTATTTGATCTTCACTTAAGTTTATATTTGTATTACTTTTAGTTTGTACGTCTGTCAAATATATGTTTTAACACACCTTTTCGCATCAGGAATTTTGCAAAACAAGCACACACACACAAGTGTGAAAAGTTGTGAACTTGTCGAATTATAAATATTCTTTTCTACTCTAGGCACAAGGCCCGAAATTTTGGGAGAGGTGGGGGGGGGCAGTCGACTAGATCGACCATAGTACGCAACTTAATTTATCGACTCCGAAAGGATGAAAGGCAAAGTCGACTTAGGCAGAATTTGAACTCAGAACGCAATAACAGACGAAATACCGCTAAGCATTTTGCCCGGCGTGCTAATGTTTCTGCCAGCTCGCCGCCTTTCCTGCACACCTCTAGCAAAATTACGAGTCAACGATTCAAGGGAAGTAACTCTGTTCATCATTTAAAATTGGCATTAAAAATGTTCTTAAACAAATTCCATTACTGTTGTGTCTGGAAAGAGTCATTTTCTTTTTGTGCCTTATAATTTAACACACTCACCGGTAAAATTACCACTTATTCCTTATTTTTATTTTCTTAAATTTTTCGTTGCATCTTGCAACCTTTTCAATAGTCTTGACTCTGTCCGTTATTTACACTGCGTTCCTTTTTGTTTGTGCGCATGTGTGTGGGTCAGTGTGTGTGTGTGTGTGTGTGTGCCTATGCATGCATGCATGTACGTATGTATGTGTGTATGTATGTATGTATGTGTATGTATGTATGTATGTATGTGTGTGTATGCATATGTATATGTGTATTATGTGTGTGAGCGTGTGTTTGTATATGTATACACCACTGTCTCCTTGTGTTTGCATGTCTGTGCATGTGTGTGTGAGTGTTTTGCAACTATGTACTATGTTTGTATGTATGGATGTGCATCTCCATATGTGTGGACACATGTCTCCTTATGTGTCCTTGTGTGAAATTAAGTGTGTGTGTATATTTGGTCATGTGTTTTAGTCTCCATTTGCGTATGTGTGCTTGTCTGTTCATATAACCTATGTAACTATCCGTCTGTATGTTGATCTGTTTATTTTCATATCCATATGCTTACATACATGTGCATATACACATACATACATCTATCTACATAATAGCCCACTAACTAATTCTACTCTACCTGTGTAAACTGTGGATATGAAGGTATTATATCTACTATGTATATTTCCTATTTAGTATTGGGGAAGTTTCATTTATAAGGACGTACTCCTGTATTTGTCTGAGTATTGGGTCTTTTGAGCGCTTGGATAAGATGCGGATGTCAAGTTGACCCAAGTTGCCTCCATGGTGGTCTTTGGCATGTTCGTAGAGTATGGTGGACTGTTTTTTTTGTCGTCAAATTGTCTCAGATGTTCATTTAGTCGTTCTGCAATGCTCCTAGATGTCTCCCTATGTACGCCATGTTCATGTCTTTACAAACACCTTCTATGCATCTTATGCTGTAAACTACATTTCGAGTTCTACAGTTAATGCCAGAGCTAATCCTACATACCATGTAGTTATCATTGGTGCATATGGTATTCTCAAAGGGGTACATCTTACATAGTTGTGATCTGACAGACTTCCCTGGCTTTTCAACAATTTAAATGTTGAGTTTAGTCTCATTCAGAGCTTTTCTGAATCTATGGGCTAGTTCTCCATGGGTTGTAGCCTCTACAAACATCACTTCTTGATATTTGTCAGTTTTATATCATGTGTTCGCCCTGTTTGCTTTGTCACAAGTACTTTGTATCCTATTCCATTCTTTGTTTCTATATCTAGGGCAGGTACCACTGGTATCATTACATATAATGTTGTCTAATTTCTTTCTAACCCCACCCCCCTGTATACTTAAACCCTATCTTTCTGATCATGTCCAAAGAACTGCATGCTGTGCATGAAGTTCTGTACATGCTTTTTCGTTTCATAGGGTTCGCATAGTGGGGACACATTGTTCATTATTCTAAGTCTGCTATCAGTATACATACATATGCATGCACACACACACATATATATATATATACACACATACATACATGCATACATGCATGCATGGGTACACACACACGCACACGCACTGACCTACTAACACATGCGCACAAACAAACAAACAAAAAGGAACGCAGTGTAAATAACGGACAGAGTCAAGACTATTGAAAAGGTTGCAAGATGCAACGAAAATTTTAGGAAAATAAAAATAAGGAATAAGTGGAAATTTTACTAGTGAGTGTGTTAAATTATAAGGCACAAAAAGAAAATGACTCTCTCCAGACACAACAGAATATGCTTCAACACTCAAACTGACATAAAGAATCTTGCAAATCAAATCCAAAAACGAAAAATTCCAATATTATTCTGAAACTAATAATAATTCTTTGCAAAACTGGCTGTGTTAACTAGTCAAATAAAAAGTACTTATATTATTTGATGCAATACAATTGTAGTTTTTCTGGTAGTTTAACATTGTCAGCAAATGTTTTCCGTTTTGATATGATCACTCTCTCTGGATCCCTAATATAATACAAAGAAAAGGAAGAGCCTATTATGTCTCTTGAGAGAACATTATTCATTAATTTACCAAACTTTGAACTTATTCTACTGCTGGTAAAATATTGCACAGGAAAGGACTTTACAAAGGAATAATTTTAGTGGTATAATTGCCAACTTTCTTTGTAAAATGGAATATCAGGCAAGACAAATTACCTCATAGAAATCCAAATATATAACACGAGCCCTTGAAACATTAGTTATAGAATTTAACATATCATTTACTCCAGTGGTTCTCAAAGTGGGTGGTATTGCCCCGCTGGGGGTAATGGAAATTTCCAAGGGAGCATTAAAGAAAAGTGGGGTAATAATGGGGTAGAGATTCATGTAAAAAGTGGGACGATAATGGGGTAGCAATTCATGAAAAACAACAGAATAGTGGGTTCATTAGGTTGAGTTTTATTTGTTAAATACAGTTGCTTTGAATTTGTTTCAGAAAGAGGTCTATGTTTGTGATGGTTAGTTGGGGTGGAGGCAGTAGCAATGTGACCTGGGTGTCAAGGGGATGGCAACCCAAAAATGTTTGGGAACCACTGATCTACACAACCACATACATTTTTATTAAAGGTGTGAGAGGGTGAGAAGTAGATAAAAATCTATATGACATCTCAATAAAATTAACTATCATTATAGCTCAGACTTTATAATAAAAATTTTAGCAATGCTCTAATGCAAAAAATTATTACTATTATTAAGGCGGTGAGCTGGCAGAATGGTTAACATGCCAGGTGAAATGCTTAATAGTATTTCACTCGTCACTACATTCTAAGTTCAAATTCTGCCAAGGTCAACTTTGCCTTTCATCCTTTTGGGGTCAATAAATTAAGTACCAGTAAAACACTGAGGTCAATGTAATCAACATATCCCCTGCCCCAAAATGGCTGCCCTTATGGAAAAATTTGAAACCATCATTATTATTATTATTATTATTATTATTATTATATAATAATAATAATAATAATAATAATAATAAAGGTGGCAAGCTGGCAGAATTGTTAGCATGCTGGATGAAATGCTTCGTTCTGAGTTCAAATTTCATTGAGGTTGGCGTTGCCTTTCATCCTTTTGAAGTTGATAAATAAAGTACCCCCTTCCCCCAAAATGTCAGGCCTTGTGTCTATAGTAGGAAAGATTATTATTAGTATTATTATTAAGGCAGCAAGATGGCAGAATCGTTAGCATGCCAAGCGAAGTTCTGAGTTCAAATTCCACTGAAGTCAACTTTGTTTTTCATCTTTTCAAGGTCAATTAAATAAGTACTAGTTACGCACTGGAGTCAATGTAATCGACTTATCGCCTCCCCCAAAATTTAAGGTCTTGTGCCTATGGTAGAAAGGTTAATTATTAAGGGAGCAAGCTAGCAGAATCAAGACAAAATGCTTAGCAATATTTCTTTCAACTTTTTGTTCCGAACTCAAATGCTGCCATGGTCAACTTCATTATCATTCTTTTGGGGTCAATAATAAGTATCAGTTAATTAGTAAGCAATGTAATTGAGTAGTACTTTCATCCAAAATTTCATACCTTGAGCCTATAGTAAAAAGAATCGTTGTTGTTGTTGAGTGAGAGAGGAGTGCATGCCATAAAAATCACACTGGAGTACAAACATACAAAGCCTAATATACCAAGTATGACTACCTATCTTATAAGAGTACACCAAGAACTTGGCTCACAATCATATACGAGATCACATGGTGATCTCATATCAAGATAAACAGTGTGTGACCTTGCAGGTGGGACTGAGTTAGAATTTTCTTCAGGTCAAGTGGCCTATCCCACTCAAAAGGTCCTTGAATAAGGGTTGTTTAATGATGAACAAAACACCTGCTTCCAGAGATGATTATTCAAACCCCAAAGAATTCCTTTCAACACATGGCTCTGATGCTTTCCCACTACTAGTCAGAGATGCACATATTATCAACCACAAAGGAACATATTCAGCTGGTTATGGTTAAGGAACTGACAAGCAAATCTGTGGTATTGAGCAGAATATTTATTGTAGCCCATCTTTCATTATATCATAAAAACAAACGTTAATGATACTTCCATTTCTTTGATCAATAAACTAACTATTCAGTGAATTATGTTGAAAGTCACAGAGTGTATCACAAGCACTGTCTTTAAGTAGAAACTGTGTAGGACAAGCAGATTCTACTTGCAGGATTCCATGTCAATTTTCTTTTCCCAGTTCCACTCACAAAGCCTAAGTTAACTTGAAAGTCATTTGTTTAAGGTGATGTGGGATTGAAATATTGAACCGGGGATCTTACGTTTATTATGTTAAGCAAGTACTCATGCCTGCACTTATACATACATACATACATACATACATACATACATACATACATACATACATACATACATACATACATACCGTTTAAGCCATGCTTTTTCCTATACATAGAAACACACACAAACATACTCATATATATTCATACATATTTGCACACATTACATACAGACATATATCACAAAGTGCATACACACACAAGCATGTCATATCACAAAGTGTATGCACACACAAACATATTGTATAACAAAGTGCATACACAAATGTACACACATATTAAATTTCAATTACAAAACTAAAATAATTCTTCACATAATGCATTTGTAAGTATAGTCACTGGGCTCTTGGATCAGAAAATAAATGCAGTAATCCTGACACTGCAAATGATTTTGTCAGTATATTTATTTGTTATTAAACTACTTACTTCCAGATACTGTATACTTGCAAACTCATGTTTGAGTTCAAAAGGAGATGAATTCACTTTTTTTTTTGCATCACTCAACCATCCAATGTATTGAGTAGTTCCAAACTGTAAAGAATTTGCACTGAGTTCTTTAAACAAAAGAGAAAAGATAGAAATATAAAAAGAATAAGGAATAAATATGAAAAGAGTTTTAAAAACAAAAGAAAATAAAGAAATGGTAAAATAAGAGGGTAAGCAATACAAGTGAATGTAAAATAGAAATTGAAAAACAGAACATCGAAAGATTTCTTCTAAAAACAAAATTTTTGCTGGTATTTGATCTTACTCTGAGAATCACCTTTGCCAGGCTAATTTGGCAGCCAACTGATAGAAATGTCTACTATTCAATCTCCTGATTAATAATCAAATTGCCTTTCTGTACAATGAAGACAGCAAAAATACGATTTGTGTGCAGGATAGGCAGTCTATATACAAAAGTGCAAATCTAATTAACAAACACTCTGAACTTACTATAAGATGAAAGCATCATTATATGGAAACTTTCTGAAAGTATTGTTTAACCAGTATGAAATTGTGAACATAAAGCCTAAGAACTATTACTTTGTATGATCCTATTGATTGAATGTATAGGACCACTTAATTTCATGTGTTATTGGATAATTCCCTGGTGTAGTTCCTATACATTCAATCAGCAGGATCATACAAGACTGAGATAGAGCATGACAAAAGGATCTGGTGTGCAAGATTTTCATGAATGTACATTGGAATTCCACCATAACTCCTGTCTTTTCTGTTGCTTTCAATACAAGATATTTTGGTATGTGTATCTCTGCATCTGCAGTGTCATGTTTTAGGTGCATTTCAGTGAGTGCCCTTCATAAGGCTTGATTGCGCATGCATGCATGTGTAGTGTGTGTAAGTTATCTAAAAGTCCATAAGTCAGAAAAAAATGCACTTGTATCATCATCATCGTTTAATGTCCGTTTTCCATGCGAGCATAAGTTGGATGGTTCAACCAGGGTCTGGGAAGCCAGGAGGCTGCACCAGGCTCCAGTCTGATCTGGCAGTGTTTCTACTGCTGGATGCCCTTCCTAACACCAACCACTCCGTGAGTGTAGTGGGTGCTTTTTATGTGCCACTGGCACAGGTGCTAGGGGACGCTGGCAGCGGCCACGATCGGTTGGTGCAAAGTGGGTATATTATCCGAAGTATACAGTATTATATATCCAACATGGCTGATCTTACCAATCGGTTTTGCACTAGGAGTCCACTCTATTTTACCCTTAGCATGAAACAGCTGGGTAAGATCAGCTGTGATGTATATATAATGCTATACACTTCAGATAACATATAAATAGATGGACAGATAGAGATAGTTTCAGCATGACAAAAGGATCTGGGGTGTGAGATCTTCATGGATGTACATTGCAATTCCACCATGACTCCTGTCTTTTTTTGTCACTTTCAATACAACATACTCTGGTATGTGTATTTCTGCATTTGCGATGTTAGGTTTTAGGTGAATTTTGATGCGAGCTCAGTATAAGGCTTGATTGCATATATAGATGTGTGTGTGTGTGTGTGTGTGTGTGTAGCATGCACAAATCATCTAAAAGTCCATAAGTCAGGAAAAAGATGCACTCGTATATCTGTCAATAGAGTTGTGCGGTATTATATATCAATCAAAGTGTATGGTATTATATATCCATCATGGCTGATCTTACCAATTGGTTTTGCACTAGGAGTACAACACTCCATTGTACCCTGAGCACAAAACCGATTGGTAAGATCAGCCATGATGTATATATAATACTGTAAACTTCAAATAATATATAGATATATACCAGTGTGCTTACACAACAGAGTGTAAGTGCCCTGATTGAAAAATTGAACATAAGGAGCATCAAATCTGGTGTGCAAGAAAGACAACCGCACTGGTATGGTCATGTGTTATGTATGGATGAGGACAGCTGTGTGAGAAAGTACCACTCCCTAACTGTGGACAGAACATGTGGAAGAGCTAGACACAGGAAGACATGGGATGAGATGGTGAAACATGACCTTCAAACACTGGGCCTCACAGAGGCAATGACAGGAGACCAAGACCTTTGGAGATATGCTATGATTGAGAAGACCTGGCAACTAAAGTGAGGTCATAACCATGTCCAATGCCAGAGTTGAATGTCTGGCCCATTTAAGAGTACCCTTGATGCATTGGGTGATATGATATGCTTGAGAAGACCTGTTGAGTAAAGTAAAACCAAAATCGCACCTGACTCCCATTCCAGTGGTACATAAAATGCATCATCCAAACATGGTCGATACCAGGTCCACTTGACTTGCTCCCATGCTGGTGACACATAAAAAGCACCATCTGAACATAGCCAATGCTAGTAGTCCCCAACTGGCTCCCATGCCAGTGGCACATAGAAAGCACCACCTGAACATGATCAATGCCACCCGAACATGATCAATGACTCCTGTGCCAGTGGCATGAAAAAAGCACCCACTACACTCTCAGAGTGGTTGACATTAGTAAGGGCATCCAGCTGTAGAAACATTGCCAGATCAGATTGGAACCTGGTGCAGGCGCTGGCTCTCTAGACCTCAGTCAAACCGTCAAACCCATACCAGCATGGAAAACGGACGTTAAATGATGATGATGATGATGATGAATAGACAGATATAGTTATGTTGGTATAGATATATGTATAACCATAAATATATCTACATGCATATATACTTACATATTCATTGCACCTAGAATTCATCCCACCCTCCAAAAAAAAAATTGTAAAACTGTAAATTATGTACACAAATATAAATACATTTCTTGGTTTTCTCATGTCCATGCTTGAATGTATGCAAATAGAATATGCACATAGTCACAAATAAATGCAGAAAGACAAACTTAATTACAGTACATCCATGAAGATCTCATGCTCCAGATCCTTTTGTCACACTCAAACTTGGCCTGTGACACACTAACTGTAATAAGACAACTCAAGATAGTTATATGTGCTATTTATTGCCCACCAGATGATCCATTTCAAACAGGCCTATTCGAAGACTGCCTTACAAGAACAGAAGTCTTAACCAAACTAGAACAACACATCAGTGTACTGGGTGCTTTTTACATGGCACATCAGAATGTACTGGGTGCTTTTTACATGGCACCAGCACCCACAAGTCCACAAGATTAGGAATACTCAGCTGGAGAGGGAGGTAGTTTCTTTGGCTAACTTAAAGAAGGATTTAGGGTTTGATTTTATATTTTTTATAACCCAAGCTGCTTTGTCTGCTCTTTATTTTTCATGGGAGAATTTCATGTCTCTCAATCTCCAGCAGTGCAGTTTCCAGTTGTGATTTTTCACTGTCATTGAGTTCTTTGTTGCAGCAGTTTGCAATCTTTGTACACCATCTCATAAGAACGTTTCTCTCTCTGGGAATCTTGTTCTTGTGTGAGTGGCCTTTCTCTCTGGGACAGATAATAATACAGATAACAAAATGTAGAGACTTTTGTTATGAAACATGGAAATAATTAAACAGAGCAAACCCCAAAAATTTAAATAATGAGAAGGAAATGAGACTAATGCAAATATGAAATGCAAAACAAAAAATCTTATTTACTGAATCAAATATTCACAGTGCAATCAGTCAAATGGGATCAAAATTCATCAGTTTAGGGTACATACACAACAAATCAAAGACACTTCTCTTAGAAATGTCCCATGTAGTGAACATTAAACATTTGTGCAAATAGAAAATTCAAAATATTCAGGGTTTTTTAAAAACTGGAGGAATAAAATTATCAACTATAACAGCAAAGAATTCTAATCTAAAATAAGCAAGTCCTTTATTAAAAACAACTTCTTTTAACTCAATAACATGTGCATTCAGAAAGTTGAAAATGGTGAAAAGCATTTACCATAATATGTAAACCTCCTTCCAAAAGGTTTGTACCTTCTAGATTTTCTTTTAGATGTACAATGTGTATGTCTGTGTGTGTGTGTGTGTGTGAGAGAGAGAGAAAAAGAGAGAGAGAGAGCGAGAGAGAGATTGCATAATTTTTCGCCATGGATGTAGCTTTGAAAGAGATGATCATTTGCCTTAGAGAGAATTATAATGAAATCTTCAGCAATCTTCATATACTAACTCACATCACCAAATAGAAAACATTAATTTCAAACTTACCTCTATTATTTAAACTACTGTGCACATCGCTCATAAAACTCTTGATTACTTTACTGAGAGCACTCTCCCTTTCCATTGGTAATGACTTAACATCTGCAAATAGATAGTGTTATTAATATTATTAGTTTTCAACAGTTTTGTGTGAGTTTCTTTTACAACCTCAGGAGAATCTCTATGCACTTTAAGTGTGTGCCATATCATCTTTTATGTCAGTGGAATGGTGTTTGCATGTTACATTTACTTTGTTATTGAGTTTGTTTCATTGTTTCTCGTATCACTTTAGTCTATTAAATATGCTGTTATTCTGTTGGATGGTAATGGTGTAGCATGAGTTATTTTATATTATTGGGAAGTGGCTGTGTAAAATATGCACAGTGTTGATAGTGTTAATTTAGTATTAGATGGTGACATAAGAAACAGAATATAACTGGAAGTTCTTACAGGACAATCAACTGAGGGTAACAGACCAAATGTGGTTGGAGCAAAGCTTTTGCCTGACCAAGGGTAACATAGTAATGGAAGAGTGGGGTTGACAGGGTCATAATAGAGAAGAGATGGGTTTGGAAAGAATGAAAAAGAGGGGGCAGCAAAGAGCCATATTAGGTAACTAAAAGGAAAGCTAGAAATCAGGTTTATCTAGCTAGAGCAGAAGCAGAAAGGAAGAGGTTTGCCAGTATCTTACAGTGTGAAAACCAGAGACTCGAGGTGTCCTAGATTGCTAGACAGTGTGTCAGAAAGAAGTGAGATGTTATGGGAGAGAAATGTATATGGATGGATAACGGTATGCTTTCACTTAGTGTTGTAGGAGTTTTATAAACAAAAGGTGTACTGCATAAATTGGGTTATTAAATTGGAAATGTCTTGCACAGCATGTACACTGAACTTTGCTGACTATTCTTTAAACTTTGTATAAAGTTGTAAGCCTTACTGGTACTGTTTTTACATTCGTACCATAAATCCTGCTTATTTCCACTTCAAGATTCCTACAAAGTTTAGAGTCATCACTCTCAGGTTTTTTTATCCAGCTCAGGACCATGGCCTACCATACTGCCATAGAAGTCAATGTGTTGCTAAAAAAAGGCAATGATGCCTACACAAATATGGCTTCATCAATCAGCAATAGTTTACTAGTAAAGAGTGATATAGCAAACTACAAAGGAAGTTTTTAATCTCCAAACAGTTTGATCAAAGGTGTCAGAAAATCTGAGTTACAGTTATAAAAATCTGCTGAATTCAATCTCAGACTAAAGCAGCTTGGTATTTTATATGAAACTATGCCACATTGCTGTTTTTCCACTTGTTTCTTACATTCAACAAAAGGTACCACATTGAATGGTAATATTGAATCATGTACACATAGCTTATATGCAATGGCTTTAACTCATTTTACTTATTTAGTCTTCAGTAACTATGAACTACTGGCATAATATTTTCTAGTAAACTGTATTAAAGAAGATTCCTATTACATTTGTTGTTTCATGAAAGTAATTCCAGAAAATTATTTATATGTACACATGTAAATATAAATGATGGAGGTTAAATAAAATATATGAAAACTCAAATAAATATTAGAATGGTCATTTTTGTTTTCACATGCAGCTTACTTAGAATTGTGTACAACCAACAAAGAATTAATGACTAAAACTCCACACTAAAAATTGGCAATCCCCAACAACTAAAATGACTAGTGGTCTCATATCTCTACTATCAGTGACTGAAGGAGTAATTTCTATGAACAATATCAACATTGATGTATGCTGTGTCCAATATTTTCCTATACATCCAAGCATTAGCTGCAGAAACGAATGACATTTGACCACTATTTCTAGTGAGACTTTTTGAATTTTTCTTTCACAGCAATAAAATAGTTGCATAATTGTCGCTCAGATACCTCAGCTGTATGCTCTTCAATTGTTCTCTGCTGTCACAGAATAAAAAGATAAACAAACACAAAAAAAAAAAATTTTTTTGCTATGTCTTTTCCATCTACTGAAATTCTTGCCCCAACTTTGCAAGTGGGTGTATCTTTTTCTACTCCTTGCCTTACACAGGAGATGCTGTGATTTAGTTTACACAATAAGAAGCTCACTTTTCAACCAACAGAATCCAGTCAGGATCTCATTAACTCAATTAATTAATAAGTTTTTCTTCCACCAGCTCTAAGCATTTCAGGCAAAGGACTTAGATACAGGTACCAGTTTGCACTTGGAAATTAAATTAGAGATTTTGAAATATATGTCTAGTTCTAAGCAAAAGCTTTTCAATCAACTTCTTCACAGTGAAACTTTAGGGGATAAAAGGCCTTCACAACTATCATGAAGAACGAAGGAACTGCTAGAAAAATAGTTCCCAAAAGGAATAGTTGCTCAGCTCATGTTTACTGTCAAATGTTCAGTCAATTTTAACAACTGTGACACCATTGCATACTACTTTGCCATGTATACTTGCATGCATGCATGTATACAGGACAAGGTGTATAAGATATTTCAGGACAAAGTTATGTTTATAAAAAAACAGATACATAATAACAGATAATAACTTTATTTATTAAAAAATGCTGAGGATAAAAATAAACCTTCTTTTCTATAATGTCATTCAATAAAGCCACCTTCAGCTTCAACAACTGCTTCTGTATGAGATCTAAATCATCTACATGCTCGAATCAAGTGGGCCTGGTTCATTTTGGACATCACTCTGACTATGGCAGCTTTCAAAGAATCTTTTATGTTATGGGCATGTTCATTGACCTCTCTCTCAACAACACTCCACATGTAATTGTCCAATAGATTGAGATCTGGGTTATTAGGAGGCCAAATATTAAGGGTTATGTGACCATGAAAATTTTCAGCCATCCATTCCTATGTTATTAGAGCCATGTGTGATAGTGTAGAGTTTTATTGAAACACATATGGCTTTCCATTGCATATACTATCTATCCAGGGCTTAACAATCGTTTCCAGGACCTCAATGTAGGCGACAGAGTTAAATCTAAGGCCTTGTGGAAAGAAGTAAGGAGGCATCACATGTCCTTCATTGCTAACAACTCCTAAAATCATGACAGTTGCAGGAAATTTTGCATGCATAATACTTGGAACTTCAGAAGGGTCTGCACATAACCATCTGTCATTTCTTCTGTTAACATTCTGATCTTGGTTGAAGTTTTTCCCAGTTGAGAAAAACCAAATCAAATCTTCTTCTGCTAGATTTTGCAGTTTACTTAAAAACTTTTTTACATCTGATGTAGTGATTATCTTCTGCTTTTTCTGACAAGTTGACCTTTCCTCATCATATGAAACTTATATCTGATGTCTTTGTGGACAACATTTCTAACTGTTCCTTCTAACACATGGAGATCTTTTGCAATTGACCACATGGACTTTCTGAGATCGAAATCAATGGTCTGTTGAACTTGCTGGATAAATTCAAGTGTTCTGATGATTTCAGAGCATTTAGAATGCTTTTTATGCTTTGATACTGGCAATACATTTCCATCTTCAGTCTCTGACTCCTTATAAACTTGATAGACGAAAGATCTGGCAACTTTTAAAAATCAAGATATTTCTAAATAGCTATGCTCAGCCTTTATAACCACAATAACAGCATGCCACTTCATTTGTTGAGTAAGCTGAGGGTCTGCCATTACAATTTTCTGAAACAAAGATTATACAGAGTTAGCAAAAAATGCAGCAAAGACCCAAGAAGGTATGTCATCAAGTACCTTACACACCCTATAGTTTGTATGTACAAATGTGGAGGTGCATGGTTTAGTTGCACTCATGATCATAAGATTGTGGTTTTGATTCCTGGAACAGGGGATACATTGTGTTCTTGAGCAAAATATTTCATTTCCCATTGACCCAGCCCACTCAGCAGGAAAAGAGTAACCCTCTGATGGACCAGCATCTTGGCCAGGGCAAGAAATATACATGTCACAGAATCTAGAAAACCAGACTTATGAGCCTATGGCTTGGGAAGGTCCTTCCATCGTTTTTTTTTTTTATTGTTATAACGGGTAATGGTAAACAAAGAAGACAGCGGCAATGACTGAGAACTTTCTACTTACCTTCCACAGGTACAGGTACATGGTCACATAACTCTTTAATATTATCCCTAGTAATGCACAATTCATCACAGTCTAGATTGGCACAAATTTCCAAAATGTGTTCTTTGGCATTTTTACCAGTTTTCGTTACATCAATACCAGCCACAGCTGTCAAACCAATAACCTGGAAGAAAGTGCCACAAAATCTGAAAGTTAATTCATGTCAATTTGATTCCTTACTACTACTACTACTACTAATATAATAATAATAATAATAATAATAATAATAATAATAATAATAATAATAATAATAATAATAATAATAATAATAATAATAATAATAATAATAATAATAATAATAATAATAATTCACCAATCAACTTAACTCTTACGACTTCAAATTATTCATGAGCCAATAAGGAGCCTCAATTTTTGCTAGGTCTCTTGACTTGCTAGAAAAAGTAGCTGAATTCCCTTGAATTAAACCTTAGCATCTTAAAACAAGAATACATCTCTAAAATGTTTACAAATGTGCAAATATAATAACTTGATATAGGTTTACAGATACATATATATAAATAAATATTGGCCTAATGAAATTATCAGCTCTTCTAAAAGTTATTATTCTCCATCATACTCTCATTCTCTCTAGTTTCATCAATATGCAATCTGAAGTTAAAACTACATCATAATTTCAAAGGTGTTGTTCAATCTGATATTGCATTTCATTACAATGGGATTATGTAAATGTACATAACCTTATCACCACTTCTTCTGCTCTCTCAGTATAGTCTCTACTATTACAAACAAATCTGTTACCTTAGTCTAATGTGAGAAATGTTATTTTAGTAGTGTATACTAGAAATGACAAAGCACCAAACTAATATACAGAATTCAAAACATACAAAAAAATCAATTTTACTTTTTATCCCTCCAAAGTCAATAAACTACTACTCTTGAACTACTCAAACTGATTCAGTTGCCTTACTCCTCCCATTGCAAGTTATGGTCATAAACCAATATAAAGAATCATCACTGACTGAAAACCACTATTCAAAACTGAGATTTTGGCTTTGCTTATGTCACATTCATAAATATCATTGGTGAAAGCTATGTTGTTGCACTTTGTATCAGTAAAGTCACTGCTTTTGTTCAGCATGAAAACCTCCTTGCCTATAGTCTCCCATCGATCTCAAATTTCTTGAAATACATGATTTTTTCTAATCCAAGAAACTCCCACCATTGCAGTGTCTGCCTTACAGCACATGCACACCTATATAGATAATACCACTCTTCGATTTCCTCCTTAATCTTTTAGACAAGCATCATCCACATGCAACTTAAACACTTCACATCAGATCTGTACTGACTCTATGAGAAGAGGCCTTAGAATTATAGTACAAAATATCATCTCTCTTTATGTTTGTATGCATATATGTGTAAGGATGAAACCATGTGAGTGTGGTGTGTGCATGTGTAATCTCTACTGTCACAAATTTTGTAAAGAAAAGTCTCCTTCAAAGTGGATATCTAAGTCTCTTTCAATAGTACAAAGACACTATATTTACAAACATCAAACATTTTTGTACATAACTTCCTCTTTGTACAAGCAACACACAATTAAAATCTTTAAAATGCTGCAAATGGTAGGTTTCACCATCTCTGATGATCTCCCATAGCAAACTCAGATACAGCAGTACCAAAACTGTACCACAAAAACTAGAGATCATCTCCTTAGAGCTAGAAAATACTTCACCCTTGACTAATTTCTAATCCTCTACAAAGCACTTCTACTTGAAAAAAAGCAAAAATTCAATTTCCAATATTCTTCAATTACAAGCTCCTCAAAGATGTGGTATTTTCAGTCTTTGAATTTTCTAATGCTATTGCTTCAATTTCTGCTTCTCTAGGTCACTGCATACACTTTCTGATGTGGTCTATGTTGTACACCTGTCTCTTCCTCCTATCACTCCTAAGAGGAAATCTCTTCATCCACCTAATCACACACAAAATACTTTACTCAGTTCATTTTTCCAAAAATACGACCATCTAAATCCCCACTACCACCTCTCCTTGTCTAACATCATCCTAATAAATATTTAAACTGAACAGCAACAGTATCAATTTCACTAACTTTTGGACAGCCTTAAAAGTTTAGAGATGCTGTCCCTCCTCTATTAACTAATTTACAAAAGAAAAGAAAATAGACGTAACAGATGTTAATTTTTACAAGGCCCTCTTCATAACTTACACTTTATCCCTGTACAGTATAAACAGGAGTTTTCTTTGTTTATTTTTGTTTCATTTTTTTGTTTGACTTGATTTTTTGCATAAATGCAAAAAGACATTTGTGTGTGGCAGGTATCTGCCTGTTATACAAAACTTACCTGAGGTAACTGACAATTTGCTTTTTCAAATTTTTCATCAAGGTATCTTGACATAAGGATATTGTAAGGATGTTTGCTATATGTATGATGACATTCATCAATTATTAGCAGTGTAATAATGGAAAGACTCTCAATTCTACCATGCTTCAGGTTGTCAACTAAACATTGTGGAGTCATAACAACAATATTACTTCTGTACCAAAACAAAAAAAAAATGAGACACAAAAATTAGATCATCATATTTACCATCATCATTGTCATCAATATACTTTTTAACATCCACTTTGCTACACTTACATATGAGGTGTTTAGTAACACACCGTCGTAAGCACCACAACTTAAAAACCAAGAAAAATGCAGTCAAAGTTTTGCAACTTTCAGAATACGATATCTCGGCAAAAAATGAAGTTAGGAAGCTGGTTTTGGTATTAAAATGACCATGAAGACCTCCTCTAATCATTCCACCTGTGTAAAATTATTTATATATGCATCTGAAAGATGAAACAATGACTGCATCTTTCTCATTTTGTAGAATGTACGGGTACTACAAAACAGTCTATTGCATTGCATATTTTAGCCATAATACCTAGAAAAAACATACAAAGACCTCCCAAAAGTATTGTTTGTGTTTTAATATATCAAGGTAAGTATCTTTAAGAGGTAAGTAAGACAAGATAGTAAGATAATATCCCATTATTGTTACAATGGTAATGAGGAATATTAAAAAATTGAACCATAACACCTCAAAAATGATACAGTGAACACACCAAAGCTATTGATTGAGTGTGTGAGCTTATAATGGTGTGTTACTAAACTCTCTGGGCCAAGTTTGGGTGAGTGAGTGTCATGTCAATAGCATTGAGGTACAATATTTTGCAGCCAGATTTTCAACCTTATTGTAAGACTCAGTGGTTCTTCCTCCCAACTTTTTCGAATTCTAGATGTTGAGACAAAGAAAATGATATACTAACCTCGAAAACGGCCAGGGTAGCACTTACAACACTCTGTTACTAAACACTTCATATGCTGGATGGAATTCATCAATGCAGATTTTCTAAAGTTGCAATGCCTTTCCTGTAGCCAACCCTTACCAGTTTCAAAGTAAGATAATACTTCTCCATGACCAAACATATTTGTCATAGAAAATTTGTTGACCCTATCATATTCTTGGCTTTTATTTTACCTATCACTCTCTTTTTTTTTGTCATGTTGCATGATGTTTTATGAATGGAGAGTAATTAATACTATTTTGTTCTATTTTCACTTTTACTGACTTACATTTATTTTAATATCATAGTTCCAAAACCCATGTAAATCAGGATTGGTGAATGAACAAAAAGGCTGCTTTTATGAGGCACTCCTGGTCACCTCAGCAACAAATGACAACAACCACATTATAATGGCTGGTAAAGTTGATAAAAAGCTCAAGTAAGAGCACGATAGTTTCTCTGATGCGCATGGCGGTTATGGATATGATTTGATTTTTTTTATCCAAAATATTTACATGCTATTATTTATAGTTTTGAGTGTACTTCAAGACCAGTATTCCATAAAAGAAATATCTTACATACTCTCAAAAGTTTATAAAATTCTTAATAATGTCAAAAATATTTAAGTATTTTGTCATATCTGAGTGTTATTTATTTTATTTTTATTCATTTGTCTTTTAATTGAATATCATTACATATGCAGACAGTTAAATATTATCATTCAATTCTAATCTTCACACATGCACCTAATTGAATATTTTTGCCTTGTTTCTTCATTATCTGTATATTTTTATTAATGGTTTCCAGCTTCATTACTCAAATTTCATTTTATAGACCAAGTTAGAAATTTTTAATTTTCAGTTTTAATAAATATATTTTGGGACTACTTTCTGTATGGAGTATTCTGTTTTCCCTTTTCATTTACGCTTAAGTTTTTACCACCATTATTGAGTATCATTTTTTAATGCAAGCTAGTAAAATTTACATCTGCAATTGAACACTGTCAGTTATAATTTAATCAATTAATCCTAATGAACTGTCTTCTGTCATTATTTTAGTAGTCTTCAAATTACACTGAGATAGCCATGTATCTACCCACTTATGCATGTGCATGCATGTATGTGCATATATGAAAGTAGGGAGAAACTGGCCAGGTTTCATAGACCTTTTTGAGATAGTTGCAGGACTAAGGACTTTTAAATGCCCAACTGTAGTAAAACTTCTTGAAGCAAGAGTTAGGAGATTGAAGTATGGGATCTGATAGTACTTCCCATTACTTTCTCACATCCATAGTTTGGAACATGTGTGTTTGTTTGGAATATGTGTGTGTGTGTGTGTTTAGTGCATTGATATAGTCTTTTTATTCTTAATAAAAATGGAGAAACAAAAACTAAATAAGAAAATATGACCTTACAATGTGAACGATTCCATTTTCTTGCTTTGGCTCTCAGGAGATCCATAAATAACATTAATTATCAAATCAGGGAAAGCACCTATCAGAACATTTTTTTGTTGTTCAGCTAAGTTTGTTTGATTGCATAAAAAGATTACTTTGCAAACTTTTCCTTCATTTTTTTGAAAATGATCCTGCAAATAAACAGATAAAAACAAAATAAATTTTTAAAAACAAAAACAGTGAAGAAAAATAATATTATATATAAAATGTTCCACTAACAAGGAAGACGGTGCTGTCCTTTTTTCAGAGAGAGAAAGAGAGTGTGTGTGTGCATGTATGTGTATGCATGCATGTGTGCATATATGTGGATGTGTGTGTATTAAATTTGATTTTCAAAGGGATATTCACATTAGTAGGACAGCTGACTTCTGTGATGATAAATATTCTTTATTTTTGGTTCCAAATGACCATATCCAAATATACAGGGTGTAACAGGTACAGTGGGACCATTTAAATATTTTTAATATAATTGATATAACTCAGAATAATCAAACACTGCAAGTTTTATGTTTATGCCAATTTATTTTGGAGTGTTTAGCACTATTTCAGTTCAATGTAACCATCATTTGCTTTCTTTACCAGTTCAATCCATTTATGAAATGATGTGTATACCTTAACTATTTCTTGCTTCTTCATTTTACTGAATGCTTGCTTGATCAAAGTCTTCAGTGAAGACACACAGTTGTGAAAAGTTGTATCGCATATTGCTTCAGCTGTGCCCCATAGCCAAAACTCACACGGATTCAAATCTGGCAAGCTAGATGGCCAGATATCTTTAGGGACAAACATGAAAAGTTCCTTCTTCAAAAGTTCTTGCATCTTTTCAAAGAATGTGCTGGTACAGAGTCTTTTACAAACAAGACTCAACTTGCATCATAATGATTCCTAGTCCAAAGCAATAAAACTTCTAAGATTTTGAGATATTCTGCTGTATTGATTTTAAGAACTGCTTCAATAAAATGAAGTGGTAACAATTTCCCATCACTTGCAACAGCTCCAAAGACCATAATGGAAGCCAGATTCTTGCTATGCATAGCTGAAAGAATTTGCAAAGGATCGTACACTACCACTCGTGAGTTTTGATGGTTTGCAACTTCATCCATCATGATATTCTTTTCATCAACAGAGATGCAGACATCCCTGCCATGATGTCTCAGATGGACTAAGAAGTTTGGGACTTCTTTCAGCTTAAATGGCTTTGAAGTGGGTTACTAGGATGTTACAGTGTCTCCTTACATACAATTTCATATAGAGGTCTTGTCTCACAACCCTAGAAATGGTCATTTTACTGACTCCTCAATCTTGAGCCAAATTTGCCATCAAATTTGATGGGTTTGACTCAATTGATCTTTCAAGTCTTGTTAAGGAGTGAGATGTGCATTTTCAGTCACTACAAAGAACGTGAGGCTTTCTTTGAACATCTAACAATCTCCCCAACACTTTTGCTGGTGTAGAATAATTTCAAATACAATTCTTCAGTTTAATTCTTTAACATTCATAGTTTGTTCAACATTATCATCATCATCATCATTTAACGTCTGTTGTCCATACTGGCATGGGTTGGATGGTTTGACAGAGCTGGTATGCTGGAAGGCTGTACCATAACCCACACTATCAGATGCCAGATATTTTAAGCATCTCAGTGGTGATTCCTGATGGGACGGGAGCTTTTCTTGTCTTCATACCCTTAATTGCTTTATCTACAATGGAACTGTTGATTCAGGTAGCCAGTCCATCAACTGGGTCAACATTTAGCGGACTCTCCTCCTCCTACCCATTCTCTACATTCAGCATTCTTTCATAATGGCATTTCCAAGCCTCTTTCTTTGCAGAATCATTACATGCAAATGCACCATCATCCATAAGGACACACTTCTCTCCTATGAAATCATGATTTTCTCTCACACATTGTGTTGCAATCCAAAATACTTCAGTTCTTTGGTCCTCAAGGCATTGAACATAGGCTAATTTCATCTTTTCTGCTTCTACCTTGACTAGCTATACTTATCTCCTAGCATCCCTTCTCACAATCTGATACAGCTCCCTGCTACCCCATTCTTCTAGCCTGTTTCTTAGCTCTAATACCCCTGTCTACTGCATCGTTCCACCACAACATTGCCCTAAGTCTGGATGGGACTTTGGCATTCAGCAAGTTGTCCCTCAGGAATTCTCAGTTGTCCTCTATGTCACAAATTTGTAGCTCCTCCTCCCTTTCATCAAATTTCTCAATTAGGATGTCCCTAAATCTCTGACCATATGAAGGGTCCTTAAGGTTCCAACTCCTTCTTTTCCAGATTGGTTTACTTCTTGGCATCCTTTTGGAGTCTAAAGTCGCTAATAACTAGTCTATGCTGAGGGGTACATTCTTCACCAGGGTGGGTCTTTGTATTTAGGAGCAACTGTGCATCCTGCTGTCTGAAATACAAAACAGTACAATTATTGAAGCTGGTAATATTTAAATCTATACAATTAGAAATATACCCATTTGAAATCTGTCCCAATTTACCTGTTACACCCTGTATATTTGCATTTGCACTTGATAGAAGTTTTGATGGGTGGGCTGGCATTGTATATTGTTTTAGCAACAGTGCTACCTCCTAATGCAACATGTTGCATTGGGAGGTAGCAATTTGATGACATTCACAGCAGCTGCTGATCATATGTGATGTCTTCCACAGAAATGTAACATAATCAACATTTTCAGTTGCGTTTTGGAGCAATAATAATATCTTGTTTATTAGGTACTTTGTAGAAATCTTCTGTTCTTGGATTGCAAATGTATAACCTTCAAAGTATGATGTAACAGTCACAAGTTCAAGAAAGTTAATAGGAAATTATGGAAAGGAAAGAAGGGGGAAAGGGAGGGGTAGTGTCGGGAGAAAGTGAGTCAGAGAAGTAAATGAAAGAATGGACTGAGGAGGCATCCAGTGCTATTCCATGTTATAAGGGTGAAAATGGGTGGTTAGGTGAGTGGAGGGATGGATGAAAGGAACACAGGGATAGAGGCTAACAAAAGGTTGGATGAGCTGCGGGGAAAAGATCAGTAAAAGAGGGATGAGGCATTGTAGACATGGAGAAGAGTAGTATTAGAAAGAGAGAGATAAAAAAGATGTTGAAGCAGCAGGAAAGCCATGGTGGAGCAGAGGATGAATGCAGTGAATGCAGAACTTTTTCCAACCAGTTTGTACTTTTCAGAACACTTATCCTAATTTTATTGGGTTGTCCAGAAAGTTCATGCCAATTTTTAAAGGAAAGAAAAAGGTCAATAAATATTTGCCATTACATTTTTAATCAACCAAATATGAACCATTTTGTTGCACAATGCGTTTCCATCGTTCCTTTAATTTGAAAATATCCTCTTCCAAGAATTGAGGTGGTTTCATGGCAAAGAATTCATCAAGGTATCTTTTTACGTCAGCCAAGGAATTGAAATTTTTACCATTAAGGCTATTCTGCAGAGACCTGAATAAGTGGAAATCCAAAGGAGCAATATCTGGTGAATATGGAGTATGGGGTAACACATCCCAGCCGAGCTGCAGCAATTTTTGTCTGGTTCCCAAAGCATCAAGTGCCAAAAATGAACTTTCTTATCTTCCATTTTAAAGGGTTACAGAATTAACACAGGTTATAGGAACATAAACCTTCTTCCACAAAAAGATAGCTTAAACTGTGCTCTAAATGGAGGTGTGGTAAAATCCTATTTTATGGACTCAATCATGTTCTAAAATAAATCGAAAGGTAAGCTGCTATAAATCGGCACAAACTTTCCAGACAACCCAATACTTTGAGCTTTATGAGAATGCTAACAATCACCCAATTTTCATCATTAGAATTAGCACAGGTGATGCAAGTTGGGTTGACAGCTTTGATACAGAGACAAACCAGCACTCATTGCAATGAAAGAGCTGGCAGTCAATAAGATCAAAGAGATCATGATAGGTCTTGAGTGAAAGGCAAAGTTCATAATTTTCTCAAGGTCAAGGGCATTATTCACTCTGTGGAATGTTTGGTGCCAGGAAGGGCATCCAACCATAAAAACATGCCAAAACAGACACAGAAGGATGGTGCAGGCTTCTGCTTGGCCAGCTCCTGTCAAACTATTCAACCCATGCCAGCATGGAAAGAGGATGTTAAAGGGTTACAGAAATAACACAGGTTATAGGAACATAAACCTTCTTCCATGAAAAGATAGCTTAAACTTTGCTCTAAATGGAGGTGTAGTCAAATCCTATTTTATGAACTCAACCATGTTATAAAATAAGTCAAAAGGTAAGCTACTATAAATCGGCACAAATCTTCCGGACAACCCAATATTTAGATTGCCTAGGCATAAAAATCTATTGATTACTTCAAGGAAATTATCCAGGCAGTTGAGAAAATCATTGCTGTGGGTGCTCTAGTGCAACAGCGACATACATTTTTGCTGTTGGCCTACCAGTTACCTCACTACACATCTTCTATACTCATTCTTAAACCAGGCACATTGTATGCACTCAATACACTCTGTATAGTGACTAACAATAGGAAGAGCATCTAGTCATACATAACATGTCAAAAATGTAATGTATGAGCATAAAATGGCCTCCAATCACTTTGTTATCCATCCTTCATCCATTAATACAGTTCTCTCCACTTACATTTCCATTGCTCCACCAAATTATCTCTCTTCCCCTACTATGTTGCCCCACTATCCTCATGCACTATGCTTCTTTCTCTCTCTCTCTCTCTCTCTCTCTCTCTCTCTCCCCTATCCACTCCTGCAAACTACTCAACATCATGTCACTTTTTTTCATCCTGTATCATCATTACGATTCTGCTGCCCCATTCTGTTAGTCATTTCCTAATCCCCAACTTCTCCCCTAACTCTTGCATCATTGGTGATCACCTACCTCCCATCTCCCATCCCCCATCCGTACCCCTCCATACTCTTGCAATCTCCACCCATCTATACTCCTAGTCCTTCTACCCAACTCATTTCTAACCACTTCATCCTTTAAAGGGCTACTCTGACACATATTCACCACTATTTTAAACACTTTCCAGCTCCACCTTCTCTTCTAAATTGTGAGTAGCTATACAGCTCTGCACAATAAGAATCATGGATGGTATATTGATTTAGAGGGTGAATTGAAGAGTGACAGACAAAAAGCCTTATGGCATTTAGCTATATCTCCTGTTTGTTCTGTCTTCAAATTCCATCTAGATTAACTCTAACTTTCATCTACATAGGAGCACTAAAATCTAAAATAATTACAAATCAAGTACTAGGATCTGCTTCAATTGTTCCAATAGTCAAAATCAGTGGCTACATGCCAATGTTATAAATCTTTATTATTATCAGTTTAACATATGATGCTGTCTTTTCGCTTAGTAATGTTTGTTATGGGAAGAATTATTGATGAGTAGGTTCAGTTGTGTGTTGAGGGGTGATTATCATGGCATTAACAATAAAATGGTTTTTCACATTCATTAAAAACACAATTATCCTGTCTCATTTATTTTCTTAAATGACCCTGTTTCCTACAAGAATCTATGAGGAGCTATGCTTATCTATATTTGGTACAGCATTATGAAGATGAGAAATAATGTCCCCCTCTATCATAACTGGTCTATTGCAAGTAGCTTTCATCAGAAAGAAGAAACGAGCCCAGCCCTTCAAGCCAACAAACAACTCATCAGTTTCATATTGCAGCTACTTACCTGTTTAGAGATAAGTAATTAGGGCACTGAAGGTAAAGTATCCTGATCATAGATACAATGCAATGCATTCACAAATGCTAGATATCACAATTATCGAAAGATCTCTAATAGGGACAAAACATGTGTTAACAAAGCCAAAACAGCATCCAGAGGACTAGGCTTTCTGCTCTTCAAGTTCAGAAACTATTACAGCTCTGGACAATTACTGATACTCTACAAATACAACTAGAGTCTCACATTGAAGTACTGCTCACTTATATGGAATACTGATGATACTACATACACAAACATTCTAGACCACATACCTAAAAATTGTTTTCTAATTGATTAATAGAACATATATTACCAATACACTAAGTCAAAGAAAAAGACCTCTGTGTAGTTGTTCAACATGCAAGAAACAACAGCCAAATCTCCCTTAAATCCCTCTACTTTCTTAAACAAAGCAGGCCACACTGGATAGTGTAGTCTGAAATATGTCTGAAAATAAGACTGGATGGTTACAGTTCAAACATATTTGATCATGGATTAAATTAATGAAGACAGACCCAGACTAAACCCACTTCCAACACACTAACAGACCAAAATAGACTATCCCGCTCCCATTACTTCTGCCATGCTTCTCTGATGTAGCTAGCTGTGTATTGTCTAATGCACTCAGCTCAATCCTCTCATCCTTCCTCTGCATTTTACTCTATGAATACCATATTAATTAATCCTCCATTCAAGATCTGTATCTTTTGTATCTCACTTCACCCACCACTAACTGCACATGGTTTGTCTCTAGGAATCAATCTGCAAACATTCAAGGTCTTCATCAACCACATTTAACCACAACACTATGAATTACAATGTAAGCAATAGACTCTCCTTTTTTTTTTCTTGGAGTAAATAATAATTTATGTAAAAAGCATCAATATTACACATGACTTCTCAACCAAGGTTCATCTGACTACTTGGGATCCATATAAGATTGGCGGGAGTGGGGGTCACACAAGCAAAATAGTACAGTGAGTCCACAGTAGTATTTTAAGGGTCTATGAAAAAATGTTGCTTTATATTTATTGTAAGAAACAACTAGGCTTCTTTTTCTGACATTTTACATAATTCAACCTATACAAGTGAATAACAAAATAGGATATTTGAAAAAATTACCTATAAAATTAGTTTTTAAACATTGAATGGCTTGGCTACAGAGGTCCACCAGAATAAAATGGTAATCAAAGAGGTCCACAGATAAAAAATGGTTAAGAACCACTGCTCTAACTAAAAAATCAGATGATTTTTGAAAATCAGATTATATTTCTATTATTGCTATTGTTTCGCCCCAGATCAGGCCAGACCGTGCACACCTATGAAAAGCAGTCCACTATGTCCTTCTTTTGGACATTGCAATTCTAAAAATACGTGATCAAATGTGCTTTCTTTTCTCAAAGTAGTAATGTGTAGTTTGAGAGAATTTTGGTTATTGCTCGTAGCATGTTGAAGGATGAAAAAGAGGATCCCAACTGACAAACCTCCTTCAAATCACACCCTAACATCTCAAAAGAAAGGCAGATATATTACAGCATAATGTAGTTCTAGATAAACTAAGCTTAAATAAAACAAGATTGACTGATCAAGGCTGGACATCTATCATAGGTCTACACATTTTTCTTTTTTTTTTTTTCAAAAAAAAAAAAATTAATTTCACCTCAATAATTTTCACAGCCATAAATGTTTTACCACTTCCTGTCGGTGCAGTTATTATACAGTTTTTCCCTAAAAGGGCTTTTGAAATCAATTCTTTTTGATATTCACGGAGTACAATTTCCTTGGCATTGGTTCCCACTTGCTTTTGAATCTGTGATGGATTGTCTTCTATAACAACAACAAAAAATAAGAAAAAATTTTAATGAAGTTACTTATATATATTAAATTATTTTGAGTACACAAAATCTTGACAATCTAAACGATGATATATATATTAATTCTTAACATGTTCCAGCAGAGTTGGACCTGAATATGCTTGTCACTTTTGGATTTCATCTCCAGAGAGAAGTACTCCACAGATGAAATCGAACAGCAAAAAGTATATTCACATCCAAATCTGCAGGAACATGTTAAGAGCGAATACAAACATTATTTTTATATAATCATCTGTTTTGAAGTACTTTATAATTAAAATAAAATTATGTTTTCTCTATGATGATATGAGAATCTGCCAGGCATCCTATTCTTTTATTATGCTTTTGAGGTGAGCCATGTTGTGACACTCGGCAATATAATCAATTACATTAGAAGATATACACTTATTTTATCAAAGATAGCAATGCTCTTATATATCTTTTATCTTGTACTGGTTTCAGCCATTGGACTGCAACCAAGCTAGGGTACCACCTTGAAGGCTTTTAGTTGAACGATTCCACCCCTGTACTTATCTTTTTAACCCCTGTATTTATTCTATTGGTATCTTTAAACTGAACCCCTAAATTATAGGGATGTAAGCAAACCAACTCCAGCTGTTAAGCATTAATGGGAGTCAAACACACATACATATATAGATATATGCCTATATATATCTTTATATATAAAAGTGAAGTTGTGTGTCTGTCTCCTACGATTTAGATTCCTAACTACTCCCACATTTTGCGGTGCAGTGTAACCAAAAGTGGGTATCTTATAGTCGTGATTCATATCGAGCCCTTCTGGGTATTAGCGCATGTCTACGATGAGTCTACGATTTAAAAAAAATTTACCATCATTTTTTCCCATATTTAATGCATTTTTTGCTATTATATAAGGGAAGTAACTCTCTAAAAATGCTTATATAGTTATTTCCCTTACCAACCCGAGCAACGCCGGGCAATACTGCTAGTATATATATATAAATCACACCTGTTGGTGACACATAAAAGGCACTTGTGTCTGTAACTGATAAAAGACCTCCATGCCAGTGTATTACACTCTTAGGAGTTGTTGGCATTAAGAAGGGCATCCAGCAATAAAAACCAAACCAAAACAGACTGGGGCCTGGCACAGCTCTCTGGCTTACCAGTTCCAGTCAAACTGTCTAACCCATGCCAGCATGGAAAACAGATGTTAAATGATGATGATGATATATACAAGGTGTGTAAGATATTTGAGGACAAACTTTTTTCAGAAAAAACATACATTTACTAACAGAAAACAACTTTATAAATGAAATAATTTGTACTAGATTATCTTGTTTATAATCTCATTCAATGCAGTCAGCTTCAGCATCAATAGCTACTTCTATGCAAGATCTGTATTGTCTACATGCCCAAATTAAATCGTCTTGGTTTATATCGGACATTATTCTGACTGTGGTGTCTTTCTTAGAATTTTTGGTGTTATGGAGATGTTGATGGACTTCTTTCTCAACACTATTTCACACATAGCAGTCTAATGGATTGAGATCTGATGAGTTTAGAGGCCAAATGTTGGGGGTTGTGGGATCATGAAAATTGTCAGCCATCCATTTTTGGATTGCTTGAGACTTGTGTGATGGTGCAAGGTCCTGATGAAACACATCCAGCCTTCAATTGCATACTCTGT
This sequence comes from Octopus sinensis, assembly GCF_006345805.1. Classification (NCBI taxonomy): domain Eukaryota; kingdom Metazoa; phylum Mollusca; class Cephalopoda; order Octopoda; family Octopodidae; genus Octopus; species Octopus sinensis. Next base: position 76,384,159 of record NC_042998.1, on the reverse strand, counting down.
CTCTCCAGGGCTTGACAAATGTTTCAATACAGCTAGCAAAGTTAACTCTAAGGCCTTAAGGAAAGAAGTGAGGTAGCATCACATTCTCTTCATTACTAACAACTCTAAAAGCTATGATAGTAGCAGGAAATTTTATGTGCATGACTGTTGAAACTTCAGAAGGGTCTGAACATAATCATTTGTCATTTTTCTGTTAACCTTCTGGTCCTAGTCAAAGTTATCCTCACCTGAGAAAAACTAAATCATGTCATGTTATTCTGGATTTTTAACTTTGTTTAATAGCTCTTTAGATCCAATCAAATGATTTTCTTTTGCAGACATGAATTGACTTCTCATCATATAAGACTTGTACCAGATGTCTTCATAGACAACATTTCTGACTGTCTCTTTTAACATATAGAGATCTTTTACAACCGACCTCGTATATTTTCTAGTATTTCCATCAATTATCTGCAGAACTGTTGAATAAATTCAGGTGTTCTGATGGTATCAGAGAATTGAAAAGGCTTTTTCCATTTTGATACCAGTGATACCTTTCTAGCTGAGGCTTCTAACTCCTTGTAAACTTTGTAGATGAAAGATCTGGCAATTTTTAAAACTGAGCTTTCTCTAAATCACTGTACTCAGCCTTTAAGGCGACAATTACAGAATGCTTATTCATTTCTTGTGCAAGCTGAGTGTCTTCCATTATAATTGTTGAAACATAAACAACATGGTGTTAATTTAAAAATAGTAATAACTCAAAAACATTATGTTCTCAAATAGCCTGTGCACCATGTATATACACACACATACACTCACACTACCTATAGAGAGGTCAAGAAGTATTTTGCCTGGGACAACTAATCCCATATTTATCCCTCTTTGTTTTGATTCACACACACATACGTGTGTGTGTGTGTGTGTGTAAATAATGATGATGATGATGAGACAGACTTCTTTCAATTTCTGTCAACCAAAACCAAGGCTTTGACCAGCCAAGGGCTATAATAGAAGACACTTGCCAAAGGTGTAAAGCAGTGGGGTTGAACTCAGAGTCATGTGGCTGAGAAACAAACTTCTTACCACATAATCTTGCTATATAAATACACATGCACATGTATTCACACATGCATGCATGTATTTTGTATGAAAATACTTGATTTAATGATGGAGACCAAAATCCCAAGAGAACTCAATATGAGGTGTATGGATACCTGCAGAGCAAATATAATTATTTTCAAAAATTTATTTGTTTTGGCAAATTGAATTATGCTGTCTTTTTGTTACATGGCTTCCCATGAATTATTTTGAATTTGTTGATGCAAGATTTCAAATTATTTTTCCCCCCCATTCACTGAACTGGCAGTGTGTTTTTGAAAAGCTCGCTTAAGTTCACCAAATAGCATCTATTTAGGGATCCTCTGACTATTCATTCAAATAAAATGTCCACAAATACATTGTGGATGTATGAATCCATTGACTTCAAATAAGAAATCAACTGTGGCTAGATAACAATCGTCAGCCAAGAGCATCAGATACTTGAGGGATGTATGTGTGGACACATGCACTGGCCTGTCAGCAGATGTCTGTGTGTGCTAGAGGTGAAATGAGTGAATGTATTTTTATATGTGTAGGTAAAGGTGTGTGTGTGCGCATGTGTGTGTGTATGTATATTTATATATACTATTTACCTCAAAACATACCTCTTCATAGAATACAACACTAACCGGAGTACCAGTACCCTGACTCCATGACAAATGCAGATAGTATAAATAATAACAACGATAGAAATAATAATAATGTTAATAACATAGACCAATCTACCCCCATTTCTACCTCTCCTGAGTCAATATTACTTCCTCCATTCCTGAGAATAATCCCCACAATGCACTACCATGTAATTTCCACCCTGGGACCATTTGCCCTCTATAAACCCATTGCAGAAGGTCTAACATAATTTACAAATGCACTGTCCTCAACATGCTACACAATTCTACAACCATATATACAGGATCAACTATAAATTTTAAACAGAGATATGCTTCACATCTCAATTCTTTTAAATATGAGAAACACAGTAAATCCACAACCCTCATCAGTTACATACATCATCTTAAAAATAGGAATATTCCTTATAACTTATCATGGTCCATAATAGATTCAGGGCTTCCACAACATGATGAGAACTCAGCCTTTAAGCTATGCCTAAAAGAAGCATTCCACACATTAAAACATAACACTTCAATAATACTAAATAAGTATAATGAGGCCCTAGGTGCATGCAACCACTGCTTTTTTTCATACCTTCCAAGTTAACCACAGATCTAAATGCAACTTAAGTCATCACACAGTATATATACCAAATACCCCTTAGGTAACCTCTAACAACCTTATTTGACTTTCCAATTTTTTATTGTTTAATAATATATATATATATATATACATACATAGATATATGTATATCTATAATACATTCAAAATCAGTGTGAATCTTGCCTGCATGCTTACAATGTTACCCAGGCAAACTGGTGTATAATGGGAAAATACTATAGATTAAGTTTACCCTGAAATGTTAATACAAACAGAATAAAATAAGTTTCGCATAAATCGGACAAGTAGTTTTAAAGATATTAAAGGTTTTGGGGTATAAATACCTAAAACAGTGCATAATGGGAAAATATTCCAAAAATAATCTTCATCCTAAAAGGGAAGAAGCTCTTATCTTTCTATTAAACAGTGACTTGACAACAAAACAATACAAACTTTTTACAGGAAATGTTTCTATTTTCACTTTTGTTAAACAACATTTTAATCATTTAGAAATATTTTTAAGTAAATGTGATTTAAAAAATGTAAGCTGTTTGTGCAGTAAGTATTTGTATTTTAGCCTTCTTTAAACAGACAATATTTTCATGTTTTTTAAAATTATTTTCAAGTGAATACCATTGCAAAAATATTTTTGGCATATTTAAAAAATATTTAAAACTGAATATGACTTTAAAAATATGATAAATATTTCATAAAAGACCTACTCATAACCTTGGTGTGAAATAAGTTTTTTTTCAAGTGTATTCAACATATCTCACCTCCAAAGATTTGGCTGCTATTTCTAGCATGCCTTGCTACCATGTAACACTTATTTGCAATAAAGGACCCAAAATACCTGTTATGTGGTAGCAGGGCGTGCAAGAAATAGCAGCCAAATCTTTCCTTTTCTGGGGAAAGGAGCTATTTACACATGATTTCAATGTCACTTTAGTTGAAAGCATGCGAAATAACCTGGAAAAGACAAAAAAGCCATGGAACAAAACTCCATAGTTCTTCCAATCGATGGAACAGCCTTCTCGTGAAATTAACATGCAAGTGGATAAGCACTCCACACATACATATGTCTTTAACGTAGTTCTCAGGGAGATTCAGCATGACACAGACTGTGACATGGCTCGAAAGAAATGAAGCTAGCATGATCCACTGGATGTGTAATGTTAGTGTGCAGACACAAGAGAGTGTAAGTACCCTGAGAGGAATGTTAGATATAAGAAGCATCAGATGTGGCATGCAAGAGAGACGTTTGCGCTGTATGGTCATGTACTATGGATGGATGAGGAGAGATGTGTGAAGGAAGAAGTGCCACTCCCAAACAGTAGAAGGAATCTGGGGTAGAGGTAGACCCAGGAAGACATGGAATGAGGTGGTCAAGCATGACCTT
>NC_042998.1:76291403-76377868 GCF_006345805.1 Octopus sinensis | reverse complement strand
ATATATATACTTATAAATAGCATATAAATAATTTCAATACAAGATGGATTGAACACGCTTTATTACAAATCACTACAACTGTTTAAACACACCATTGTTATTAGTTGTTAATTGCTGAATGTTACATAAATTATATGTACTTTTGTATTAATGATTCAACAGTAGCTGCACACACATTCTTGGGTGAGGAGAGTTAAAGTACTGCTGTATCATCTTATTTTTTCCATGTTTTATACCCACACCAAATACTAATTTTAGAATTCCTCTGACAGAGAGGTACAAGAAATTACCAAGCGATATAAATGAGACAGAATACAACAAAAACAAATTACAGGAGTTAAAAAATAAAGAATCTTCGATGTTTAACCTCAGACTTGTTTAGAATTTGGCTGATTAATTTCAATATATGGGGATCAGCTATAAGGCACATGTACTGTTCCCATTCTGAGAAACTGAATATGTATATCCACATATTCAGCCCATAAATATAATATACACTTGTAAAACTGGTGTGATGGGTTTGATCACTTCATGTCAATAAACAGAGATTGATAAAATAAGTACCAAACTGAAATAAATACTGGTGCCAATATAAAACCTTTGAAGGTGCTGTCTCAGTATGAATGCAAACAATGACTAAAACTTTAAAAAAATATATATTATATGTATTGTGTGCATGCATCTGTATGTATGCATGTGTGTGTGTGTGTGTCTGTGCGTGCGCACGCATGCACATGCCTTCAGAGAATGGGGGTTTAATAATGTTGTCTCCTTCAAAATCATAAAGAACACTGCACATATCAAGAAAACAATATTCTATCTGGCCCTTTCCTATCTTGAACAACACAAAATTATAACCCTCAAAGTTGCTACAAATACTAGGCTCAGTGATCACTAATCTTTCAGATCTATAATACACCAAAAACTATATCCCCAAAGACTAACCTTTCCATTCAAGAAGAGAAATGGTTTCACTAGGATGCTACAAGATTTCAATATATCAAATTGCACTGAACTGACAACCCAAAGCTATAGCAAAAGACATTTGCCTAAAATTCAATGTAGAGACATCAAATCTAAAACTATATAGTTATAAAGAATTTGTATTCATACAGACATGTTTGCACTTTTTTTCCTACTACTACAGCTCTGCCCCTCTAGGCAGACTACCTCTACTCAAACCTATCTTACACACCCTTCACTCTTTTTCTCCATTTCCTCCATCTAGGTATCACCCTCCCCACACTATAAAATTTTCCCAAATCTTTCTCCAATAACATTAATCTTGTGAAATCTCCTCTCCACTGACATTTTTCTTGTTTTAGCTGAATGTCAATTTCATCAATCTCATTAGTTTTGGAGGGAGCTACAAAGGTCAAGGGTACCGCTCCATCCTTCTGACTGACATCATATATATATATATGGGTTTTATAGCATCATCATCATCATCATTTAATTTCTTCCTTCCATGCTAGCATGGGTAGGACACTAGGGGCAACTATACTTATTGCAAACTCTGGTCATTCACTTCATAAAATAATTTTTTTCACAAACAATATTTAACTACATTCAACTATTTTAAGTGTATAAATCATTTAAGAAATTTTAAGAAATTATTTTATGTACTATATATATGCTACTGAAAGTGTATAAAAATTTCTTCATAAAGAAATTCTCATATCAAATCATAAAAGAAAGCATTAAAATAAAAAGAAAAAAAAAAGAAAAGTTGTGAAGATGATATATTTATAGACACAAGAAAACCTGTATGAAAGAAAGAAAAATAGGCAAATCTTAAACTGGATTAATCCTTCATTCAAGCAAATTTATCAAAGATTATTAAATTTTGTATATGCACTCTTTGCATTTTTACCATGATTGGTGTCCAAATTGGTATCAGAATCAATGTCAGCTTCGGTATCCGAATTGCAATTGTAGTCAGGTTCCAGCTCTTTAACTAAATCTCTCTGCTTATTTTTACAAAGTATTTCAAAGAAATCCTTATGCCACATATCTTTTTTAGAAGGAATTATTTCCAAGAGAAATTGGGCAGCAGTTATATCTCCTTTGCTTTCACGTTTCGCAACAACATCATCTTTGTCTCTTTTATTAATAACTTTAGCAGCTAAGAGCTTATCCAAAATTTCTAAAGTCTTTATTTTTTCAGTCAGCATTTTATAATGTGCATCTATTAATTGTTTATATCCATTGTTAATTACATCATGACATTTTCTACCATCAATCTTCAAACAAAGTTGTTCATAACCTGAAAGTAGCAAGGGAAGTCATGTCTCAGTGAAATAACCAATCAGATATTCCTGTCAATATATGTTTACTGGTATACAAATGGTATCACAAATAATACTAAATTACAATTCAATTTGTTCTAAAAATTTAATTTCATTTTCAAATTGAATACATGACCTTTTTTTTCATATAGCATCTTACAGATACTGCACTTACCATCTATCAAATTTAAAAAAAGGAGAAAAGATTAAATGTAAAAATGTTAATTTATACTATCATATTATCATCCTATTATATTTTAGAGTTGTATTTGCCTTACAAATAACTTTATCCAAGGCCATGTATAGTAACAGAAGAAATTACATTGTAGAAGAGCTATTTAGCCATTTAAGAACAACCTATAGGTCTAGTTTGCTCTTTTGACCACAGTCAGCATTAGTCACTTTTAAATTCAATCATTCTGTTTTTCCCTCTTCATCTACATTGTAAATTTATAATATATATTTCATTATTACCAGTCCTATTTTTTTTTTAACACATGCAGTGGAATTCCAAGTAACCTGACTGCAAAAGTACAAAAGAAACAGTTTATGTTAGTTCTTCAATAGCTAAAATAGATTTTCCACAGTGTAATCGTTGTTCGATTGTAAACTATACTTATCATAAAGGAAACTTGTTTCAAAGAGTAGTCTTTCCAGACTCTGTACCATCATATTTCATTACATCAAAGCATACTAACAGGCCAGTGATTTATTAATTCAAACTAAGACTGGAAAATTGGGACGTACTAATATTGGAATAAAAAGTGAAATAATTTTAACCTATAAAGAGGAAAATAAGTCTTAACATTTCAAGCAATTGTCTTCTTTCAGAGTGTAAAGGGTGCAAATATGCAAATATTAATCATAATAATACTAAAACTTTAGATGTTTGTTTGTTCCCAATATATCTCAGAAATAGTATATTTTATCTTAATTTCTTTTACATATATATTTTCATACTTACTTTATGCAGTGTAGTATGAGGTTTCATGATATTTGGACCTCTATTTATTAATGAAAACGATTAAACACAATCTTTATTTGTTATTTCTTCATGAAAAAACATGGCTTCTTTGACATCAACACATATACACACATACAGAATACAGACATATAATGAATGTCATGGCTTGTGAATCAACACAAACATGCTTTCTACACACAATCTTCACACTCTATCACTCCCTAAGAAAAAAAAACATTGACTTTTTGACGTACACACACTCTCACATAGAGAAACATCTTTTTAGTGGAGATTACTTATCATCTCATCATTTCAGGTTTTATTCTATTTCATTCATTTGACATTTGTAATCTCTTTGTTGCTCTCTATAAAAGCTTATTGCTCACTCTGTGGATTTGTCAGTGTATGGGCATGTGCCTAAGGAATTTCATTAAGGCAATGGAGTGATTTAAAAAAGGTATGCAAAATATTTATTTAAATAGCTTACTTTTCTGTTACTAAATGCTTTTGCATACACATGCGCAAACTCACTTAATATGGGGTGGGGCTAAAGATTTAAAGGTGTCTCCTTTGTTTTTAAGTGCATAGTGCAAAAAAAAAAGCAGACAAAATTGGTTCAGATGGTGGGAAAGAGGCAAATCATAAGTTTCCAAAATTTTTTATCATTAAAAAGCTCTAATAATAATAATAATAATAATAATAAATCCTTTTATTGGCCACAAGGGCTGACAAAAATTAATTATAACAAAAAAGGGACAAAACAGGAAATGATAATTATAGCAGCGATGCCAATAATGATAACGACAATATTAATAATAATGGTAACGCCTGCGTTGATATCGATACTAGAAATGACAGTAATAATAGCAGCAACATTACGATCGATTCACCTAATATCACCCGAGTCACTACCAGAACTACCTCATCTCTCCCTCCAATTAACCACTGAGGAACCAATAACTGCAACTGCAGATCCCGGACAGATTGCTCGCTGCAAGCCCAATGCAGAAAATTCAATGTCATATACCAATGCACTGTTCACAACATGGCAAATAATTCTGTAGCTACTACTTTGATTCTAACACCAATTTTAAACAAAGGTATTATGCACATTTGAACTTGTTTAAATATAAAGAGAATAGTAATTCCACATTACTAGCCAGCCACATACACCATCTAATTAAAAGAAAAATACATTATAAACTTTCCTGGGCTATAATAGACTCAAGTACCCCATATCAGAGTCAACACTCTAGTTGCAGACTTTGTTTAAAAGAAGCTCTCAAAATTCTAACCCTCAACTTACCATAATTGCTTAAATAAATATGAGTCCTTCAATATGTGAAAGCACAAATTCTTCTGCACTTTTAAATTCTTTCATAAATATAAATGTAAGCTCGCCTCCCTACAAACAGTACCCACATACATACCCCTATGATCATTAACGCATACCCCTTCTATATCTCTATAACTCTTATTTCTATCTTGTCTTATCTCATCACACTATAAGATAAATGTTAATTCTTTCATTTATCCTCAATTTATTTTAAACCTTAACCCCCAAAATCCCCTAATATAAACCCCTAGCTTGTAAATAATTTAATATTCAACTAGCCTTTCCTTTCTTGACCACCTACACACACACAGCCCCATTGTTAAAAAGTAATTCTATAGCCACTGACCTTAGCTGGGACAGACACTAGCAATTACTACCAAACGTCCTCCCCAACAATTTTAGACTTTGAAACTGCCAGACATCTACTACTCTCTTTAAATTCCTTTCATTTCGCTATACTTTTTTAATCTATTTTTTTACCCTATCTTCCTCTACTTCCTCATTCTCACTCTTATCTTTTCAGCTACCCCATACATAATTCTTACACAACATACACATATATACATTACTTTATCATATAACCAATCCTTAAAATTCCCCCTACCTCACTCTATTCACCCTTCTTGCTATTTCTTTTCTTTTCTATACTTTTACCAATTACCAGCCACCTCTGCTAACATTCTGTTATTGAACATTGATATGTTTGTATCTTTTTCTTGGGACGTCTATTATATAAGGACTTCAACCCACACGGATATATGCAGGATTATACCTAAGGACTCATGTGTGGTTTCTTCGCAAAGTTGAACAATGAACTTTTATGCCTCTTTCTTATTCTCTCTTTCCATCTCCTTATTCTTTAACTCCTTCCTCTATGTTATCATCTTATTGATATATACCATTCTCATTTTCCATATTTTTTCCCCCAACTTGTCTCTGATGACGGAATATCCCATACTCGAGGATATCCTAGAATCAGCTGTAAGATGTTGAATTTATTCCTGTAATAATATTGTATATGACTTGAGATGTTTGCCTTGCCTTAATGTTTGACATCCTGTTTAACAATTACTAGCAGAATTGCCCGGCGTTGCTCGGGGCTGAATTGCTTGAAAGTACTGTTAATGATTGCACTGAATTATGATGATTATTCAGGCAAATATTGATATAAGTTTACGGTGGGAGATAAGGACTTAACGATCAAACGTGTGCCATTGCATTGTTTTGGGGGAACCAAATTTCTGATGAGCATTATAGGGGCACCAACTTTAAGTTTGAGAAAGTGTGGTGGTAGTCCGGGGTGCTCAAAGGAATTGAGTACCTCTATTGGATAGTTGATGACGTCCTCTGAGTCAGGAGTTGTATCGATAGACTGATATACATAGACTTCCCCAGGAATGAGTTTTAGCATTTCATCATTAATATGGTGAACAGTTTTATTCCTCGGGGCCAGTATAGCCTTTTGGCCAATCCAATCCATATTCTGATAATTAGCTTGTAGATCTGGGAACACTGCATCTCTGAGATCAGAAGGCGTCTTAACAATGTTACAAATGGAATCAATGGCAATATTACCATTTTCATCCCCTGGTATTTTGCCTTCGCCAAGTGCAAGGAGGGTGTGAGGAAATGCTGCTGATGTGATATTACGTTGCATATGAGCACGCATATTGGTGTGAAGTTTGAGAGTTACTTCCCTTTATTTAAAAAAATATGCATTAAAATGGAAAAAAATGATGGTAAATTATTTGTAAAATCATCAACTCATCGTAGACGCGCGCTAATACCCAGAAGGGCTCGATATGAATCACGACTATAAGATACCCAGTTTTGGTTAAACTGCATCGCAAAATGTGGGAGTAGTTAGGAATCTAAATCGGAGTAGACAGACACACAACCTTTCTTTTATATATAAATATTTTCGTCCTAAAAAACTTAGTATGGATTGAATGGTTACCTCTATGGAAATATATACACGCACATTATACATACATGTGTGTATAGATGAATATATAAATACATTTAAATATCTATATACACTTTTGGGCGATCTTTCTGTTTCTTAGAGATAACTTTATCCCGTCCGATTCGCTCCAAAATTTACAGGGACATGTAGAATGAGGTGATGATGCTCGTGGGCTAGCTTAGAAATCCTTATCTTAAAAGGTGTGGTTGCTAGGGGCCATCTTCCTCACTCACCCTATTTCCTCCAGTACCCTGTCACTCCTCTTCATTTGACAAGCCACTATGGTTATTTAATGTAAAGTCTTCCTCAAATCACTCTCTCGCTATTTACTCTCTTCCAAGAACATTTTCACTCACTCTTATCTCTTAGCTTCCCATACATTTTACTCATGTATCTATCAGCGTCATAGACAGAAACAAATATTACATCGCCATCGCATTCTATTGTCTACCTGTCAACACACACACAGTGAATTACTTTCCCTTTATTTGTTGCACACTGTGTGTGTGCGTGTGCTGTATCCCACACTAAGAAAAGCATTTGACTCATACACCACAATGTGAGTTTTCTCTAAATTTTGCTTAATTGGGGTTGAAATTTTAAAAAGTGGACCTGGCAAGACCCGATGCATTCTACTCTTAAAAATGCTAGGTAAATTGTAATTGAAGAAATCCTATATTGTAGATTTCTATAAGAGACAAAGGGAGGCAGATAAAATCTGCCTTTTATAATAAGAGATATACCCACTGCATTGGAAATCTGCAATGGTTCCATAACTACCATTTCGGCCATAATCTTGGATCCCTAGTAATCTGTTACAGCACTTACCTAGCATACCTAATCGTTTAGATCACCTGTGAACTAAACCCCCATACTTTGTATATATATATAATATATATATATATAAGCATGACCTTCAAACATTGGCCCCTCCAAGGCAATGACTAGTGACTGGGACCTCTGGAAATATGCTGTGCTTGAGAAGACTCAGCAAGAGCAAGTGAGACCATAACCTTGTGGCCTATGCCAGGGGTGTAACCAGTCCACTTATGCGTGCCTTTCCTTCACTGGACACTAAACTCTGCTTGTGAAGACTTGTTGAGGCAAGTGAAATCGAAAACAAATTCGATGACTGGCATCCATGCTAGTGGAGCGCTAAGAGTACCATATGAGTGAGAATGTGGCCAGAGCAACAAACTGGCCTCCGTGTCGATGGCACGTTAAGAACACCATTCGAGCGTGATCATTACCTGCGTTGCCTTACTAGCACTTGTGCTGGTGGCACGTGAAAAAACATTTGAGCGAAGTCGTTGCCAGTGCCGGTGGACTGGCTCCTGTGCAAGTTGCACATAAAAAGCACAATTTGAGCATGGCCATTGCCAGTACTGCCAGAATGGCCCTCGTGCTGGTGGCACATAAAAGCACCCACTACACTCTCGGAGTGATTGGCGTTAGGAAGGGCATCAAGCTGTAGAAACTCTGCCAGATCAGATTGGTGCCTGGCGCAGCCATCTGGTTCGCCAGACCTCAGTCAAATCGTCCAACCCATGCTAGCATGGAAAGCGGATGTTAAACGATGATAAGGATGATGGTGATGATGATGATACATACAAGGGGCTTCTTTCAGTTTCCATCAACCAAATCTACACACAAGGTTATGGTTAGCCTGGGGCTATCACAGAAGACAGTGGCACAAAATGCCATGCTGTAGCCATTATAGTCATTTTTTTAATGTGCTGGGAATTTTGATTTTGTTGTTGTTTTTTTAGGGTTTTTTTAAAACTATATAAATTGGAAAATACTCTCTTTTTTTACTTGTTTCAGTCATTTGACTGTGGCCATGCTGGAGCACCGCCTTTAGTTGAGCAAATCGACCCCAGGACTTATTCTTTGTAAGCCTAGTCTCTTTTGACGATCCGCTAGGTTACGGGGACGTAAACACACCAGCATCGGTTGTCAAGCGATGTTGGGGAGACAAACACAGACACATAAGCATATACACACACTTACATATATATATATATTTATATATATATATATATACATATGTACGACAGGCTTCTAACAGTTTCCGTCTACCAAATCCACTCACAAGGCTTTGGTCGGCCCGAGGCTATAGTAGAAGACACTTGCCCAAGGTGCCGTGCAGTGGGACTGAACCCAGAACCATGTGGTTTGTAAGCAAGCTACTTACCACACTGCCACTCCTATGCCTATTTAGATTTCTCAATTAAAAAGACACTGAGGTACACAAGATTAAGAATCACTGCACTATATGAAGATCAAGCGATATTCTTATAATCCAATAAATTTTAAGATTAATTAATCATTAGTTATCACAAGCTAATCATTGAATTGTAATTCCTGTTTCAGCTCACATTTTCTCTAATGACATTTGAATTCGAAATCGAACCAAGTTCGAAGACTGGCACCTATGCCAACCTCCCTTCATTGGACACTAAACTCAGCTTGTGAAGACCTGTTGGGGCAAGTGAAATCAAAATTGAACCAAATTCGATGACTGACACCCGTGCCAGTGGAGCACTAACAGCTCCATCCAAGTAGGATCACTGCCAGAGCAGCTGTCTGGCTTCCATGCCAGTGGCACGTAAAAAGCACCATTTGAGCGTGATTGTTACCTGCGTCGCCTTACTGGCATGTGAACAAAACATTCGAGCGAGGTCGTTGCCAGTGCTGCTGGACTGATTCCTATGCACGTGGCACGTAAAAAACACCATTTTGAGCATGGCCATTGCCAGTACTACCAGACTGGCCCTCGTGCTGGTGGCACATAAAAGCACCCACTACACTCTCGGAGTGATTGGCGTTAGGAAGGGCATCAAGCTGTAGAAACTCTGCCAGATCAGATTGGAGCCTGGCGCAGCCATCTGGTTCGCCAGTCCTCAGTCAAATCGTCGAACCCATACTGGCATGGAAAGCGGACGTTAAATGATGATGATGATGACATCAACCTGCAGAAATGTAAAGTGAACATTATCTTCATCGGCTTCAACAGCACAGAAGGTCCAGCTAAGTATTTAGCCACTTTCTTAAACTAAAATAAAACTGATAAAGAAAACAAAAATAAAAATTATAATAAATTACTTTACCAGCATCAAAAAGAGCTTGATATAAAGTTTGAGATTTTCCTTGATACGAACTATGCTCATACATATCCATAACCTTTTCAATGTCACTTCTGTTGAATTCAATGTTGTTTGAAGGTAGATCTGTAATAAGATAAGATATGATAAAATAATATCAATAATAACTGTTTCTAGCATAGACACAGAGTCAGAAATTTGAGGGATAGGGTTCAATTTACTTAACAACACTTTATATTACTGATCCCCACAAAAGGATGAAAAGAAAGATAAAGAGCTAGAAGAAATTTTATAAGATATTTTATTGACTGCTCTAACAATTCCACCAATTCACCCATCAAAATAATAATGACAATAATTTTTTCTACTATAACCACAAGGCCTGAAATGTGTGGGGAGAAGGATAGCTGACTGCATCAACCCCTGTATACATATACATATATATATATATATATATATGGACATGTTGGACGGCATGTCGGGGGCTTCCATGGCGTTCATGGAGGCTACGGTTTTGGCTCTCGTAATGAGGAGGGAACCAGGTTGCTGGAGTTCTGCGATGCAAATGACCTTATGGTCTGCAATACCAACTTCAGGAAACCCACCTCTCACCTAGTCACCTACCGTTCTGGCAGACACACTAGCCAGATTGACTACAACCTTGCCAGAAAAAGGGAAAGAGGGCTGCTTATAAATGCCAAAACCTTTCCAGGCGAAGAAAGTACTCCTCAACATAGATTAGTAATTAGCGACTTCAGGATCAGAGCTAAATGGTTGCCCAGAAGAAGACCAGCTTGGAGGAGAAGGGTCTGGAAGCTTAAAGATCCTGCAAATGGACAGAGATTTAGAGACATACTACTCGAAGCCTTTGACGAAATAGAAGGGGATATAGCTTCACTTAATGTGGAAGACAACTGGAGATTTCTACGGGACAATCTGCTGACAGCCACTGACCAGATCTGTGGATGGAGCAAAGTACCATCTTGACCCAGAGTAACGTGGTGGTGGAACACTGTGGTTGACAGGGCTATTAGACAAAAGAGACAAGTTTGGAAGGACTGGAAGAACGGTGGTAGCAGGGAATTGTATCAGACAGCCAGAAGGGAAGCTAGGAGACAGGTTTATTTAGCCAGAGGGGAAGCGGATAAGAAAAAATTTGCCAATGTTCTGAGCCGTGAGGATGAAAGACTTGAGGTATTTCGTGTTGCAAGACAGTGTGTGAGAGAGAATCGTGATGTGGTAGGAGAGAAATGTGTCCGCATGGATGATGGTTCACTTGCGCTAAATGAGGATGCAAAGAGAGAGTTAAAGCAATTAGAAGCATGAAGACAGGGAAAGCCCCAGGCCCATCAGGAATTACTGCAGAGATGCTCAAAATATCTGGCAGTGTCGGCTATAACCTAGTCACCCGTATAGTCAACCAGGTGATACACGAAGGAGTCATACCCAATGACTGGTGTAGCAGCATACTAGTCAACTGCTACAAAGGTAAAGGTGACGCCCTAGATACAAATAATTACAGACGTATCAAGCTGTTGGATCAGGTAATGAAGTTTACGGAGAGGGTCATAGCCCAACTAATTAGAGAGAGAGTTAGTTTAGATGAGATGCAGTTTGGGTTCGTGCCAGGGAAAAGTACCACTGATGCTATATTCCTGGTAAGGCAGCTGCAGGAGAAATACCTAGCCAAAGATAAGACCCTGAACCTGGCTTTCGTTGACATGGAGAAAGCCTTTCACAGGGTCCCCCGATCCCTTATCTGGTGGTCAATGAGGAAACTAGGGATAGATGAATGGCTGGTGAGGGCTGTGCAAGCCATGTACAGAGATGCCGTAAGTAAGGTTAGGGTTGGCAACATGTACACAGAAGAATTCAAAGTAGAGGTTGGGGTCCACCAGGGTTCAGTACTCAGCCCCCTCCTATTTATCATAGTCCTCAAGGCAATTACGGAGGAATTCAAGACAGATTGCCCCTGAAAGCTCCTCTATGCTGATGACCTTGCTCTAATTGCTGAGTCACTATCAGAACTGGAGGAGAAGTTCCAGGTGTGGAAGGAGGGTTTAGAATCGAGGGGCCTTAGAGTCAACCTAGCTAAAACCAAAGTACTAATAAGTAGGAAGGTAGACAATCCACAAATGTCTTCAGGAAGATGGCCCTGCTCGATCTGTAGAAAAGGTGTAGGTAGAAACTCTATAAGATGCACCAAGTGTAAGCTATGGACACATAAGAGGTGCAGCAATGTCAAAGGTAGGCTAACTGGGAAGATAGTTTTTGTATGTGGCAGATGCTCGGGAGCATTAACCTCCGAAAATCTTCAGAAAACAACTTCTGTCACTTTCCAGGGGGAAAAAATAGAAGTAGTTGATAGCTTCCGTTATCTAGGTGACCAAGTCAGTAGTGGGGGTGGGTGCATTGAAAGTGTAACTGCTAGAATAAGAATAGCCTGGGCAAAGTTTAGGGAGCTCTTACCTCTGCTGGTGACTAAAGGCCTCTCGCTCAGAGTAAAAGGCAGACTGTATGATGCATGTGTACGAACAGCCATGCTACATGGCAGTGAAACATGGGCCGTGACTGCTAAGGACATGCGTAAGCTCGCGAGAAATGAAGCCAGTATGCTCCGATGGATGTGTAATGTTAGTGTACATACTCGACAGAGCGTTAGTACCCTGAGAGAAACGTTGTACCTAAGAAGCATCAGGTATGGTCATGTGGCGAGAATGGATGAAGATAGGTGTGTGAAAAAGTGCCAATCCCTAGCAGTTGAGGGAACCCGTAGAAGGGGTAGACCCAGGAAAACCTGGGACAAGGTGGTAAAGCACGACCTTCGAACTTTAGGCCTCACTGAGGAAATGACCAGCGACCGAGACCTTTGGAAATATGCTGTACATGAGAAAACCAGGCAGGACAAGTGAACCCAACCCACTTATGCATGCCTTTCCTCCCTTGGACACAAAGACCTGTTGAGGCAAGCGAAGTCGATATCGAACCTCATCCGACGACAGGCACCCATGCCAACCCCCTTTGCTTGCAAAGACATGTTGGGGCAAGTGAAATCGAAATCGGAATCGAAATTGAACTGGCACTCGGCAGATGCCAGGACCCCTGGACTGGTGGTACGTAAAAAGCACTATCCGAATCGTGGCCGATGCCAGCGCCACCTCGACTGGCTTCCGTGCCGGTGGCACGTAAAATGCACCAATCCAACCGTGGCCATTGCCAGCCTCGCCTGGCACCTGTGCGGGTGGCACGTAAAAAGCACCCACTACACTCACGGAGTGGTTGGCGTTAGCAAGGGCATCCAGCTGTAGAAACATTGCCAGATAAGACTGGAGCCTGGTGCAGCCTTCTGGCTTCCCAGATCCCCGGTCGAACCGTCCAACCCATGCTAGCATGGAGAACGGACGTTAATGATATATATATATATATATATGAAAAAAACAAGTCAAGATAGAAAATGCTAGAATAATTTTATAAAGAACATTTCAGAACCGGTTTCAGTCATTTGAGACCTTTTCAACTGTAACTATTAAATAATTAAATTTAGAAAAATTAAAAGAAAAGTTTTTTTTAAAGAATATTTGCATAGTGTTCAAATACAAGTGGCATTTTCCTTGTTTCTGCCTTTCTCTGTCTTCTTGTTTACTCTTGGTAGGGAAGGAGGAGGAGGTGGTGGAAGGAGGAGGGGGAAAAGGGGAGGAAGAATTTGGGATTGCCTTGATTGTCATGGGTCAGTGGTGGCTAGCAGTTCCTGAAAATATCTCTATAATAAGCTGTACCAGATGAAGGACCAAATTAGTTAAGTAAACTGTATTACACACACACACAAATCTACACATATGATTTGGTTTTTGAAAATACAACATTGAACAAAGGATATTCTAATATTTGAATGAAACCATTTCACTTTAATCTGTGGAATCAGTTGCTCCTGTATGATAAAACTTAATATTTAACTGTCAATCAGTGAGATATTAGACTAATTCAATTGAAGATCAGACAACAGACTAGTGGTTGTCAGTTTGTATTCTGTCATCTGTAACTTTTTCTCTTTTTCAAGTATGGACCTTATGAAATTTTGTTCATCATACATTAAAGGACAATGTTTCAATTTATAATTTAACAAATATAGTGTAGCATTTAGTGTGTGTGTGTGTGTATATATATATATATATATATATATATATATATAGTGGTATAAATATCAACACAATTATTTCTTCCTCTTTTTTTCTTCTCTTCTGCAAACTCACAGACACCCACACACACACACACACACACCTCCACAAAACAATAATAAAAAGAATTTTTCTTCTCTAAAAACCAAAAACCTTTTGACCATTCCTCCTTAAACACACACACTCTCTCACAATGATAAAAAGGAAATATAATTTATGGTCTACCTTCCCTCCCCTGCCTTCCTTTTCTTCTTCTTTTCTAACACTTCCTCCAGATATAAAAACACTAACACACACACACACACCACACACACACACACATGCTCTCTCTCACTTTCTCCCCATTCACCACCCTCTTATACTGTCTTATGTCTCTGCCCACCACTACACACTCAATAACACTATAAAATGGTGAAAACCTAAATTCTTTTCCCCAAAATCTTAGACACCCCTTGGAGTAAACATCCTGACCAGCTAACCAGCAAAACCATTTTTTTCTTCTTCCCTCTCTCCCTTCCCCTCTTTTTCTTTAACACCCCCCTTCAAATACAAAAACACACACACGAACACACACACATACATGCTCTCTCTCTCACTTTCTCCCCATTCATCACCTTCTTGTACTGTCTTATGTCCCTCCCCACCACTACACACTCAATAACACTATAAAATGGTCAAAACTTTTTTCACAGGAACTAGAGCAGCAGAAAGCTCTAATATATGATCTAAGTTATATGATGTATAAAAACATATTATATACAAATAAATATCTGTAAATATAAAACCATCTGAATTTCTGAGCACCTCATTTCCTCTAATATAAAATACCTCTACATGATCTTCAAACTTTCCAATACATATATATATTTTGTTACTTTATATATATATATATATATATATTTACTCAGCCCCTCAATCTCTCTAAATATATAGACGCAAACATTATAAGTACAGTCGCAATTAGTTTAGTTTACATTCTTTAAAAATCTTTCGGCTTCTGTATCAGCTCCGTCACATCTCTCTAAAATTATTCAATTTTAGATAGACATATATTTATTTGTTACTTTATATATATATATATATATATATATATTATATATTTACTCAGCCCCTCAATCTCTCTAAATATATAGACGCAAACATTATAAGTACAGTCGCAATTAGAAGAAAACGTTTGTAGCTACGGTCAGGTATATATATTTATAATTTACATCCTGTTAATAATCTTTCATTTTCTATTTCAGCTTTCCTGTTAATAATCTTTCATTTTCTTAATCTTTCATTTTCTATTTCAGCTTCGTAACCTCTTCTCTTTCTTTTCTTTCTCTCTGTCTCTTCACTTCTCTCTATCACACCATCTTTCTTCTTTCAGCCGTTCAATCTTTCCTTGTCTCTTCACTTCTCCACTTCTCTCCATCACACCATCTTTCCTCTCTCAGCCTCTCAATTTTTCTAAATATATAGTGGCGAACTTTCTTCTCTTACTCTCTTCTTATCTTCTCTCAGCTCTAAATCTCTCTAAATACATAAACACTTTCTTTCTCTATTTCTTCTCTACCCTCTATCACGCTATTAAATTTCAAATATAATTAGATAGATAAATAAATAAAATATCCAAAATGTCCAGAACCTGGAGAAGTAACGAATTGGCGTTGTTTCTGAGAGCCTGGCAATGCGCCGACGGAGATAATCCGAACAACATAATTACAGCTGCGCTGAAGAACAGTGGATATGAAAGAACAATAGCTCAGATAGAGCGAAAGAAGCAGGAGTTTATACGCTCCTATGCACTCATAAGATCTCACATTGGCACGCTTGATGCCATCTTTGACAACGAACAAAGTAAAGATGGCAACGATGGAGACGTGGGTGCTGATGAAAGAAGTCACCCCCACTTGGTAGACACCCAGGAAGAAGATTCAAGTGAGAAACCTGCCCGGGAAGTAAACCCAAGTGCAAGTGCTCCTACCAGCACCAAAAGCCATGGAGATGAAAGAGTCAAAAAAGAAATAAAAGGAGGAAAAACTAAAAGAAAAACAAAAGATGAAACAGCCAAAGAAGGAAAAACTAAAACTCAAACAAAACCAAAAAGTGAAACAGCCAAGGATAGAAGCAAACCTGACTATCCATGTACCAAAAAGGATACAAACAGAAAGTGCACACGAATGTGTAAATTCTACCTGAAAGGTGTCTGCTGGCATGGAGAGGAAGGTGCAGGCTGCCGTTTTGCACATCAAAGACCCTACCACATAAGCATGAAACAGGTCAGAATCGAACTACCAAAAGGAAAAGGAATGGACCACGCACCACCTGCCCCAAAACGGAGGTACGCAGATGCGGTGCGTGCTACAAACCGCCAACATATTATAGAAAGGGCAGCTGCTGAACAAGAATCTTTTTTGTGCATGGCACAAAAGATTGTACAGCAGCTAACCTGGCTCCATCAAACTCAAGCTCGCAGATGGGACTATCCACAATATACAAGACCACCACAACAAATAGACCCAAGGTGGACACTGCCGGCAACAGCATACACTTCACCTCGATGCTCCTACTGAACATCAGAGGACTGCAAACACTCAGTAACAGGACAAAAATCCCGTTCTTGAGAGACTTTGTTGCATGCAATCAAGCCTTATGCATAGCACTTACGGAAACGCACCTGAAACCGGACATAGCAGATGCGGAATTACACATACCACAGTATGTTGTACTACGGACCGACAGAAAAGAAAGGAGTCATGGAGGAGTTGCTATGTACATCCGTGAGGACCTCACACCCCAGGTCCTTTTGTCATACTCAAACTCGGTGTGTGACACACTAATTGTACATATAAGGCAACTTGATGTAGTTGTGTGTGCTACATATCGCCCTCCAGATGCCCCAAGCCATGTGGGCAAGTTTGAAGACTGCCTTATAAAAATAGAAGAAGTTCTAATCACATTAGAACAACACATAAGTGTACTTCTTATGGGAGACTTCAATCTACCCAATGTCAGATGGCCCGAGGGCCTTTCTCTCCCAGGAATGACAAGATGTGAACGAGGACAGGCAAGGTCCCTCCTGAACCTCATCAACACCCTGTACATGGAGCAAGTAATACTCCAACCAACCAGGGCAGGTAACACACTGGATCTCTGATTCACAAATAATATGGATCTCATCCATAATGTGAAAGTGACACCGACACTACTCTCGGATCACAACATGGTAGAGCTGACCATGTACGGGCCAAAGGAAAGCATGGACATGCAGCCTACAAGAAACCCTCAGAATCTTTCCAGCTTGAACTTCCATAAGGCAAACTGGAAACAAATTGAGAAAGAGATCCTCAAACAAAACTGGCCTGAATGTCTCTCCTCGCCAGACATCGATGTGAAACTTCAACAATTCATGTCTGTAATGCAAGCCATATGCTACAAATGTGTCCCAGAGAGAAAGGCCACTGTACACAAGAACAAAATCCCCAGAGAGAGGAAAATTTTAATGAGACAGCGTACAAAAATTTCAAATCGCCTAAACAAACAAATTGAAAGCAGTGAAAAGTCCCGCCTGAAAAAAAAATTGTTGGAAATTGAAAAATGTCTTCAACTCTCCCATGAAAAGGAAAGAGCAGACAAAGAAGCCTGGGCTATAGACAACATAAAATCTAACCCCAGAGCTTTCTACAGGTATGCCAAAGAAACAGCTACGGTGCACTGTAGGATAGGGCCACTCCTTGAAAAGGATGGCAAACTCACAGGAAAACCAATGAGGGTAAGTGAAATACTGAATGAGCAATTCAAGAGTGTTTTCACTCCACCCCTTGGGCATTTCCAAATCACCAATCCAACTGACTTCTTTACCACTGCAGATATAAAATCAGAGGCAGTGACGATAGATTACATCGATATAAAGGAAGACGATGTAATAAAGGCTATAAATGAAATGAAAACAGACTCAGCTACTGGCCCCGATGGATTCCCGGCAATCCTCCTAAAAGTATGTAAGAGAGTCCTAGCAAGACCACTGCAGTTCCTCTTCCAGAGCTTCCTTGCAACTGGCAAACTTCCAAGAAAACTGAAGGAAGGTAAAATATGCCCTATTCATAAAGGAGGTAGCAGAGCGGAGGCCAAGAACTACAGACCTATCTCTCTGACCTCACACATCAGCAAGGTCATGGAACGAATAGTCAGAAGGAAACTAATCACCTTCCTTGAAGAAAGTGACTTGCTGCCTGACACCCAACATGGTTTCCGACCAGGAAGGAGCTGCTTAACTCAGCTCCTACAACACTACGACTGGGTGCTGAAACAACTGCTCAACCACTCAAATGTGGAAGTCATATATCTCGACTTTGCAAAGGCCTTTGATAAAGTCGATCATGGAATGATATGTCACAAACTGCGTGATCTTAGCATAGTTGGAAAACTGGGAGAATGGCTTCATGACTTTCTGAAGGATAGAAGTCAGGTGGTAGTAGCCAATGGGGCTACTTCCATTAACATGCAAATAGTGAGCGGTGTTCCACAGGGCACTGTTTTGGGACCACTACTGTTCATAATGGCCCTCTCAGACATGCCCTCAGCCACGCAGAGAGCCACGATCACAAGTTATGCAGATGA
This sequence comes from Octopus sinensis, assembly GCF_006345805.1. Classification (NCBI taxonomy): domain Eukaryota; kingdom Metazoa; phylum Mollusca; class Cephalopoda; order Octopoda; family Octopodidae; genus Octopus; species Octopus sinensis. The sequence goes on along the minus strand of NC_042998.1, from coordinate 76,359,430 downwards.
TACAAAAGTTTCACAGGCAATACAGAACCCTGAGGACACTAAACGCCTGCAATGTGAGCTCGACAAAATATACAAGTGGGCTGAAAAGAATAGCTTGCAGTTCAATGCTGAGAAGTTTCAAGCTTTATGCTATCAGCATGCAAAACTAAATGCAATGCCCAACGAATACACTGGACCCGAAGGAATTGCAATCCCAGAGGCACAATCAGTGCGTGACCTGGGTATTTACATGAGTGATGACGCAACCTTTCGTGTACATGTTGCTAAATTGGCAATGAAATGTAGAACCTTTAGAACAAGAGAACAAGAAACCATGATGGTCCTCTGGAGGACACTTGTCCTAAGCCACTTTGACTATTGCTCTCAGCTATGGTCACCATCCAGTGTCAAGTTGATCACAGAACTTGAGGCAATCCAACGTAGCTACACGAAGAAGATAGCCTCTGTGCAGCATATAAGCTACTGGGAAAGACTCAAGAGATTAAAACTCTATTCCTTGGAGCGTAGGCGAAAAAGATATGTCATAATATACATCTGGAAGATCCTGGAAGGACTTGTCCCAAACTTTGGCATCGAGAGTTACACAAATGCCAGAACTGGGCGCCACTGTGTGGTGCCAAGGACTCCAAATTTGCCATCAAGATGTAGGACAAGATACTGTGATAGCCTGGGCGTCCGAGGCCCACAGCTCTTCAATATCCTCCCGAAGAACCTAAGAGACCTGCATGGGGTGGATGCAGATGTCTTTAAAATGAAACTGGATCTCTTCTTGTCAGGTATCCCAGATGAACCAACTTCACGGCAGGAGGTGCAGATGAGGGCAGCTGCATCGAACTCTCTCATGCACCAAATGGCAGTTGCTAAAAAGCATTCGTGAAGTAAAACCATGTAGCAACACCAAATAGTGGTGCCCCAGCATGGCCACAGCTCGTGAGTTGAAACTAGTATCAATCAATCAATATGTATATATATATATATATATACGTATACATATATATATACATATATATATATGCGTATACATATATATATATATATACATATCATCATCATCATCGTTTAACGTCCGTTCTCCATGCTAGGCATGGGTTGGACGGTTCGACCGGGGATATATACATATATAAATATATATGTATACATTTCGTTTTTCTTGCTTCAGCTCAGAGCTGCGGACATGCTGATGCACCGCCGTTTTTTGCTACACTGTTTTTACGAAGCGCCTCGTCTAATATGTGGCACTTGGTGAAGAATGGAGTTTGATATAGCTACTCTCATTTGCACCTCTTACCATGAGGTAGGTTCATCTGGTACTCTCGACAGGAAGATGTCCAGCTTTGATTTAAAAACCACTACATCTACTTTGTGCAAGTTGCTCAGACTCTTTGGGAGAATATTAAAAAGCTGTGGGCCCTTGAAACCCAGGCTGCACCAATCCTATGTGAAGGAGAATGCAGACAAAGAAGCCTGGGTTATAAAAAACATTAAATCAAACCCAATGGCCTTCTTTCATTACATGGTATGATATGCCACAAACTGCGTATCATGGTATGATATGCCACAAACTGCGTGACCTCGGCATAGCTGGAAAACTTGGAGTGTGGTTACATGACTTCCTGAAAGATAGGAGTCAGGCAGTAGTGGTTAATGGAGCCACCTCTATGAACACACAAATAGTGAGCGGTGTTCCACAGGGCACTGTCTTGGGACCACTGCTTTTGATAGTGGCTCTCTCAGATATGCCCTCAAATACCCGGATAGCCACTCTGGCAAGCTATGCAGACGATATGAAAGTCTCGCAGAAAATACACAACCCCAGCGATGTTGCACACCTGCAGCAGGAGTTGGACTCAATCTACAGATGGGCTGAGGATAATAATATGCAGTTTAACGCTGAAAAATTTCAGGCCCTGCGCTACCAGCATCCAAAACTAAATATTAAGTTCATTCTCCATGGGACTGACATGCTGGTAAACACTATCCAGTTTGTGGACTGAGCATTCTTATAGTATATTTTTAAGAAATAACACAGGTGGTTATTGCAGGTAGGTTGTAATGGAATACTACTCTGACATTCACTGGTACTGTTGCTAGGAAAAGCAGACTTCATATCATTATTATTCAGGACCAGAGTACTATATGGGTAAGCTAAAGTTTGGTTCCTAATATCATAATTATTGCTTGTTTTTTTTTTGGGGGGGGGGGGGGGTCGGAATTATTAAGTTTTTCAACTTATTACAGAAAAATTACCAAAACCTTAAATGTGTTCTATTATTTTTGTATATGTCTATGTTTCTTGACTGATGGAGATAAATTAGAACAATTGTCATGCTATTGAAGAAGAAACACATATCCACAAATCTCCTCTTATCTACAGACAATAAGCCTGTCCTTTTCCTTAATGGCATGTTCACTTTGGAGAATTCTTGATTCTTGAGATAATCTCCCCTTCTCATATAGAGTTGGTCTTACATGCAATTTAGTAATGTGACACATCATCTGGAGGCTAGGTTAATTTTAATAAATCAAGAATTTGTGTTGCATGTTATTTGTTTATGTTGTTCATAAACATTCAACAAACCACACTGAGATATTTCTCTGAGCTGCTCATTTTTGCTTACATTATCCTTTAACAGGTTGGGTCAGTACCATAATGTTCATGGTTACATAGATACAGACTACTTTCTAACTCATCAGATGCTTAGGACTTGCATGAGAGAAATATAAATGGTTTCCTTGCAAGAATATTTGGAGTCCCCATTATTCAGTTCAAATCACATGGATTAGTTGGTTGAGAACTGATAGCAGAATCATCATCATCATTGTTTAACGTCTGCTTTCCATGCTGGCATGGGTTGAACGGTTTAACTTGGGACTAGCAAGCTAGATGGTTGCACCAGGCTCCAGCCTGATCTAGCAGAGTTTCTACAGCTGGATGCCCTTCCTAACAACAACCACTCCGAGAGTGTAGTGGGTGCTTTTACATGTCACCAACACGAGGGCCAGTCAGGCAGTACTGGCAACAGCTACGCTCAAATAGTGTCTTTTACATGTCACCTGCACAGGAGCCAGTCCAGTGGCACTCGCTTCTCGAATGTTGTTTTTCACATGCCACCGGCACAAGTGCCAGTAAGGCAACGCTGGTAATGATCACGCTCGAATGGTGCTTTTTACGTGCCACTGGCAACGAATATTCTATCTATTATATCATATATTACAGGAGATAGTCTAGTAGCAACAACTGGTCCACACTGTGTAATATTTGATAACACAATAATGTCATAGAGGGATGGTAAGGAATGTATCTGCTGTATCATGCAGCAAGGTACAAAGTTTGGTGTTGCTAGGTTGCATATCAACATAAGGAAGCTAAGTGTTATGTTGTGCATAGATGTGTGTGATTATTTTTAATTATTCTTAAAATATTACTTTAAAGTATTATTAATATACTTAAGCAACTCCATTTTTGCACACATTGCTCAGATGATTTTTCAAAACAAACACATGTCAATATTTTCTTCATCACATCCAAATCATATTTCAAAATATATTCAAACAATAGATGATTCAAGAAAAAGCAGGCTTGAATTAACAGCTGAATGACTGGAAAAATGAAACTTAGAGTAGAAGAATAAACTTGACAAACAGTGCATGAATGCATGCACGTGTGTGTGTGTGTGTGTGTTTAATATTAATTGTGGTTATTTACTCATAGTAGCAAAAGCATACTTCCAAAGTTACATATCATATGAAAAGTAGTACTCTAGTAGTAAATAAAATATTTTAACTTACTTAGATCAAGCGATAATACAGGCCAAATATCTCGTGGGTGGACAGTTTCGAGTATAACCTGACGCAATTGCATGATCATTTCAGCCCTGTTATTTGACACGCAATTTACTTCATCTTCACAGACAGGGACTGAAAAAGAAACATTTTTTAGAGAGAGAGTATTTTTATTTTGCATCCATTTGAGTCTATGTTAGTATGAGAGAAAGTTTACTGTGGTAATCATAGCTCTAATGTCTTATTTAGCAGCAGGATGCCTTCTAAATACTAATTATACAATAATTAACTACAAAAACCAGTATTTTATGAGTCAAATAAACAGAAGCAATACGCTTACGTCTTCAGCATTAACTTCACACTCTTCACAACCATTCGCTTCCATTTACATGGGAAAATGTTTTCTTGTTCTTTAAGAATTTAAATTTAAGTTTTGACATTTAAATGATGGATGCTTGGGAAAAGTTAACTTAATGATAAGGATGGTAATATCTAAGTTAACATTGATAAGGTAAGCATTCAAATAGTACCCTAGCTGGTGAATTGGTTAGAAAGGTTGTGGCAATTTTCTAAGGAAACAGTTCTCAAGTCAGGAGCAAAGTGAAAAGATAAACTAAAGGTTTTAGGCAGACATCAGGAGGTGAGGCATTTTATAGTTGTTACTTTGTGTAACTACAAGTCAGCTCTGCTTGATTAAACTTATGATCAAAAGAGGAATCCAATAGACTAAAATTATGTGATATGAGAATTTCAGCACCCATGACAAATTTCACCTGCTACAATCTGTGTGTGCTTTGATGCACCAAGCACCTAAATGAGAGGATCTCTCGAAGTTAATAATGCAGTATTTGGTGTTTTAACAAGGTATCCATGTTAAGTTGGACATAATGATTACTTTTTGGTATTAATACTGCTTCCATCACTAATAATTAAATCCAACTATGTTCATGTACTTTTTCGATGCTTACATAGGTTAGATAGAATTTATCAAGACAGATTTTCAATAACCAGATGCCCTTCATATCATCAACCCTCACTTGTTTCCAAACAAGGTAATATTTTCCTGTGGTTAGACAGGTTTTTCACAGAAGACAACAACTGAACAAATGATCAATCTTGATAATGCTCATTTATAGTCATCACATGATGTCTAGACATGGGTAAATGCAAACACACTGACACATGGTTTAGTGGTTAGAGTGTTGGACTTATGATTGCAAGATCATAGTTCCAATTCCTGGAGCAGGTGGTGCATTGTATTTTTGAACAAAACTCTTTATTTCAAGTTACAATCACTTTGACATCTGATATGTGGCACACCATAGAGCAGTACAGTCATTGTCAATTTGATGGAGGAAATGAGTGCAGGTTGTTCAGCAAGACATTGTAAAATCTTCATCAGTAATTTATGACAGGAGAGTTCACCATATAAATATATATATATATATTAATGGAATGAGAAGGCAACAAGAATTACATAATCAACTTCATTGGCTTACAGCTGTTTTTGGTATAAGAAGCAGTGCACTCACAGCTGAATGCTTATGCATCACCTTATAGTCTCCTTGGAGCCATTTAAAATAAAGTGTATGTTTATTTGGGAAATCATTTGAATACGTATCTGCTACAGACCTAATCCTGAATAGGTCTAATCCTGAATATTTCCGGGAGTGGCCTCTCTCCTTCAAACTGTATACACCTTTACTTAAGAATTTTTATCATTTTAAAGGTAACCTTTTCCATACTCTCCAAAAAAAGACATACACTTTATTTTAATGAGTCTGAGGGAGTTATAAAGTGATGTACAGGTAGTCAGCACTGAATAGCAGAAATAGCTGAAAGCCAATGAAGTTGATTACATAATTCCTGTTCCCTCGTCATTCAATTAATTTTATATTATGCTCTGTAGTCACATAACACTTTATTCTGAAACATATACTCATTACTCTTTTACTTGTTTCAGTCATTTGACTGCGGCCATGCTGGAGCACCACCTTTAGTTGAGCAAATTGACCCCAGAACTTATTCTTTCTAAGCCTAGTACTTATTCTAGCAGTCTCTTTTGCTGAACCACTAAGTTACAGGGATATAAACACACCAGCATCATTTGTCAAGCAATGGTGGGGGGACAAACACAGACACATAAACATATGCACATATATATATATATATATATATATATATATATATACATATATACGATGGGCTTCTTTCAGTTTCCATCTACAAAATCCACTCACAAGGCATTGGTCGGCCCGAGGCTATAGTAGAAGACACTTGCCTAAGGTGCCATGCAGTGGGACTGAACCCGGAATCATGTGGTTGGTAAGCAAGCTACATACCACACAGCCACTCCTGCTTGATATGTATAATGAATTCTAACAACAGCTTATTAGTGTTGCTATGCCAAAGCAAAATCATAAAATATATATGTATGTGTATATATGACCAAGTTAGTAGCGGAGGTGGATGCACAGAGAGTATCACCACTAGAATACGAATAGCCTGGGCAAAGTTCAGAAAGCTCCTACCCCTACTGGCAACAAAAGGTCTCTCCCTCAGAGCAAAAGGTAGATTGTATGATGCATGTGTGCGAACTGCCATGCTTCACGGTAATGAAACATGGGCTGTGACTGCAGAAGACATGCGTAGACTTGAAAGAAATGAAGCTAGCATGATCCGCTGGATGTGTAGTGTCAGTGTGCACGCAAAACAGAGTGTAAGTATCCTGAGAGAAATGCTGGATATAAGAAGCATCAGATGTGGTGTGCAAGAGCGACGCTTGCGATGGTATGGTCATGTGCTGCGGATGGATGAAGAGAGATGTGTGAAGAAGTGCCACTCCAAACAGTTGAAGGTATCAGGGGGAGAGGTAGACCCAGGAAGACATGGGATGAGGTGGTCAAGCATGACCTCAGAGCATTGGGCCTCACTGAGGCAATGGCGAAGGACGAGATCTTTGGAGATATGCTGTGACTACAAAGACCCGGGCTGCTTTCTGCAGCAATTCCACATACCCCCTACCCATTCTAAGTACCCCGGATCCCCAAAGTACCCTGGATCCCCAAAGTACCCCGATCCCCAAAGTACCCCGGACCTCGTTGCCCCCGTTAAAATGCTCGAACCGATCGTGACGATGCCGGACCCTCCGGCCCCTGTGCAGGTGGCACGTAAAAAGCACCCAATCCACTCACGGAGTGGTTGGCGTTAGGAAGGGCATCCAGCCGTAGAAACTCTGCCAGATTCAGACTGGAGCCTGGAGCGGCCCCTGGCTTCCCAGACCCGGTCGAACCGTCCAACCCGTGCTAGCGCGGAAAGCGGACGTTAAACGATGATGATGATGATGATGATGATATATATATATATACTTATACAATGGACTCCTTTCAGCTTCTGTCTACCAAATCCAATCGCAAGGTTCTGGTTGGCCCAGGGTTATAGTAAAAGACACTTACCCAAAGTGCCAAATTTCAATAATAGATTACTTTATACCAGAGGGGATATTATAAACAAATTGAATTTCTGATGGTTCTGTTGAAATCAGGATATCTCAGAAAGAGTAAGCTGAGAGTGGTGATCTCTTTCTATTTTCCAGCTAAGATAGAGAACCGGAACATGGCAGTACGAGCTACTGAAATGCTCATTAATTAATAGCTACTCAACAAAAACTGATATTGGCCTAAACATTATCATCGGCTTCACAGTCAACCTAATTTTTCTATGCAGGCATGTCTTACAACTTTTCTCAGATGCCTTATGGTCTCAAGTCTGCCTTGAATCCTTCTTCCCAGAACTACCTGGTCTCCTGATACTCGCAATACTTTCCACTACAAACACAAAGCACCTCACTAGCTTACATTCTCCATTCAAACTACATTTTTTAAACCAGCCCAATCATCTCACATGCACAAATCTGACAAAATCTTTTCTAGCCCAAAATGAGAAACATAGGATAGAAATATTTGAGAAGATCTAACTGAAAAAGAAATATATATTTGTCTTACCAGCGTTTTGGATTTTTTTCCACAAATCATCTTTGCCTGGGATATTAAGATATTTGTCAAGGTCTTTCATCAGATATGATAAGGTAGAAGGAAAATATGCAAATAATAAAATAGCAGCTGAATTGGGTCCTTCTTTTTCTTCAGTAAGTTTTATATCCTCCAGTTGACTCTCTAAAATAGTTTCCATAGTCTTCAAATGATTTGCAAATCTGATAATGTTTAATTGACCTTCAGTTATTTCAGTGCTGAATATTTCAAATATATTGCAGTAGGAGTTAAAATCATTTGTTTGTTCTTGCATAAATGCATAGAGTTTGCAAATTGAGTTAAATTCTGAAATAAAGAAAAGATTAAATAATTATGTGAAATAGATAATTAAGTAAATAGATAAATAGATAAAAAGAAAATGGAAAAAATAATACAAAAAATAAAAGGTAACAGTATAAAATACCCAAGCAGGTCAGTTAGGTGGGTATGCACAGTTGCAGAATGTCACTGCATCCACCATTTGTCAGTATTTGCTTGGGTCATCCCAAGCAACCCTCCAAGCAGTGTCCCAGTTAGTCCCCTTCCGTGCGAGTTACTTTCTCACCTGCCATTACCATATGACATGTGGTTGACCAACATAAGCTTTCACTTCAACTGGATCCTTAGACACAATACACAAGATCCAACTTGAAAGATCAAGAAACACAAACAGAGCTGACACTTCCAAATCATACAAGTAACAGATGTATCTCAGTTTCCAAGTATGGTCACTGGTTGAATATGGAATCCAACCAACAATAACCCATAATTCTGCAAAGCATCCTGGTACCAAAAGAATTTAGGGGATATCTAAGGATTCCAGACAACATCCAAGTCTCACAACTATATAGCAAGACTGGAAGGAGCAGAGAACTGAAGACCAGAACTTTTGTCCACTTCCACCGATATCATCAGCACCAAACATCTTTATTCGGTGAGTCAACAACTGCATCAGCACATCCAAGTTTTTTTTAAACTTTAGACTCTCATCTACTACCAAGATAAGTGAAGTAGTCAACAATTTCATTCTCACCCACAAAGGAGTCAGACAAGATGGAGTCCCTTAGGAAGCAAACAAAAGATTGGATCTTTTTCTTGACCCAAGAAACTCTAAGGTTAAATGATTTCACTTCCTTACTCGGCGAAATAGAGCACTCATTAAGATATCCAGAGACTCAGCAAGAATAACTGCATCATCAGCAAAATCCAAGTCAGTAATCCTAGTTTCACCAATGAATACATCACAACCCAATCAAGCCACTATCTGGCCAGGTATCCAGTCTATGCAGACATTAAACAGAGTGAGAGTCAAAACACAACCCTGATGGAACCCAGATTCTAAGTGGGAAAAGTTAGATGTTGAGCCCTCTGAACAGTCCCAGTCAGTTTCCATCTCTTCAAGGTACTTCCTCATCTGCCATGACCATGTGACTTCCAACAGCCCAAACAACCAGGGCAGTATACCTTGCAGCTCCAGAATCCTCTAGAGCACACCCCTGTCCACCAAGTCAAATGTTTTGTGGAGGTCAACATAAGCAGCAAGCAGTCCCTGCCAAAAGCTAAACCTGTGTTCAATGAGTACACAGAGAGCAAGGATTCTCTAAGTAGCTGACTTTTTTTATGTGAGCCCTTACTGCTCCAGCTGCTGAGAGGCAAGCAGGTGATTTAATACAGTGTTTAGAAAAATGCTGGCAAAGACCTTACCGGGCACTGAAAGGAGTGTAACAACCCTATAATTATTGCAGTCGTGGTATTCACCTTCACCAATTCATAGAGGGGTAATTATGTCTCTCTTCCAGTCAGGCAATATGATAACACTGCTCCAAATTGAGCAGATATCTGCTACAAGAACAAGACTGCAGCAGGCCAACATTTCTTGCTGTGGGCCATCGTGCATTTATCCCAAACGATAAGCTTGCATCGTCTGAAGACTTCAGCCTGATCGGAGCTGTTACTGATGTTGCAAGTTGGTGTCTCAGTCTTCGCTAAGACAAGTGGAAGCTTGAAAGTGGAGTGAGCTGTCCTGCCGCCTGGCAACAAAGTAGCTGCAATTCCAGATGATGCCACAGCTAGGGCAATGCCTTGTGTTTGCCTAATCTCAGCCAATATTAATTTGTTGACAAAATTTTTCCCAGTGCCCCCAGGAGCATGCAGGAAAAAAATCCTCCCAGTTTTGGCCCGGACAGAATTAACAACGGAGTTGTAAGCGAACTTGTGTTCTGGAAGGAACTTTGGTTCATTGTCGGCTATGTACTCGGCAAGCTCATCAACATTAAAACATGTCTCACGCAGCAAATGTGAAGACAGAGTGTTTGTGCCTTCCCGGTGTGTTGAACGTAGGCCATAGATCGGCAAAGCACTACCGCCCATATCAAGTACAGTATGTTCGAACGTAGTTTGTTACCACGCAGCCACACCTGCCCCTATGTATGTGTGTGTGTGTGTGTGTGCGTGTGTGTGTGTGCGTGTGTGTGTATGGGTAGATATATTATGCATGTATATATGTGTATATATATATGTGTACATATTACATGTACATCTATATATATATATATATATATATATACATCTACACATAAAATACAAAATACAAAGTTATATCTTGATATCGCTAGTGATAACAATACTCAAAATATGTATATATATGTATATGTATATATATATGTATATGTATATATATATGTATATGTATATATATGTATATGTATATATATGTATATGTATATATATATGTATATATATATGTATATGTATATATATATGTATATATATATGTATATATATATGTATATATATATATATGTATATGTATATGTATATGTATATATATATGTATATGTATATGTATATATATATATGTATATGTATATATATATATATGTATATGTATATATGACTGATTGATTGATTCTAGTTTCAGCTCATGAGCTGTGGCCATGCTGGGGCACCGCCATTTGGTGTTGCTACATGGTTTTACTTCACGAAAGCTTTTTAGCAACTGCCATTTGCTGCATGAGAGAGTTCGATGTGGCTGCCCTCATCTGCACCTCCTGCCGTCAAGTTGGTTCATCTGGGATATCTGACAGGAAGAGATCCAGTTTCATTTTAAAGACATCTGCACCGACCCCATGCAGGTCTCTTAGGTTCTTCGGGAGGATATTGAAGAGCTGTGGGCCTCGGAAGCCCAGGCTATCACAGTATCTTGTCCTACATCTTGATGGCAAATTTGGAGTCCTAGGCACCACGCAGCGGCGCCCAGTTATGGCATTTGTGTAACTCTCGATGCCAAAGTTTGGGACAAGTCCCTCCAGGATCTTCCAGATGTATATTATGGCATATCTTTCCCGCCTACGCTCCAAGGAATATAGTTTTAATCTCTTGAGTCTTTCCCAGTAGCTTATATTCTGCATAAAGGCTATCTTCTTTGTGTAGCTACGTTGGATCGCCTCAAGTTCTGTGATCAACTTGACACTGGATGGTGACCATAACTGAGAGCAATAGTCAAAGTGGCTTAGGACAAGTGTCCTCCAGAGGACCATCATGGTTTCTTGTTCTCTTGTTCTAAAGGTTCTGAGAATCCATCCGGCCAGTCGTCTACATTTCATTGCCAAATTAGCAACATGTACACGAAAGGTTGCATCATCACTCATGTAAATACCCAGGTCACGCACTGATTGTGCCTCTGGGATTGCAATTCCTCCGGGTCCAGTGTATTCATTGGGTATTGCATTTAGTTTTGCATGCTGATAGTATAAAGCTTGAAACTTTTCAGCATTGAACTGCATGCTATTCTTTTCAGCCCACTTGTATATTATGTCCAGCTCACATTGCAGGCGTTTAGTGTCCTCAGGGTTCTGTATTGCCTGTGAAACTTTTGTATCATCTGCATAACTTGTGATCGTGGCTCTCTGCGTGGCTGAGGGCATGTCTGAGAGGGCCATTATGAACAGTACTGGTCCCAAAACAGTGCCCTGCGGAACACCGCTCACTATTTGCGTGTTAATGGAAGTGGCCCCATTGGCTACTACCACCTGACTTCTATCCTTCAGAAAGTCATGAAGCCATTCTCCTAGTTTTCCAACTATGTTGAGATCACGCAGTTTGTGACATCATTCCATGATCGACTTTATCAAAGGCCTTTGCAAAGTCGAGATATATCACTTCCACATTTGAGTGGTTGAGCAGTCGTTTCAGCACCCAGTCATAGTGTTGTAGGAGCTGAGTTAAACAGCTTCTCCCTGGTCGGAAACCATGTTGAGTGTCGGGCAGCAAGTCATTTTCTTCAAGGAAGGTGATCAGTTTCCTTCTGACTATTCGTTCCATGACTTTGCTGATGTGTGAGATCAGAGAGATAGGTCTGTAGTTCTTGGCCTCCGCTCTGCTACCTCCTTTATGAATAGGGCATATTTTACCTTCCTTCAGTTTTCTTGGAAGTTTGCCAGCTGCAAGGAAGCTCTGAAAGAGGAACTGCAGTGGTCTTGCTAGGACTCTCTTACATACTTTTAGAAGGATTGCCGGGAATCCATCGGGGCCAGTAGCTGAGTCTGTTTTCATTTCATTTATAGCCTTTATTACATCGTCTTCCTTTATATCGATGTAATCTATCGTCGCCGCCTCTGATTTTATATCTGCAGTGGTAAAGAAGTCAGTTGGATTGGTGATTTGGAAATGCCCAAGGGGTGGAGTGAAAACACTCTTGAATTGCTCATTCAGTATTTCACTTACCCTCATTGGTTTTCCTGTGAGTGTGCCATCCTTTTCAAGGAGTGGCCCTATCCTACAGTGCACCTTAGCTGTTTCTTTGGCATACCTGTAGAAAGCTCTGGGGTTAGATTTTATGTTGTCTATAGCCCAGGCTTCTTTGTCTGCTCTTTCCTTTTCATGGGAGAGTTGCAGACATTTTTCAATTTCCAACAGTTTTATTTTCAGGCGGGACATTTCACTGCTTTCAATTTGTTTGTTTAGGCGATTTGAAATTTTTGTACGCCGTCTCATTAAAATTTTCCTCTCTCTGGGGATTTTGTTCTTGTGTACAGTGGCCTTTCTCTCTGGGACACATTTGTAGCATATGGCCTGCATTACAGACATGAATTGTTGAAGTTTCACGTCGATGTCTGGCGAGGAGAGACATTCAGGCCAGTTTTGTTTGAGGATCTCTTTCTCAATTTGTTTCCAGTTTGCCTTATGGTAGTTCAAGCTGGAAAGATTCTGAGGGTTTCTTGTAGGCTGCATGTCCGTGCTCTCTTTTGGCCCGTACATGGTCAGCTCTACCATGTTGTGATCCGAGAGTAGTGTCGGTGTCACTTTCACATTATGGATGAGATCCATATTATTTGTGAAGCAGAGATCCAGTGTGTTACCTGCCCTGGTTGGTTGGAGTATTACTTGCTCCATGTACAGGGTGTTGATGAGGTTCAGGAGGGACCTCGCCTGTCCTCGTTCACATCTTGTCATTCCTGGGAGAGAAAGGCCCTCGGGCCATCTGACATTGGGTAGATTGAAGTCTCCCATAAGAAGTACACTTATGTGTTGTTCTAATGTGATTAGAACTTCTATTTTTATAAGGCAGTCTTCAAACTTGCCTACATGGCTTGGGGCATCTGGAGGGCGATGTGTAGCACACACAACTACATCAAGTTGCCTTATATGTACAATTAATGTGTCACACACCGAGTTTGAGTATGACAAAAGGACCTGGGGTATTTACATGAGTGATGACGCAACCTTTATATATCAATCATATATATGATTGATTGATTGATTGATTCTAGTTTCAGCTCACGAGCTGTGGCCATGCTGGGGCACCGCCATTTGGTGTTGCTACATGGTTTTACTTCACGAATGCTTTTTAACAACTGCCATTTGGTGCATGAGAGAGTTCGATGCAGCTGCCCTCATCTGCACCTCCTGCCGTCAAGTTGGTTCATCTGGGATATCTGACAGGAAGAGATCCAGTTTCATTTTAAAGACATCTGCATCCATCCCATGCAGGTCTCTTAGGTTCTTCAGGAGGATATTGAAGAGCTGTGGGCCTCGGAGGCCCAGGCTATCACAGTATCTTGTCCTACATCTTGATGGCAAATTTGGAGTCCTAGGCACCACGCAGTGGCGCCCGGTTCTGGCATTTGTGTAACTCTCGATGCCAAAGTTTGGGACAAGTCCTTCCAGTATCTTCCAGATGTATATTATGCCATATCTTTCTCGCCTACGCTCCAAGGAATAGAGTTTTAATCTCTTGAGTCTTTCCCAGTAGCTTATATGCTGCACAGAGGCTATCTTCTTTGTGTAGCTACGTTGGATCGCCTCAAGTTCTGTGATCAACTTGACACTGGATGGTGATCATAGCTGAGAGCAATAGTCAAAGTGGCTTAGGACAAGTGTCCTCCAGGGGACCATCATGGTTTCTTGTTCTCTTGTTCTAAAGGTTCTAAGAATCCATCCGGCCAGTCGTCTACATTTCATTGCCAATTTAGCAACATGTACACAAAAGGTTGCATCATCACTCATGTAAATACCCAGGTCACGCACTGATTGTGCCTCTGGGATTGCAATTCCTCCGGGTCCAGTGTATTCATTGGGTATTGCATTTAGTTTTGCATGCTGATAGCATAAAGCTTGAAACTTTTCAGCATTGAACTGCATGCTATTCTTTTCAGCCCACTTGTATATTTTGTCCAGCTCACGTTGCAGGCATTTAGTGTCTTCAGGGTTCTGTATTGCCTGTGAAACTTTTGTATCATCTGCATAACTTGTGATCACGGCTCTCTGCGTGGCTGAGGGCATGTCTGAGAGGGCCATTATGAACAGTAGTGGTCCCAAAACAGTGCCCTGCGGAACACCGCTCACTATTTGCGTGTTAATGGAAGTGGCCCCATTGGCTACTACCACCTGACTTCTATCCTTCAGAAAGTCATGAAGCCATTCTCCCAGTTTTCCAACTATGCTAAGATCACGCAGTTTGTGACATATCATTCCATGATCAACTTTATCAAAGGCCTTTGCAAAGTCGAGATATATCACTTCCACATTTGAGTGGTTGAGCAGTCGTTTCAGCACCCAGTCATAGTGTTGTAGGAGATGAGTTAAGCAGCTTCTTCCTGGTCGGAAACCATGTTGGGTGTCAGGCAGCAAGTCATTTTCTTCATGGAAGGTGATCAGTTTCCTTCTGACTATTCGTTCCATGACTTTGCTGATGTGTGAGGTCAGAGAGATAGGTCTGTAGTTCTTGGCCTCCGCCCTGCTACCTCCTTTATGAATAGGGCATATTTTACCTTCCTTCAGTTTTCTTGGAAGTTTGCCAGTTGCAAGGAAGCTCTGAAAGAGGAACTGCAGTGTTCTTGCTAGGACTCTCTTACATACTTTTAGGACGATTGTCGGGAATCAATCGGGGCCAGTAGCTGAGTTTGTTTTCATTTCATCTATAGCCTTTATTACATCGTCTTCTTTTATATTGATGTAATCAATCATCGCTGCCTCTGATTTTATATCTGCAGTGGTAAAGAAGTCAGTTGGATTGGTGATTTGGAAATGCCCAAGGGGTGGAGTGAAAACACTCTTGAATTGCTCATTCAGTATTTCACTTACCCTCATTGGTTTTCCTGTGAGTGTGCCATCCTATTCAAGGAGTGGCCCTATCCTACAGTGCACCCTAGCTGTTTCTTTGGCATACCTGTAGAAAGCTCTGGGGATAGATTTTATGTTGTCTATAGCCCAGGCTTCTTTGTCTGCTCTTTCCTTTTCATGGGAGAGTTGCAGACATTTTTCAATTTCCAGCAGTTTTATTTTCAGGCGGGTCTTTTCACTGCTTTCAATTTGTTTGTTTAGGTGATTTGAAATTTTTGTACGCCATCTCATTAAAATTTTCCTCTCTCTGGGGATTTTGTTCTTGTGTACAGTGGCCTTTCTCTCTGGGACACATTCGTAGCATATGGCTTGCATTACAGACATGAATTGTTGAAGTTTCACGTCGATGTCTGGTGAGGAGAGACATTCAGGCCAGTTTTGTTTGAGGATCTCTTTCTCAATTTGTTTCCAGTTTGCCTTATGGAAGTTCAAGCTGGAAAGATTCTGAGAGTTTCTTGTAGGCTGCATGTCCATGCTTTCCTTTGGCCAGTACATGGTCAGCTCTACCATGTTGTGATCCAAGAGTAGTGTCAGTGTCATTTTCACATTATGGATGAGATCCATATTATTTGTGAAGCAGAGATCCAGTATAGTAACCTGCCCTGGTTGGTTGGAGTATTACTTGCTCCATGTACAGAGTGTTGATGAGGTTCAGGAGGGACCTCGCCTGTCCTCGTTCGCATTGTGTCATTCCTGAACCAAATGAACAAAAGGACCACTTTTATGATATTCTTCTGAAGGGTATCTCAAAGACGAATGACAATGGTCTTATGTGGCTGGTGATTTCAATGGACATGTTGGGCAGCAACCAGGACACCCTAATTGAGAAATTTGATGAGGAGGAGGAGGAACTACAGTCTTGTAACATAGAAAGCAACTGGGAATTCCTATGTGACAGCTTGCTAAGTGCCACAGACCAAATCTGTGGCTGATGCAAAGTCCCATCCAGACCAAGAGTAACACGGTGATGGAATGATGCTGTACACAATGCCATTAGGGCAAAGAAACAGGGTTGGAAGGACTGGAAATGTTGGGGTAGCAAGAAATTGTATCAGGCAGCCAGAAGGGAAGCTAGGGAGAAGATATATTTAGCTAGGGAAGTAACAGAAAAGAAGTTTACGAATGTTCTGTGACATGAGGACCAGATACTTGAAGTCTTTTGGATTGCAAGACAGTGTATGAGAGAAAATCATGATATCATAGGAGAGAAATGTGTTCACATGGACAACAGTTCACTTGCATTTAATGACTCTGCAAAGAAAGTGGCTTGGAAACACCGTTATGAAAGGCTGCTAAATGTAGAGAATGAATGGGATGAGGAGAGTCTGCCAAATGTTGACTCAATTGAGGAAGCAGCTACCTGAATTGACAGTATCCTAGTAAATAAAGCAATTAAGGCTATGAAGACAGGGAAAGCCCCCGATCCATCAGGAATCACCTCTAAGATGCCCAAAATATTTGGCAGTGTGGGTTATGGTCTAGTCACCTGTATTGTAAATCAGGTGGCTCATGAAGGAATCATACCCAATGACTGATGTAGCAGCACTATAGTCAACTTCTACAAAGGTAAAGGTGCCTTAGATAGAAATAATCACAGAGGTATCAAAATATTGGATCAGGTGATGAAAGTCATGGAGAGGGTCATAGCCCAACTAATTAGGGAGGGAGAGAGTCTAGATGAGATGCAGTTTGGTTTTGTGTCACCGATGCTATATTTCTGGTAAGGCAGCTGCAGGAGAAATACCTAGCCAAAGATAAATCTCTGTACTTGGCTTTTGTTGACATCAAGAAAGCCTTTGACAGGATTCCCCGATCCCTTATCTGGTAGTCAATGTGGAAACTAGGGATATACAAGTGATTGGTGAGAGCTGTACAAGCCATATACAGGGATGCTATCAGCAAGGTGAGCGTTGGCAACAAGTATAGCAAAGAATTCAGGGTATAAGTAGATGTTCACCAAGGATCTGTCCACAGTCCCCTATTGTTCCTCATAATCCTCCATGCAATAACCGGAATTTAAAACAGGCTGCCCCTGGGAGCTCCTCTATGCTGATGACCTTGTTCTTACAGTTGAATCACTATCAGAACTAGAGAAGAAGTTTCAGGTCTGGAAGCAAGGTCTAGAATAGAAGGGCCTTAGAATTAACCTAGCAAAAACCAAAGTCTTAGTAAGTAATTCCCCTCAGGTAGATTGCCCTGCTCAATTTGTAGGTAATATAGGTAGAAATTACATGTGATGTACCCAGGGTAAACTATGGACACATAAGAGGTGCAGCAATATATGAATAAGATTAACAAGGAAACTAGTTTCTGTGTGTAGAAGGTTTACAGGTATGATTAACACTAAAAATGTACAGAAAATAGACTCGTGCATAGGCTTGAAAGAAACGAAGCTAGCATGCTTTGCTAGATGTGCAATGTCAGTATGCATGCACAACAGAGTATAAATGTCTTGAGAGAAAAGTTGGGCATAAGATGTGGTGTGCAAGAGAGATGACTGCATTGGTCTGGTCACTTAACACATATGGATGTAGACAGCTGTGTGAAGAAGTGCCAATCTCTACTAGTGGAAGGAAGTTATAGAAGAGGGAGACCTAGGAAAACAGGGGATGGTGTGGTGAAGCATGGTTTTCGAAGAGTGGACCTCATGGAGGCAATGACTAGAGACCGAAACATTTAGCAATATGCCATGCTTGGAAAGACCCATCAAGCAAAGTGAAATCATAGTCGTGGCCATTGTTGGAGCCACATAACAAGCAGCTGTGCCAGTGGCACATAAAAAGCACCTTTTGAGCGTTGGGCCTCACAGAAGCAATATGGCCGATGCTGGTGTCCTGGAACTAGCAACCATGCCAGTGGCACATAAAAACACCCATTACACACTCAGACTGGTTGGTGTTAGGAAGGGCATCCAGCTGTAGAAACCATACCAGATCAGACTGTAAACTGATGCAACCCCCCAGCTTATTGGTCGAATCATCAAACTCATGCCAGCATGAACGATGATGATGATGATGATATGACTTAGTGAAGAATGTCAGCAAAAGGATCTTATATATTATTTAGTGTAGAGTGTCAGCAAGAGGATCTCAAACCTGTCCTCAAATCAAGAAATTTTTGACAATGCTGCCCCTATTACAACGAGGCCCTGGTTTAAGGATCACATCTATATGCTGGGCCCTAACACCTGCAAAAGAAAGCACCACCAGAAGGTCACTTGGTTTGCCTTACCCTTCTCTCTCAATGTTAAAACATGTAGGATTTTCCTTAGGTTAATGGATAAGCACTTCATGCAGACACACAAGTATAAATGTTTGTTCAATAAGCAGAACCTAAAAGTCTCCTTTAGTTGCATGCCCAACATTAAAACAAATATTAGTGAACACCCCTAAAATGTGAGCAGAGGCTAGTTGGTCATGCAGAGAGTACAATGACTGCCCAGTGGGAAGACAATGTGAGACTGAGAGGGTCATATATGAGGCTATAGTGGTATCCGGCCCTAACAACCAGAATAATAGCAGCAGCAGCTCATCCAACAACATTGGCAACAACAACAGCAGTTGCGGAGGTGGTGGTAGCACCAATGCATTATGTTGTAAAGATACCAACATTGACAACTACAACCACAGCACCAATACTGGAAGTATAGCCAGAGATGACAGCCATGGCAGTAGCAGTGGGAGTACTGGTCCCACACCCAGAAATAACAACATCGATGGCAGCTCCAGCAATACCAACACTGCAGCTGGCAATGACGACTACACCAGCAACAGCAGTATCACCAGACCTATGCCCTTCAATAACAGCAGCAATGGTCACAACAGCAGCTCCAACAACAACAGTGGCAACAACAACATCAGGCCTGGAGCCAATAGAAAAAACACCAGAGGTAATAACACAACCCACACCCAAGTTCAGTGATACATTGTTTCAGCCAGAACTGCCATTAAGCAAAGCCTGAACAACCATAGGTTTTCTTTTGCTATTCCAGAAAGACATTATGTCACATCCCTAGCCAGCCACATATGGTGCCTTAAGGATGAAGATATTCCATATGAAATTAAATGGAGGCTCATAGAGCAACCAGGGTCCTATATAAACAAGAATGGATGATGCAAGCTTTGCATACAAGAGCGGACAAGGATCCTTAAAGACTCGTTTGTCCCAAGGACACTTTTAAACTCCAGGAATGACATCTATAGCCCTTATCTACATTTTAAATGTTACCTGTTGTAGAGGTGGGATTCCCTATACATTGATAAGGGCTATAAAAAATAATTGCAGACTGGAACTAACCAAAGGGTGGTGATTCATCAATTAGGACCATAAAAATTTGTTGACCAGACTGACCTAAGGGCAATAACCTGTCCTGTTTTAAGGCTTAGACACGTGGATTTTAGCGACGAAAATATTTTGACAAATTCAACTTAAATGTTGAAGTGAATCGAACGGCTTTTGTGTGTTTCTTAAATGGCTTACAAACACCTTCCACGCTGCAATTGTTTTCGTTCCAGCACACAATCTCAGATCAAATCACTTGCTATGCGAGTACATCTCCGTAATATATGTTTTGTTTATAAATTAACTGACAGTAATGGTTTTCTATCTTCAATTTGAAAAGTGGTTACATGTCTACAGACAATAGGAGTCTGACAAATTGTCTATAAGGTTAAAGGCTTAATGGATGCGAGGCCATTGGTTACTCTATGACCAACCATATAATTAACTTCTTGTAAATACATTACTGCTGTCATGTTAAGAGTGTACTTCTTTTTCATATATATGATGTACTGTCAATATATATATATATATATATATATATATATATATATGAGAGAGAGATATATCCATGGAAATTTACTCAATAAAAATACAAAGAATAAACAGATGGTGCAAACAGATTATCTTTTCACAGGAAGTTCTTTCTAAAATTTGTTTCTCTCCACATAGAAGAGTCTTGGTTTCAGTATTTAAACTGCCAAAACAACAGGACTATTTGAATTGCAGTTTTCTGAGGTTTAGAATATCTAGGGATAGATATGGAGATCTATAGTATAACATTTTTTTAGTCAAATTCCAACCCTTAAAGACAACTTGGAGCAGACATTTTATCTTTCCTTTTATCATTTCCTTGTTTCAATCATAAAATTGCAACCATGGTGGGGCTTGAAGGATTTTACTTGACCAAATTAACCCCAATATTTATTTTTTTAAACCTGGTACTTATTCCATCAGTTTTTTGGGGTTTTTTTGCTGAACAGCTAAGTTATGGAGACATAATCAAATATCAACACCAATTGACAAGTGGTGCTGGGAGGCAAACACAAACAGACTGACAGGTGTTTGTGTGTGTGTGTGTGTGCGCGCACGCTCTCCAGGAGAAGCACATTAACACTATCTTCATAGTCAGGCAACTTCAGAAGTATTTAACTAAGAATAAACCATTGTACTTGACATCAGCCGAACTGGAGAAAGCTTTCAAAAGAGTACCTCACTCTGTGATATGGTGGTCTCTGAGGAAGCTAAGAACAGACAAATGACTTGTGAATGATGTACAATAGACTGTCAGTAAGGTAAAAGTTAAGCATTAGTACAGTAATGAATTTAGAGTACAGTGATGAATGTAGTGTACAGGGCTCAGTTCTCAGTTCCTGCCTATTCATCATTGTCTTCCAGGCCATAACAAAGGAATTCAAGATCGACTGCCCATAGCAGCTATCATATGCTGATGATCTTGTTCTTATAGCACAATCTGTAACAGAACTGAACAATAAATTCCCGATGTGGAAACAAACCTGGGAGTCAAAGGACCTTAAAGCTAACTTTGTGAAGACAAGGTTCTAGTAAGCAAGAAAAAAGACAGGACTCTACCCATTTCAGGTAAACAGCTTGGCTTAATATATAGTAAAGGGATAAGCAGAAATTCCATTCAGTGTATCTAGTGCAAGTTATGGACACAAGACTTGCAGTAGAATCATGTGAAGGCTAACAGAGAAAGTAATGTTTATGTGTGGAAGTAGAACTGGAGCCATAAATTCTACAGATATATGGGAAACAGACTTTCTCAAGTACTCTGAAAGCTCTCTATAGGTAATAGACAATTTCTGTTCCCTAGGTTACCTAATTAGCAATAGTGAAGGAGGATGTTCCAAAGTGTAATAGCTAGAATAAGAATAGGGTGGAGAAAATTCAGAGAGCTTCCAAGTCTGATTGCAACCAAAAGTTTCTCTCTCTGAGTGAAAGGAAGATTTTATGATGCATGTGTATGAACAGTAATACTATATGGCAGTGAAATATGGGCCCTAAATGCAGATGACATGCAAAGACTAGAGAGGAATGAAGTTAGTATGCTCCATTGGATGTCCAGTGCCAGTGTACATATACAACACAATGCTAATGTAGTGAAAGAAAAGATGAGCAAAGAGGAATTAGATGCAGTGTGAAAGAGAGAACGCTGCACTGATATGGTCATGAGATTCATATGGAATAGAACAGTTGTATAAAGAAATGCCAATGACAAAGTGGATGGGACATGTGGAAGAAGGAGACCTAGGAAGATATGGGATGAAGTACTGAAGGCTGATCGCCAGATGCTGCGACTTATGGAAAAGATGACAAAGGACTGATATGTCAAGTGTCTTTCTGTGCTCAAGAAAACCTATCCACCACAGTAGAATTGATATCCTAAAATCATCTTGGTAAGTGCTTGCATGTGCAGGGTTCTACCCCATCTCCATACCTCATCAAACATTTCTTGCACATCTCATTTCCTAATACACTTTACTTCTCTATATGGTATTATTTAGCTAGCTACTATATTCACCCAAGAGCAGAATAAGCACATAGTACATACCCTCCCCTGGTTATCTTCCTCAGAACCACCTCCATTTATCATCATCTTCCCTACCTTCTCTTTCAACTTCCTTTATTTGCCTTCAGTCACTGCTTTCTCCTCTCTGCTACACTTCATCTTTAATACTTCTCTTATTTGCAATAACTTCTACTACCCTCACATATCTACCATAGTCCCTCCCTTCTTATATCTCTAATCATCTCTCCTCATATTCGTATGAAACTTCTCCCTCTATCGTTCACTGCCCAATCACTCAGTCCAATCCTATGCATTACTTCGCTATATTCCCCCACCCCACTATATCTTGAGAATATGTCCTGACACATCTCCACCAACATCTCTCTCTCCCCCTCTATCTTTCTCTCTAAGTCATTTTGTCTCTCCTTTTTCTAACTGGAGTATACTTGTATTTTCTTCTACAGCAAGACACCTATTTCTATTCCTCTATTATTCTTTTTAATCTTTCATCAACTGACATAAAGCTACCTCTCTCAATACTACTCATCCTCCACTCAAGGGGGGTTTTAGCTTCTTAGTTAATTGGTGACCTTGCCAGTGCTGATGCCACACAAAAAGCACCCAGGAAGGGCATCCACCTGCAGAAACCATATCAAAGCAAACAATAGAGCTTGGTAGTCCGCTATATTGTCAAACTCATCAAATCATCTCACCCATGCCAGCATGAAAAAATGTACATTAAATGATGATGATGATTATCATATATATGTATGTATGTATGTATGTACTTACTTACTAAAATATACTGACAATTTGAAAAAGAAAGAAGTGAACTTAGGCTTTTATTTACTTACAATTCAATCAGCTCTAGAAAACAATATACACACTTTAATTTATACTTATTCAGTAAGATGCAAATTTACACTATTAATATCCAGCACAAGTCCACATACTCAACAAAAGAAGTGTCAACATATTTAAACAAATGAACCAATATATTCACCTGATTAATATTGAATTCACTCATTTCTACTTTCCATTATATCTTGCAAACAACTTGCACATGCAAGTGCTACCAGTTAAAAGCTCCGTATATCGGAAGCTAGCAAGTGTATGGGGTCATCAGGAGAGAATGCGCGCCGTTTCAGGGCCTACCTCTCGACGGCATCAATGCGCACCGGCCCCCCTCACTGATATGAGGCCCCGCTTGCTAGATCAGCTGGTTATGAAGAACTCAATATACTTCTAGCCATCGCTCATCGTCTCTTTTTAACCAAATCCAGTGGCTAGCCTTCTCCACTGTAGATTGGATATCAGTCATGGTGGTATTGACTTTACGATGAGTTAGGCCTAACGATAACAACAGTCGTCTCACGCTGTGTCCTACAAACCCTCTACATCTGACTTCGATAGGAAAATGTTCCGCTTTCCAGCCTGCGTCTTCACATTCCTCAAGGTTTTCATAACGGTTTAATTTTCGAGCTCGAGCGGCGTCCATATTATCTTCGTGAGGAACTGTTAGCTCGACTATATTTACAACTTTCTTTATTTCACATCACATCAAAATATCTGGTTTTTTCGAAACTGGGATGGGAAAGAAAACCTGGCACCCAGGTAAATCTGCAGTTACCTCCCAATAGCCGTTCCACTTTTCATTTTTCTCAGGAAGTTTCTTGGTCTTCTTGAAACGGATCTGCTGACCTGGTCGCACGAAGGTAATGAACTCTCTTGATGGTACTTTTAACGATTTTTCTTCAGTGTTGTTGAGATGAATTTGGTTCTTTATAGCATTGAAGATAACCTTAAGGACCAAGTTGTGCCTCCATGTGTACCTGTTCAATGCTAATGAACAGTTGGAAAGAATATGTTTTAGTGTACCGAATTTTCCACATTTGCAGATGTCATTCTCTAAGACGTTCCATCTTACTAGATTCGTAGGTGATGGCAAAACATCATAAGATGAACGAATCAGGAAACTCAGCCAAGATGTTGTCCACTTCCACATCTCATCCCAACTTATCTTCCTCTCAATATGTTCTTCCCATCTCGTCATCTGACCTTGATGAACACATCGGATCAAATGAAGCTCTCTTCTCTCTGCTTCTCTTGTTTTGACGCTGTTGCTAACAACAGATCTGCGATCACGCGGCATCATGCTTGCAAACGGTCTGAACTGATCTGCGCCAAAACCAAATCCTTTCTGATGGTTCTGCGTTGCTCCCACCATATCTCTGTGTGTAAGAGAAGACAAGATGTTGTCAGTTTCTGCTTCTGCTTTCCACTTCCTGGCTGTTTTCACCTCTGGTGGGTTACGCCTGATTTCCATATCCTTCGATTCTCTCAGCATTATGACCATCCGTATCTTCCCCAACTTATATATTTCGACTATTGATGCTATTGGTAACTGCAACGAACCTCTTTTACGATAAAGAGCTGAGCTGTTCAACATACGAGGTAGACCTAGCCACTTTCTAATGAACACATTACATTTTTGTTCAATCTTTTCAACTCGTGACAATGCTATCTCGTATATTAAAAGTGGCCACGCAAGTCGCGGGTACAAGCCGAACTGCAAGCACCAAATTTTATATTTACCTGGTAACTTCGAAACATCAATCGCTGATAACCCAGCCTCGGCCTGTTTCATAATTTCAATCCCACGACTTCTATCTGACAATGTTCCAGCGTATACTCGTCCCAAGCTCTTGACGGGCTCTTCCTTGACTGTTGGAATGCTTTCTTCAGATATTCGAAATTTAAATTCTTTCTGCACTCCCTTAACAAATGTCAGACTACGCGACTTTTTTGCTCTAAATCGCATCCTTGACCACCTTACAAGTTCGTCTAATCTCAAAAGGGCATTCTGCATGATTTGTTTATCTGTAGCTAGAAGTGTCACGTCATCCATGAAGGCTTTCTTAGGCGATTGTACATGGGCGATTTGTTCCGAAAAATCTACACCTTTCAAAATCAACTCCATGACTAAGATAAACCACGTGACAGATATTGTACAGCCAGCAGTAATGCCAACCTCCAATCGGTGCCAATTTGTTGTAAAATTTCCAGTTGTAAACAACATTTTGAAACTTTCATAGTACATCCTCATTATTTTGATCACTTTGTCGGGAATGTGGAAGTGGTCCATGGCTGTTATTAGTAATTTGTGTGGCACTGAACCATACGCGTTAGCTAGGTCGAGCCATACCACGTTCAGACTTTTCTTGTTCAGTTTGGCATCCTGGATCGCTTTCCAAACCGAAAAACAGTGTTCAACGCATCCAGGGATCCCGGGGATTCCGGCCTTTTGAACAGATTCATCAACATATCCGTTACTCTGTAAATATGTCACTGTTCTCCTCGACAGAATTCCCATAAAGATCTTGCCTTCCACATTCAATAAGGATATCGGCCTAAACTGTTTTATGGTCTTTGCATTGGCCTCTTTCGGCAGGTATATACCTTCTGCCTTACACCAATCCTCTACTATAGTCTCCTCGCGCCACAGTTGTCGGATTAGGACGAAGAGCTTCTTTCGCAGACGATTGCAGTATTTGTAGACTTTATATGAGACGTCATCACCTCCTGGGGCACTCTTTGCTCTAGCTTTTCTTACGAAGTCATTCACCTCTCTCTCCCTGATGTCCTCAATCTGGAATTCGATATCAGGTCCTGAGAGATGATTTAGCCCATGTAGAGGTGGCAGCGGCTGATTACAGTGCGGATCGCTGTAGGTTTCCTTGATATGAGCATCCAATTCTTCTTTAGTGCACGATAAAGTACCACTCTTCGGTTCAGTGAACAGCTTCTTAGTAAACCCGTACAGGTCCTTCAGAAACTGCCCCCGAGTCCTTTTACTTTCTTTTCGACGCTCATATCGGCGGATATGTCGTTGCACATAACGACATTTCCTCTTCAAATCGTTATACAGCAACGCAAGGCCAGGTTTCTCATCTAGTGCAGCACATTTCCATCGCTTTCTTAAGTCGGACTTTTCCTTCCTCAACTGCTGCATTTTTCTGATCCTCCTGCTTGGTCCACACTTTCCTCTCTCTAGTCGGATATTCTCTTTTATTCCAAATAAATCTCTTCCTATATCGTATATTGAGCTTGATAATTTTCCCAGTTTCTCCACTGTAGAGCCTGTCATTTTATAAAGAGTCCGACAAACCTTGTTTTCAAACTCTTTATATTTCACTTTCTCATTAGCAGCAGGCCACAAAACCCTCGGTTTCCTCTGAGTATTATCCGATGCACCAGTTTCATGACTTGTAGTTTCTTCACGTGAAGAGTTCTCTGCTGTAGCATTTATCGATCCGTTGTGGTTTGAGTCCGGGGATGATTTGCCACGTGTTTTACGATCTGACTATCCACACTGCTCTGTCCTCTTCTCACAAATTTAAATGCACAAAGTCAGATGAAACAGTTCAATTCAATTCAAATTCTATGGTTATTTTAAGTAATCAAACAGCTGTATCTGAGAACTATAAAATACATCAGAAGGCCTTTCTACAATCTACATGATTACATAAAATTACAACACTTAAACAACAAGCTTCTTTCAATTTTCATCTAGTAAATCTACACAAAGGACTTTGATCAGCCTGGGACTGTAGAAGACGCTTGTCTAAGGTGCCATACAGTGAGCCTGAATCTGGAACCACGTGGTTGAAAGTAAACTTCTAACCACACAACCATGCCTGCACCTATTGAGTTGTCTTTTTTTCTTATTGTACATGCCTTTTTGTAAGCAGTTTTGAAAAACTATATAAAGTATTGTAGGTATTTGTCTATTCTCATATTCCATTGTGTCATACATGCAGTGCTGGATTAACCATTAAGCAAAATAAGCATGTGCTTAGGGTATCAATGGTAGGTGTTCGCCACAGAAATGGTAAATGGTTTATGACACAAAAGAAATCCCTTTAAACTTGCTAAAATTATATTTGGGATGCCTTATCTCTACTAAGTACAGAAGCAGACATTTTACATAAAAATAATTTTGAGGATCTGATAAAAGATTTTGCAATTAAAAAAGATAAGAGGAAACTTTTCAAATATAAATAAATGGAAGTATACAAAAATAAACATTATTTCCCATTTTACTGTTAGTTTTGTTTCATTTTGAAAAATAAAAATTTATTTTATGGTTTATTATTGTTTACATTTCAAATTATATATGGAGGCACCAAAATCTTTTGAGTACTCAGGGCCTCTATGGGTCTTAATCCAGCCCTGCATACATCAACATTTAAGACTTGAAATTTATATTACAGAATTTCTGAAACGTGAAACTCATGTACCAGTAATACATATTGCACAACCAATCCTTTGATATACTAATAGTCTAACAACCAAGTGAAATTCTTTAAATGAAATGGATTATGTATTTTTATGATTACCTGCTTCTTTAAGTGCCTCATTGTATATATCCCATTTGTTTTCAGTATCACTCTGTATTAATGCATCATACATTACTTGAAATCCCTCTTCAGATGACTTTTTATGGGCTTTAAAGATTGAACCAGCTTTGGCTTTGAAAGAAAGAAAATTAAACAATTTATGAAAGTCAAAATTACAAATAAAGTATTGATATTAAATATTCCAAAAGGAAATACTGCATTCAAATCAGTGTGTAGTACATGTATCATTGTTATAATCGGAATATGCACAATATCGACTGTACTTCCTCCCTGTCACCCTATAGCCACCTCATCACCAACTGTCTTTCCTTTTCTTTTACCATTCCACCACATTATCTCTGCAGCACATCCCTTTCAACTCTTCCAATATGACCCACCATTTCTGATGTCCTTCACACATGCACACACACACACGCGCGTATGCGTTAGAGTCTTGATTAAAACTGAAGCTAAAAGTTTGTTTCTTTTCTCAAGTTTCACTCTCATAGAACATTGCTCCATTAATTCATACACTGTATATTTCACAATCTTCAGATTAAACTGTTATAGCTGAGTGTTATTGGAGGTGAGTGTTTGTCTGTGTTTATATATATATATATATATATATATATATATATATATATATATATATATATTCATTTAATTCATGCCATCCAAAACACAACACACAAGAGAATAATATCCCCAGCTTGGCCAAAAGGATTTGCATGATATTATCCAGTACAAATATCCATGACATAGAACCTCAAGGATTGAATCATATACATTTTGACAGAAACTAGCCACCATCTTTAATTGATAAGAGAATATAAAAGGCCAAGAAATTCAAAATCCAGGAACAAAACAAAGAAATATATTGTAATTGAAAGTCCTACCATATAATTCTACCAACAATCCTCAAAAGAATGACATCGTATTCCCAAATATACCAACACTGAAAAAAAAAACCCAGTCTAAACCAAATCCTCTAAACATATACCATCACAGAGAACAAAAGACATCCCAAATCAAAGAAAAAAAACTAACAACGGCCAAACTTCACACAATAACAATAGGATCAGCAACAAAACAAATACAGAAGACCCAACTGTGGTGTACATTTTAAACCTTTGCCTATCCTGTGTATCACATCTGATACACAGGACATATTTCCCCAGCATCCATGCATCAAATAAATGACACATATTCCCAATGTTTTTTCAACCACCAAAATAAATTGGGACTTATGAAAGGAAATCTTTATATAATTCAGGACATATGAAAGATAGTCTGAAAACAAGCATGGATGGACATTTAAAAAAAAATTAAGAAAATACTTTTGGACAAAGGATTAATCTGACACAAGGATCACAGGTTCATTTTAAACAAGGGCAACTCTTCACACTAAAAAATAACTTTACCTCTGCATCTGAAAACCTAACTTATGCAATTACATGCTCAGCATGTGAAGAACATTACAACAGAACAAATAGGAGACAATGAATAACTACATAGATTGAGACAATGTATAACAATGTATAACTAGATGGGTAACAAACTAAAATACAGGAATACAAATAGAACTTAGTGAACATATAGATACATGTGCATGTAAGAGACAACTAAATTTTATGATTTTCCCTCTTACATTAATTAATCTAGCAATTACACAACATATCAACAAAGAAACAATCTTCATAACCAACGACTAATTACTTCTAAACACCTGTAGGATAAAAAGAGAGACAACTACTTTCAATTCTATTGCAACATTTGCCAAAGCCACCACTACTATTAATTCTCTGAGTTAGTGTAACAACCACAACAACAACACTACTTCCCCCACTAATAACCACTCTTGCTGCAGTTGTTACAGCAGCCACTCCTGCTATTACTATGATGAAGCAACAATCAGAGTGGAAAGGAAATTTCAGCACCATGTGACTTTTGTATCAAAAACATGAACTTTTAAAACTGATATCAACGAAAGAGTTATTTTATTTAATTTATATCAATATGTTCTCCTTTTTATTTCAGCATGACTAAATCATCTTAAAAAAGCAAAAAACAAAATACTTTGAGAACTTTTATAGATGGATAAAAGAATATGCTGCTGGTTTCAATTGCATAAAAGATGATTTAGTCATGCTGAAATAAATTATATATAAGAAATTATCTCTAAATATATAATAGGCAGTTTGTCTGTCTGTGTGCCTGTCAGGTTGTACCCTCACGCTGACCATGGCTTTCAGCCGATTCTGATGAAACTTGACACACACATAGCCCAATGTCATAATTCAAAACTAACGCAGCGAAAATTTTGAAAAGTTACCCCAGTTCTGAAAAAAATCGATAAATTTGACATGGGGTCCAGAATCTAAGCTTATCATATGCAACACATTTTCCATTGTAGTTTTTGCAACCTGCAATCGATTTTCACCAAACTCATGGTGAAGCTTAATGTTACCCTAAGGAACTTAATTCTGACGTTAGTTTTCCATGCAATACCTTACCCCTCTCTCTCTCAGAAAAAAAATCGATAAATTCATGCCATTTTGGGAAATCGCGTTCAAATTCAAGATGACATATTTTCGACAATATCTTTAACAAATTGGCAGGAATTTTTTTTGAAATTCACAGCGAGCATCATGTCTGCCCCAATGAGCTATATGGCCCTTTTGATTCCAATAGGATACGTTATTACTGGAAAAAAATCGGTTAATTACATCATATGTGGCACACATAGCAAACCGATTTTTCTGCGATATTTTTTGAAAGTTCACATAGATTTTCCCTACTTCATGCATGCAAGGGAATGGTGCCTTGAATGCCTTAATGCCTTTTAGGCTTCATTTTACGAAATAACGGTTCAAAGGATAAAAAGGTAAAGAGCATTGCTTATCGACAAAGTTACTTACATCACCGGGCTATGCTGCTAGTATATATATATAATAAAGGTTGGGGAGTGGCTGAGAGGTAAGTAGCTTGCTTAACAACTACATAGTTCTGGGTTCAGTCCCACTGCGTGGCATCTTGGACAAATGTCTTCTACTATAGTCTCGGGTCAACAAAAGCCTTGTGAGTGTATTTGGTAGACGGAAACTGAAATTTAGGTTTGGAGATGATGTACAGGTATTTTATATTAGAAGAAATGAGGTACTCAGAAATTCGGATGGTTTTATATTTACAGATATTTATTTGTATATTTCATGTTTTTATCTTTTCAGGTACATAACACTGCTGTCCCTCATCCCAGGGTCTCAGAGGCCCACACCTCCCACACCCTCAGGGTGGGCACCCTCAACGTTGGCACATTGAAAGGTAGGTCTGGCGAGATAGTCGAGATGCTTGAACGGAGACGTGTTGATGTATGTTGTATGCAAGAAATAAGGTGGAGAGGAGGATCTGCTAGGGTCCTCACAGGCAAGGAACACAGGTACAAGATTTTCTGGGCAGGGAACACTGACGGGGTTGGTGGCGTGGGTATACTTATCGCTGAGAAATGGATAGATAGAGTAATTGAGTAAGTGACAGAATACTTAAGATTAGAATAGTGCTTCATAATAGATTAGCAACCATTATATCGGCCTATGCCCCTCAGCCAGGGCTACCCGATGGACAGAAAGACAGTTTCTATGACACCCTACTGCAGACCACCTCATCGACGAACGACAGGGACCTTCTCTTTGTGGCTGGTGATTTCAATGGGCATGTTGGACGACATGCTGGGGGCTTCCATGGCGTACATGGAGGCTACGGTTATGGTTCCCGCAACGAGGAGGGAACCAGGCTGCTGGAGTTCTGCGATGCGAAAAGTCTTATGGTCTGCAACACTAACTTCAGGAAACCAACAAGCCACCTGGTCACCTACCGATCGGGCCGGCATACTAGCCAAATCGACTACATCCTTGCCAGAAAAAGGGAAAGATGGCTGCTTATAAATGCCAAAACCTTCCCAGGCGAAGAATGCACCCCACAACATAGACTGGTAGTTAGTGACTTTAGGATCAGGACTAAGAGGGCGACTAGAAGACGACCAACATGGAGAAGAAGGGTCTGGAAGCTTAAAGCCCCTGCGAATGGACAGAGATTTAGAGATATGTTACTTGAAGCCTTTGACGAAGTGGAAGGGGGTATAGCTACACATGGGGTAGAAGACAACTGGACGTTTCTGAGGGACAACCTGCTGAAAGCCGCTGACCAGATCTGTGGCTGGTGCAAAGTCCCCTTAAGACCCAAAATAACGTGGTGGTGGAACAATATTGTTGACAGGGCTATTAGACAAAAGAAACAGGCTTGGAAGGCCTGGAAGAACGGTGGTAGCAGGGAAGGGTATCAGACTGCCAGAAGGGAAGCTAGGAGACAGGTCTATCTAGCCAGAGGGGAAGCAGATAAGAGAAAATTTGCCAATGTCCTGCGCCGTGAGGATGAAAGACTTGAGGTATTTCGTGTTGCAAGACAGTGTGTGAGAGAGAATCGTGATGTGGTAGGAGAGAAATGTGTTCGCATGGAGGATGGTTCACTTGCGCTAAATGAGGATGCAAAGAGAGAAGCTTGGAGACGCCACTATGAAAGGTTACTGAATGAGGAAAATGAATGGGATAAAGAGAGTCTGCCGAATGTTGACCCAACAGAGGGACCAGCTATCCGAGTTGATAGTTCCGTGGTAGCTAAGGCAATTAGAAGCATGAAGACAGGGAAAGCCCCAGGCCCATCAGGAATTACTGCAGAGATGCTCAAAATATCTGGCAGTGTCGGCTATAACCTAGTCACCCGTATAGTCAACCAGGTGATACACGAAGGAGTCATACCCAATGACTGGTGCAGCAGCATACTAGTCAACTGCTACAAAGGTAAAGGTGATGCCCTAGATACAAATAATTACAGAGGTATCAAGCTGTTGGATCAAGTAATGAAGGTTACGGAGAGGGTCATAGCCCAACTAATTAGAGAGAAAGTTAGTTTAGATGAGATGCAGTTTGGGTTCGTGCCAGGGAAAAGTACCACTGATGCTATATTCCTGGTAAGGCAGCTGCAGGAGAAATACCTAGCCAAAGATAAGCCCCTGTACCTGGCTTTCGTTGACATGGAGAAAGCTTTTGATAGGGTCCCCCGATCCCTTATCTGGTGGTCAATGAGGAAACTAGGGATAGATGAATGGCTGGTGAGGACTGTGCAAGCCATGTACAGAGATGCCGTAAGTAAGGTTAGGGTTGGCAACATGTACACAGAAGAATTCAAAGTAGAGGTTGGGGTCCACCAGGGTTCAGTACTCAGCCCCCTCCTATTTATCATAGTACTCCAGGCAATTACGGAGGAATTCAAGACAGGCTGTCCCTGGGAGCTCCTCTACGCTGACGACCTTGCTCTTATTGCTGAGTCACTATCAGAACTGGAGGAGAAGTTCCAGGTGTGGAAGGAGGGTTTAGAATCGAGGGGCCTTAGAGTCAACCTAGCTAAAACCAAAGTACTAATAAGTAGAAAGGTAGACAATCCACAAATATCTTCAGGAAGATGGCCCTGCTCGATCTGTAGAAAAGGTGTAGGTAGAAACTCTATAAGATGTACCCAGTGTAAGCTATGGACACATAAGAGGTGCAGCAATGTCAAAGGTAGGCTAACTGGGAAGATAGTTTTTGTATGTGGCAGATGCTCGGGAGCATTAACCTCCGAAAATCTGCAGAAAACAACTTCCGTCACTTTCCAGGGGAAAAAACTAGAAGTAGTTGATAGCTTCCGTTATCTAGGTGACCAAGTCAGTAGTGGGGGTGGGTGCGCTGAAAGTGTAACTGCTAGAATAAGAATAGCCTGGGCAAAGTTTAGGGAGCTCTTACCTCTGCTGGTGACTAAAGGCCTCTCGCTCAGAGTAAAAGGCAGACTGTATGATGCGTGTGTACGAACAGCCATGCTACATGGCAGCGAAACATGGGCCGTGACCGCTGAGGACATGCGTAAGCTCGTGAGGAATGAAGCCAGTATGCTCCGATGGATGTGTAATGTCAGTGTACATACTCGACAGAGCGTTAGCACCTTGAGAGAAATGTTGTACCTAAGAAGCATCAGTTGTGGTGTGCAAGAGAGACGATTGCGCTGGTATGGTCATGTGGCGAGAATGGATGAAGATAGGTGTGTGAGAAAGTGCCAATCCCTAGCAGTTGAGGGAACCCGTGGAAGAGGTAGACCCAGGAAAACCTGGGACGAGGTGGTGAAGCACGACCTTCGAACTTTAGGCCTCACTGAGGAAATGACCAGAGACCGAGACCTTTGGAAATATTCTGTACGTGAGAAGACCAGGCAGGACAAGTGAGCCCAGCCCACTTATGAATGCCTTTCCTCCCTTGGACACAAAGACCGGTTGAGGCAAGCGAAGTCGATATAGAACCTCATCCGATGACAGACACCCATGCCAACCCCCCATGCTTGCGAAGACATGTTGGGGCAAGCGAAATCGAAATCGAAACCGAATTGAACCAGCCAGGATCCCTGGCCTGGTGGTACGTAAAAAGCACTATCCGACTCGTGGCCGTCGCACGTAAAATACTCCAATGCGACCGTACGACAGGCACCCATGCCAACCCCCTTTGCTTGTGAAGACATGTTGGGGCAAGCGAAATCGAAATCGAATTGAACCAGCCAGGATCCCTGGTCTGGTGGTATGTAAAAAGCACTATCCGACTCGTGGCCGTGGCACGTAAAATACTCCAATGCGACCGTACGACAGGCACCCATGCCAACCCCCTTTGCTTGTGAGGACATGTTGGGGCAAGCGAAATCGAAATCGAATTGAACCAGCCAGGATCCCTGGTCTGGTGGTACGTAAAAAGCACTATCCGACTCGTGGCCGATGCCAGCACTGCCTCGACTGGCTTCCGTGCTGGTGACACATAAAATACACCAATCTGACCGTGGCCGTTGCCAGCCCCGCCTGGCACCTGTGCAGGTGGCACGTAAAAAGCACCCACTACACTCACGGAGTGGTTGGCGTTAGGAAGGGCATCCAGCTGTAGAAACATTGCCAGATTAGACTGGAGCCTGGTGCAGCCTTCTGGCTTCCCAGAACCCCGGTCGAACCATCCAACCCATGCTAGCATGGAGAACGGACGTTAAACGACGATGATGATATAACTTAGATCATGTATTAGCGCTTTCTCCCATTCTAGTGGGGTTTTCAAATCGAACTAAGCTCCTGTGTAAAAAGTTTTGACCATTTTATAGTGTTATTGAATGTGTAGTGGTGGGGAGGGATATAAGACAGTACAAGAGGTTGATGGATGAGCAGAAAGTGAGAGAGAGAGAGAGCATGTGTGTGTGCCCGTGTGTGTGTGTTTTTGTATTTGAAAGAGGTGTTAAAGAAAAAGAGGAGAAGGGAGAGAGAAGAAGAAAACATTTTTTTTGTTGTTCTGGTGGACAGGATATTTACTCCAAGGAGGGGGGTCTAAGATCTTGGGGAAAAAAGAACTTAGGTTTTGACCATTTCATAGTGTTATTGAGTGTAGTAGCGGGAAGGGACATAAGAAGGTAGACCATAAATTATATTTCTTTTTTATCATTGTGAGAGAGAGTGTGTGTGTGTTTAATGAGGGATGGTTAAATGGTTTTGGGGTTTTAGAGAAGAATTCTTTTTATTATTGTTTTGTGGAGGTGTGTGTCTGGGGGGGGGGGTGTCTGTGAGTTTGGAGAAGGGAAGAAATGAGAAGAGAAAAAAAAGGAAGGAAGAAGAAATAATTGTGTTGATATTTATACCACTATATATATATATATATATATATATACTAAATATATCACCGTGACCGACCAGGCTATCAGATGTTGTTACACATCGCTGGTCACAATGCGCTTCGCATTGTTTTAGCCTTCAAATGACGCCACCTAGCTGGCTAAGCGAGTAGGCCAACTAAATGTATATATATATATATATATATATATATATATATGTATATAAGGGTAGGTACAATAAATTCAGGGTGAATACTTGATAAGTGTAAGCACCTGTATATGCCAGCTAGTAGCACAGGTGAGAGGATATATGTATCAAATGAAATAAAAAACAGAACACAAAGGATGTCGCAGTGCACATGTTTCGAGCTTTATAAAACAACTTATTCTTACATCAATGTATAATCGACTTAACAGATAGTTTAAAAGCCTTCTTCAGCCGCATGCAATTGCTACACCAAAGACTTGTATCACATTATAAAAGGTCCAAAAAAGAACATTTGGTATTATTTATAATGGTAGGTAAATTGAGTATCACTGAGAAAGTATGTTTGTAAATCTTCATAATCAAATAGGTGTACAGGGTATTATTGATATTGAGTGAGAAAACGGTATGGGCGGATTTTTGGAGTCCAATAATACCCTGTACACCTATTTGATTATGAAGATTTACAAACATACTTTCTCAGTGATACTCAATTTACCTACCATTATAAATAATACCAAATGTTCTTTCTCAAACCTTTCATAATGTGATACAAGTCTTTGGTGTAGCAATTGCATGCGGCTGAAGAGGGCTTTAAACTATCTGTTATGTCGATTATACATTGATGTAAGAATAAGTTGTTTTATAAAGCTCGAAACATGTGTACCGCGACATCCTTTGTGTTCTGTTTTTTATTTCATTTGATACATACATATGTATATATGTATGTATGTGTGTGTATATCTTTGCGTGTCTGTGTCTGTCCCCCAATATCGCTTGACAACCGATGGTGGTGTGTTTACGTCCCCATAACTTAGCAGTTTGGCAAAAAAGTACTAGGCTTACAAAGAATAAGTCCTGAGGTCAATTTGATCGACTAAAGGCAGTGCTCCAGCATGGCCACAGTCAAATGACTGAAACAAGTAAATGAGTAAAAAGAGTATATATATAATGTGACTGACCAGACTATCAGATATTGTTACACACTGCTGGTCATAAAGTGCTTTTTGTATTGTTTTAGCCTTCAAATGATGCCATCCCGCTGGCTAGGCAAGAAGGCCAACAATCACCCTTGATCCAAGGGGCCTGGAGCAACACATGAAATGAAGTATTTTGCTCAAGAACACATCACCCAGTCAGAGAATCAAACCCACAATCTAGTGATCATGAGTGCAACAGCCTAACCACTAGGCCATGTACCTTCATATATATATATATATATATATATATATATATATATATATGCATATACACACACTTTTATTCTTTCATTCTTTTATTAGTTTCACCATGAAGGCTGGAGTCATGCTTGAACACTGCCAATGCAATTAGTACTATTTCAACAGTACTTAACTTTTGGTGAACAAAGAAATTGAAGAAAAGCAACTACGCTCAGTTGCATTTCTTGCCATGATGTTGATTCATCAAAAATCGCAGCTAGTAAGTTATCTGAATCTTGAATCTCTTCCATGTAGATTCAGAACTTTCTTTGGCAAGATATTAAAGAGTTGTGGGTCTTTGAACTTTAGGCCATTGATAAGGAGGGTGGGATCTTCAGGACTATGCAGTGATGATTGGTATTGCTCCAAAACTAAAATTTGGCAAGAGCCCTTCAGTGATTTTCCATCTATAGATTACCATTGTTCATCTTTATTTTCTTAACGTGATCATCTTTTTTTTTTCCTTCAGTCTGTCTTACAGCCCAGACACATTCTTATGTCGCCTCTTCTATCTTTTCTCTTGTCAAAGACAATATTCCTCCAGTGTTCGCTACCTTACCTCGTCTGGTCTACTGGCACTCCATGTTTGTTTTCATTTGGTTTATTGTGACTCCAGTGTCTTGTTTTTGTTACCAAATTTGACCCTCTGCAAATCCCAAATTTTATTTTGGTTTGTGGAAACAACTGCCTTTCGAAGCCTCGTATTGTGGTTAATTACTCAAAAATAGGAGTAGATGGACAGCTGACAATTGATGAAGGGTCGTTCGTTATGTTACTTGTCTCATTTTCCATTTGGTTCTCTCGTTGATCACATACCCAAGTTGAGTCTAAGGCTATGTGGAAAGATGAATGGAGACATAACATTGCCATCACTAGTGATCACTCCAAACACCATGATGCTCACTGGATGTTTGATTTTTATCACTCTCGGTACATGTTTTGCGGACACTGCTAGCCAAAGGTTGTTCTGTGTGTTCCCCATTTATTTCTATTGGAGCTTCTGGCAGGAATGCCATGCTGTACAGCATGTCATTGCCAAATTTCTGGCAGAGTGAATGGTGTCAACAGGTTGCTATTCTCACAGATGGTGCCCAACTGAACCTACTATACTGTGTAGTCAACAAAATCAAAAAACAATGTGCATGCATTGTGTGTGTGTGTGTGTGTGTGTGTGTGTGTGTGTGTGTGTATGTGAAGGCAAATGGTTAAATGGTCAGGATTTTGTACTCATTGTGTTCTTGAGCAAAGTACTTTATTTTAGGTTACTCTTCGATCATTTCTTCATCACACATTTGGCACATGGTGTACCTGTGTAGGTAATGTCAATTTCATGGAAGGTATGAGCTTATGTGAACAAAAACATTTGATCACTATAGATAATTCATCTGTGCGGTTGTTCAACAAGAAATTGCCGTAGCCACATACATCGTCTAACGACGAGAGAGTTCGTTGTGTGCATAATGAACAAGTACAGTGAAGAATTCCAGGTAGCGGTATTTCTATTATTATGCCTTCCTATTATTATGCCATAATTTCTGGAATCCACTGAAATCACACCATTTCTCATTTTCATCATCATCATTGTTTAACGTCCGTTTTCCAATCTAGCATGGGTTGGACAGTTCGACCAGGGTCTGGGAAGCCAGGAGGCTGCACCAGGCTCCAGTCTGATCTGGCAGTGTTTCTACAGCTGGATGCCCTTCCTAACACCAACCACTCCATGAGTATAGTGGGTGTGTTTTACATGCCACTGGCACAGGGGCCAGAGGTGGCTGGCAAATGGCCACGATTGGTTGGTGCTTTTTACGTATCACTGGCACGGGCACCAGTCAAGGCGGCGCTGGCATCGGCCACATTCGGATAGTGCTTTTTACGTGCCACCGGCACGGGTATCACAACTACAATTTCCATTTGATTTTTATTTTGATGTTGATGTACGAGAGACCCTCGTCGCCAGTAGGGGAAGAAGCTTTCTAAACTTTGCCCAGGGTATTCTTATTCTAGTAGTAACACTCTCTGAGCATCCATCCCCACTACTAACTTGGTCACCAAGGTAGTGGAAACTATCAACTACTTCTAGTTTCTCCCTCTGGAGTGTGATGGAATCTGTTTTACAGAGTTTCTGTGGTGTCTTTTGCCTCTGTGCATCTGCTGCACACGAAAGCTATTTTCTCGTTTAATTTTTCTTTGATGTTGCTGCACCTCTTATGTGTCCATAGCTTACACTGGGTACAGCTTATGGAGTTTCTACCTACACCTTTTCTACAGATCGAGCAGGGCCATCTACCTAAGGAGGTATGTGATGAGTTCACCTTCCTACTTACTAGAACTTTGGTCTTTGCTACATTGACTCTAAGGCCTTTTGATTCTAAACCTAGCTTCCACACACGAAATTTCTTTTCTAGTTCTGGTAGTGATTCTGCTATGAGGGCCAGGTCATCAGCATAGAGGAGCTCCCAGGAGCAACCTGCCTTGAATTCCTCTGTTATTGCTTGGATGACTATGATGAATAAAAGGGGACTGAGGGCTGAACTACTTCTACCTGGAATTCTTCACTATACTCATTGCCAATTCTAACCTTATTAACAGCCTCTCTCTATAAATGGCCTGTACAGCCCTTATTTACCATTCGTCAATCTCCAGTTTCCACATCGCCCACCAGATAAGGGATAGGGGGACCCAGTCAAAGGCTTTCTCTATGTCAACAAAAGCTAAGTATATGGGTTTATCTTTAGCTAGGTATTTCTCCTGCAGTTGTCGAACCAGGAATATGGCATCAGTGGTACTTCTACTTGGCACAAAACAGAACTGCATCTCATCTAAGCAGACTCTCTCCCTGATGAGATGGGCTATGACCCTCATGGTGGTATCGCTATCTAAAATGTATACAAGCTATCTGTAAATAAATTTTTAAAATACATAACTGGCTAATTTGTATTAATTTCTAAAAATTTTTTTAAAATTAAATGATTTTACCCTTTAGTAATTTTCATTGAGTTTGTGGTCTTTAGAAAACCAAGGGATCTGGATTTTTGCATCCATTTCCACTGGATTTCAGTGTGGAGAGTGAAGACTATAAAAGCAAAAGCTATAGGTATTTGCTCTTCCTCTGATTAAGGTATAAAAAATTTTTAAACACCATATCCAAATTAAAGCTAATTTATTATCTTCTGTCTTTGTATACATGTTTCTGTGTTTAATGCACTACCATGCATTAAAATCTTTCTTCTAGATTTGAAAGCCCTACTAATGCTAACTACAACTTTTTGTTTTTCTTCTCTTTCATAGTTAAATGCTATAATATAATTTTCTAAAAGAAATAATAGTCAGAAATTGATTTCACACACTCTGCTCTTTTCCTTCTTTCTGCCTTCCCCTGTATTTTTATTCATTGCTAGTGTTCATTTGTATAAATCTAAGCAGCGACAAGGAAGTAACTGAAATTTAGAGCCTGTCCTATCTCTGTGGGATGATTATACAAAACTAAAAGTTATACAAATGCAAAACTGCATTTAACATGTTCACCCACTTTCAGAAATGCATCAGTTTATATATGCATAATGAAGTTTTAGAAATAACCCGAATCACGTTAGTTATCCTAGCCCATTATCATCTATAAAATGAAGTTTAGATGAATAGACCAGTCGTTACGTGTCACAAAATGTTTAAGGCATTTAAAAAAACTTTGATTTAAAAAGAAAAAATCTTTCGATTAGTGATAAAGAACTAAATGCCTAATGTCTCTAAAGTATTTGTTATGGATTAGTTCTATTACCTATAAAACTGCTATATAATTTACAATAATACAAGGACTGTAATAATAGGAAAGAAATGGACAATATCTCTACAAGGATTTCTTTTTTTTTTTTTAATCTAAATCTGTTATCCATTAACCAAGGTTCAGTCTTTGCCCCCTCCTATTTATCATAGTCCTCCAGGCAATGATAGAGGAATTCAAGACAGGATGCCTCTATGCTGATGACCTTGCTCTAATTGCTGAGTCACTGTCAAGACTAGAGAAGACGTTTCAGGTGTGGAAACAAGGATTAGAATAAAAGGGCCTTAGAGTCAACCTAGCTAAAACTAAAGTCCTAATAAGTAGGAAGGCTGACAAACCACAAATCCCTTCAGGTAGATGGCCCTGCTTGATCTGTAGAAAAGGTGTAGGTAGAAACTCTATAAGATGTACCCAGTGTAAGCTATGGACACATAAGAGGTGCAGCAATATCAAAGGAAGGCTAACTGGGAAGATAGGTTTTGTATGTGGCAGATGCTCAGGAGCAATAAACACTGAAAATGCGCAGAGAACAACTTCGACCACATTCCAGGGAGAAAAACTAGAAGTAGTTCATAGCCTCCATTACCTAGGTAACCAATTCAGTAGTGGGGGAGGGTGCGCTGAAAGTGTAGCTCCTAAAATAAGAATTGCCTGGGGAAAGTTCAGAGAGCTCTTACCTCTGCTGGTGACAAAGGGCCTCTCGCTCAAAGTAAAAAGTAAACTGTATGACATGTATACAAACAGCCATACTACATGGCAGTGAAACATGGGCCATGACTGCTAAAGACATGCGTAAGCTTGAAAGGAATGAAGTTAGAG
This sequence comes from Octopus sinensis, assembly GCF_006345805.1. Classification (NCBI taxonomy): domain Eukaryota; kingdom Metazoa; phylum Mollusca; class Cephalopoda; order Octopoda; family Octopodidae; genus Octopus; species Octopus sinensis. The sequence continues at coordinate 76,318,045 of NC_042998.1, read as the reverse complement.
TGCTCTGCTGGATGTGTAATGTCAGTGTACATACTCGACAGAGTGTAAGTACCTGGTCGAAAACCATGCTGGGTATCACTCAGCAAGTCATTTTCTTCAAGGAATGCAATTAGTTTCTTTCTGACTATCCACTCCATGACTTTGCTGATGTGTGAAGTCAGAGAGATAGGCCTATAGTTTTTGGCATCTGCTCTACTTCCCCCTTTATGTATTGGGCATATTATTCCCTCCTTCAGCTTGCTTGGCAGTTTGCCATTTGTAAGAAAGCTCTGGAAGAGAATCTTGAGGAGTTTTGCCAGGGCATGCTTACACGCTTTGAGGAGGATGGCTGGGAAACCATCTGGACCAGCAGCTGAGTTTGTGTCCACTTCATCTATGGCTAGTAGGACATCTTTTTCGCTAATGTCAATACATTCTATTGTAACCGCCTCACTGGTTATATGTGAGGCAGCAAAGAAGTCCACTAGTTCGTTCACTTGTCTGTTTTCCAATGGGGTGGTAAAGACACTTTTAAACTGGTCATTCAGTATCTCACTGATCTTAGTTGGACTGTCTGTGAGGGAACCATCCTTTTGGAGGAGGGGTCCTATCTTGTAGTGTACTCAGACTGTTTCTTTCGCGTAATGAAAGAAGGCCTTTGGGTTTGATTTAATGTTTTTTATAACCCAGGCTTCTTTGTCTGCTTTCTCCCTCACATAGGATTGTTGCAGCCTTTTTTCGATTTCCATCAGTGTTGTTTTTAGGCGGGACATTTCGCTACTTTTGGGATGTTGGTGAGTCGATTTGCAACCTTCGTCCATCGTCTCATGAGGATCTTCCTGTCTCTTGGAATCTTGCTCCTATTTGTTTTGGCCATGTGCTCTGGGACATATTTCTGGCATATGGCTTGCACAGAAGACATGAAACATTCTAGTTTCATGTCAATGTCTGGTGTGGAGAGACATTTCAGCCAGTCCTCTCTGAGGATCTCTTTTTGGATCGATTTCCAATCTGCTTTGTGGAAGTTCAGATTTGAGAGATTTCGGGTGCTTCCTTTAGGCTGTATGTCTCTGGTTACTTTCGGCCCAAACATAGACAGCTCTATTATGTTGTGATCCGAGACTAATGTTGGTGTCACTTTCACATCATGAATGATGTCCATATTGTTCGTGAAGCAGAGATCCAGAATGATATTCGACCTAGTTGGTTTGAGTACAACTTGCTCCATGAATAAGGCATTGGTGAGGTTGAGCAGGGATTCCACCTGTACTTGCTTGCAATGATTCATTCTGAGAGTATGAGACATTCGGGCCATTTGACGTTGGGGAAGTTGAAATCATCCATAAGAAATATGGTCACGTGGTGTTCCAGATTCATGAGGATTTCTTTAATTCTTGTGAGGCAGTCTTCAAACTTGCCTATGTGGTTTGGAGCATCCAGTGGGCAATATGTATTGCATATGACTATATTATGTTGTCTTATGTATACAATTAAAGTGTCACATACCGAATTTGAGTATGTCAGTAAGACCTGGGGTGTGAGGTCATCCCGGATGTATACAGCAACTCCACCGTGGCTCGTTTTCCTTCTGTCTGTTCGCAACCCCTATTAACTCAAATAGAACAGTTAGATTTTGCTATAACACACATTTTCCACTGAACTCAGCCAGAGTATTTTCGTGACAAGTTGGACACTAGTTTGACAGTTGAGCTCTCATTGGCTGCATGCAAATGAGTTCATAACTGGGGTGCAGAACTCTCGTGGCAAAAATATTTTTTTAGTCCTTCACTAAGGCAATATATATATATATATATATATATATATATATAAATATATATGTATGTATGTATGTATATTTATATATATGTAGTGGATCTTGCATGCATGAAGTGGATTCGATCCACCATAGCCAAATTTAAATTAATACCTCAACAGAACTTCCCTTGAGCACATCCCTTATGCCATTGAATGCCTTCCATCCGGCCCTTACTCTCTGTGAGATCTCCTTTTTGATATCCCGGCACATATTTACTTCCTGTCCCAGGTAGACATATTCTCTCACCTCCTCTATTTCATCACTGCCGATCACCATTCGACCTGTTGGTACATTGTCTGACCGCATGAACTTTATTTTCATGCGGTTCATCTTGAGACCTGCTGCAGAACTTTTGATGCCGAGCTCAGTCAGCATGGTCTGAAGCTGATCTATGTTTTCAGTGATGAGTACGATGTCGTCAGCGAAACGGAGGTGAGTGAGGAGCTCGCCATTGATGTTGACACTACCTTGCCATTTGATGCCTCTGATGATCTGTTCGAGACATGCAGTGATAAGTTTTGGGGAGATTGTATCTCCTTGCTTCACTCCCTTCTCGACCGGCACTCGTATGGGTGATGACAGTAGAGTTATGTCGGTGGTGCATCCGGAATTTGCCTCTCTGAGCAGCTGCACATATTGCGCTTCGATTCCTTGCCTCTGCAGCGAGTTCAGCACTGCGTTATATATATATATATATATAAGTAAGGAATATATATATATATATATATATATATTATATATATATATATATATATATAATATATATATATATATATATATATATATATAAATATATATGTATGTATGTATATTTATATATATGTAGTGGATCTTGCATGCATGAAGTGGATTCGATCCACCATAGCCAAATTTAAATTAATACCTCAACAGAACTTCCTTGAGCACATCCCTTATGCCATTGAATGCCTTCCATCCGGCCCTTACTCTCTGTGAGATCTCCTTTTTGATATCCCGGCACATATTTACTTCCTGTCCCAGGTAGACATATTCTCTCACCTCCTCTATTTCATCACTGCCGATCACCATTCGACCTGTTGGTACATTGTCTGACCGCATGAACTTTATTTTCATGCGGTTCATCTTGAGACCTGCTGCAGAACTTTTGATGCCGAGCTCAGTCAGCATGGTCTGAAGCTGATCTATGTTTTCAGTGATGAGTACGATGTCGTCAGCGAAACGGAGGTGAGTGAGGAGCTCGCCATTGATGTTGACACTACCTTGCCATTTGATGCCTCTGATGATCTGTTCGAGACATGCAGTGATAAGTTTTGGGGAGATTGTATCTCCTTGCTTCACTCCCTTCTCGACCGGCACTCGTATGGGTGATGACAGTAGAGTTATGTCGGTGGTGCATCCGAATTTGCCTCTCTGAGCAGCTGCACATATTGCGCTTCGATTCCTTGCCTCTGCAGCGAGTTCAGCACTGCGTTATATATATATATATATAAGTAAGGAATATATATATATATATATATATATATATATATATATATATATATATGTTATAAACCCAAACTCGAATATCAAAGTTTAAAAGGTTTTAATCGACTAAAAATACAGCAATATACAATACAATACAAAGATTGCTAAAATTGTAAGCAAAACCAAACTTCAACGCAATAACATTTTTATGCAGCGAGTTGCTACGTTCTCAACTGACTAAAATCAATGCTGAACATGTCGTCTGCAAACAGAACAGAAATCTGTGCAGTCGCACTGCAGGCATATAACAGCAATCGAGACAATCAAAATCACATGATCAAAATTAAAATCACAACATTTTCCCCCCTAAAGAAAAAAAAAGAACAATTAACCAACAAAATGCAAAATACAAACATATCCATGAGTCAATCACAATGACGTAATAGTGAGGCCTTTCATAAGCATAACACGTCATCAATCATAAATTTAACCTATCAGGAACTTTTTTTGTTCCGGATGAATGCCAGTGTAAAATAGTTTGAGGTTCTGGTTCTTGAACTGATGTAGGTAGGACAGAATCGATCATGGTATCTGAAAAACCACTACGGTGTTCATGCACTTGAGTAGGATCAGTGTCAGCAACATTAGTTTGACCCTTACTTAACTCAATCGTTTTGCCAGTAGGGGCTAAATCTCTAATGGACACAGTACTTTCACGTCCATCTGGGTACAGTACTCTCCCGTGGTTAGGGTTAATTTGTACCAATTGGGCTTCATCTACTAACGGATCATACTTATTGCATACATGTCGTTTAACAAACACTTTGTCAGGTTCTTGCATTAACCAAGTAGGAACGGAAACACCACACATAGAACGTCTGGGAAATTTAAAGAATCTCTCATGCGGGATCTCATTAGTTGCCATGCATAATAATGAACGTTGCAAATGTAAAACTTCTGGAACCACGACTTCCCATTTAGAAACTGTTAAATTTCTGCTACGTAAGGCCAATTTAATGGAATTCCATATTACTCCATTATACTGTTGTGAGTTCAATTTAGGGTCAGTTGATTGCGACCTACTTTTGGGATAAACCGATTGTTCTGTCGGATTCACGAAGGAGTAATGAGCTTTTAGGGGACCTTTGGCCTTGTGCCGGTCAAGGAAAGTTCGAGGAAACCCCTTATAAAGCAAAGAGATGTGAGTCTGTGAGTCAGTCGAGGACAGAGCAAGTGAGTAACAGGTTGTTTCTGCTGTGCGAAATGAAAGGCAGTTGGCAGTTGGGATTCATCGAGTTAGCAGTGGTTGTTCTGCTGTGACGGTAACTGGAACAGGAAGATAGGCAGATGGGATTACGGCTTGAGGTGGCGACAGCGTAGGGAAAGACAGACAGATAGTATTAAACAGCCAATAGAGAGGACTACGGTGTGAGGCATTGGCTGTTGTACGGTATGTGTTGATTATTGAGTTGTGTTACTTATGTAAAAGAATTGAACAATGTGAATTGAGTAAAGGACTTGTTGATGTGTCATAGAGAACAATGTGAATTGTATTGATACGTGTTACAAAAAAAAAGAAGGAAAAAAGACAAGAAAAGAACTCTGAACTGTATCGTTAATGTGTACGTTAATTGAACTGTTGTGACTTGAACATTGTATAATGTATTGATTTGTTGTTTTCTTTAAATGCTGTTGTTTTATTGTATCAGCGTGTATTGTTGCTTTGATCTGTAACGTGAATTATTTGTCTATGAACACTGTATATTGCATCTGCATGCTGTTGATTCTGTTGCCTGTATTTACTTTGATGTACCTGATGTATCACATTGTATTTGTTGTAATATTTGTATAAACTGTAGTTAAATGTAGCCGATTGCCTCTGTGTGTCTCTCCCTGCCGCTGTTTGTTGTTGTTGTTCTCTCCGGAGGTGGTTGCCGGTCGCCGCTGCCATCCCCACCGAGTTCTCTCTGTGTGGCGAACTTTCCCGATCGATCGAGCCTGGTCAATCGTCGTCGCTCGACTTGTTAGGATCCCGGGTTCGAGTTCGAGCGACGGCAGGTCGTAACAATACCTTTTACATTGAGCATTTCCACGAGGATTGCACAGAGTAGAATGAGTAATCGTCATACCCCTATCATACAGAAATTGCTTAAGTTCTTTGGATACAAAAACATTTAGCATTATCACTATGAATAACAACAGAAAATCCGAAAAGATTAAACAAAACTTTCAAATTACTAATAACGGAATGAGCACTAGTATCAGTACATGGAAAAATAAACGTAAAACGTGAATACTCATCCACAACAGTTAAAAAATAATGCTTCTTTGACACTGAAGGTAATGGTCCTTTCAAACCAACACTCAATCTTTCAAAAGCTTGAGTAGATTTAATTACTGACGAAACAGAGGTTTTAGTAAAGCGAGGCTTCACCTCACAACATATTACACAATTGTTAGTTATATGCTTTACATCATCTACGGAGTAAGGTAAATTCTTAACTTTAATATAATGAAACAATCGTTAATCCGAAGATGACACAGCGCTGCATGAATACGATTACAGTTCATTATCAGTCGTAGCTGCGCAATAAGTACGCGATAAAGTAACAGATACAACATTAAATTTGCTTTGGCGGTAAATGATATCAAATTTATACTGGGCTAGTTCGATTCGCCAACGCATTATCTTTTCGTTTTTAGGTTTACTGCACTTTTGACAATTAAACATAAAAGCCAAGAAAGTGAGACCATTTTCTCACAGATTCTACAATCGCTGTCGCCTCTTTTTCAATACAAGAATAACGACTCTCATTTGGGTTGAGAGTTCTTGAAAAAAATGCAACTGGCTTTCCGTTTTGATGTAAAACGCAAGATATACCTACCTCCGATGCATCTGTTTCTATTGAGAAAGGAAGGCTTTCATCAACCACTTTTAAGGTAGCGTTTGCTAAATCATCTCGTAAAGTTTTTAAACTTGACAAGGCTAGTTCACTCAAAGGAAAATATTTAGTATCAACCAACGGTTTTATCTTGTCAGAGAATTTGGGAATCCATTTAGAATAATACGCAAATAGACAAACAATTCAACTCAATGCTTTGTGGGTACTAGGAATAGGTAGTTCTAGTAAGGGTTTTACCCAGTCAGGGTCAGGTTTCAAGTTACTATTTTGAATTTCATAGCCAAGCAATCGAATCTGTGTAGTGCTGTAAATGCATTTGCTTTCATTAAAAGTTAAATTACAGTCCTTAATAACTTGAAGAAAATGTTTTAAATTTCAATCATGTTCTTCCTTCGATTTACCACATACAGTTATGTTGTCGATATATGCAAAAGTAGCTCTACAATTATGGCTTTCGATTATATTATCGATCACTCTCTGGAAACAGGGCACTGCATTTGTTAGTCCGAAAGCAGTACGTTTGCTTTGATATAATTTTCACTGCATTTTGAAAGTCATATAAGGTTGATCTTCAACTGGAATCTCAACTTGATGATACGCACTTTTGAGATCTAGTGTGCTAAAATAATTAAATTGAGCTATTTTTGTGACCATGTCATGCATATTTGGCAGTGGATATCCACCTAATTGCGTAAACTTATTTACAGTCTCACTGTAATCAATACACAGTCTCTTGCGATGATTTTCTCCTGATATTACCAATACCTGGGCTCACCAGGGAGAAACACTGGGTTCAATTACCCCTTCTGCCAGATCTCGGCTTATAGTATCAGCAATAAATTTTTGATTATTGGCGGACTGTCTTCTCGATTTCGTAACTATGGGTTTACAGTCAGAGTTTAAATTTTCAAACAACCTCAGTGTAATGTCACTTTTAATGCACTTTAGAGCTCCCAAATGTAATGGGGGGGGGGGGGGCTTATCGCCGTCAAAGGTAATTTGTACATGTTGATGCTGTTTTAAGAAATTTTGTCCTAAAATTATATCTACAAGCGAATTATCAAGTACCACCAGCTTTACTTGATCGTAAATTCTTCCATGAAGTTCAATTAAACTTATGCAATAACCGTCGCTTTGGGAACGATTCCCGTTGACAGTCATGTTAATTTTATTCCTTTCAGACTTCACCACCAATTTGTTTTTCTTTGCAAAGTCTTTGCTAATATGATTCATAGTAGAGCCGGTATCAATCAAAGCAAATGCTTTCACGCCATCAACTGTTATTTTATAATTAACTTTAGTAGTAGCTCCACCTTGACATAAAGCCCTGGCGAAGTTGCCATCATCAAGAGCTGCTGATCTCTTATCAAAATTTTTACAGTTACTTGACCGGCATTCTTTAGCAAAATGACCAAAATATCCACATTTGTAAGACTTGCTCCGCCTAGCAGGACACTTAAACCTCGGATGAAATTCATTAGATCTGCAAAAGGTACAGGACTTTTGAGTTCGTTTTGTCGCTGCACAAGCTGGGTTTCCGTCAGGAATTGAGATTTTATCTTCTTCGCGTGGAATAAACGTTGACAAACAGCTTCCCTGGCTGTTTATAACAGACTGACTGCTATTATACACTTCGGAATTCCTTTGAGCAACTTCCAGCGTACGGGCTTGGTTAAATATTGCTTCTAAAGTTATCGCCGCATCTTGAATATTTTCTAAAAGTCTAAGGCGAGTTGAAGATGATGTTAATCCCGAGATAAATGCGTCACGAACAGCTTCATTTTTGCGAGTTTCAGCGTCCACGGCTCTGTACCCGCAATCTTTAGCTAGTCGTTTCAATTTCTGTAAATAGTCGTCAATTGATTGGCCTGGTTCTTGTTTGGATGTCATTAAAAGGTGTCTCGCAAAAATAATGTTCAACGGTTTCACGTACAGCCTCTGCAGAGTTTGAATTTGCTTCTGATTAATTCTCACATTCACTTATGAGTTCGTAAACGTCTTTATCTACGTGCGCTATTAAACACCTAAGTTTGCTTTCATCCGTGATAGGCGGTTCAGCAAGAAATGATTCTAAAAAAATTTTTGAAGTTCTGAACCAATATTTCCATTCTTTCGAAGCTTGACTCGAACTTGGATCAGCAGTGAACAAATTTGGTTTTATAAATTTGCTGTCCATTCTCAATCCCTATCTCTCTCTCTCTAGCTATATTTAGTCGATTAAATTGTTATAAACCCAAACTCGAATATCATAGTTTAAAAGGTTTTAATCGACTAAAAATACAGCAATATAAAATACAATACAAAGATTGCTAAAATTGTAAGCAAGACCAAATTTCAACGCAATAACATTTTTATGCAGCGAGTTGCTACGTTCTCGACTGACTAAAATCAACGCTGAACATGTCGTCTGCAAACAGAACAGAACTCTGCGCAGTCGCACTGCAGGCATATAACAGCAATCGAGACAAAATCACGTAATCAAAATTAAAATCACATTATATACATATATATATATATATATATATATATATATATATAATACAACTAGCTCAACTAGCTCTACAAAGATTTTAACGTCCCAATAAATAATAAATGAAAAATATGACGCTGATTGTCTGCTGGTATCTGTGTGTGTGTGTGTGTGTGTGCGTGCATGTTACTGTATGAGACTGTGTGTGCGCACGCATAACTATAATGAGACTGCGTGCGCGCGCGAACCAGTAGGACACTGTGTGAACGCGCGCGCGTACCAGTAGGACATTGTGTGAACGCGCGCGCGAGGGCGTAACTGTATGAGACTGCGTGTGTGCGCGCGTAACTGTGTGTATGGGTGTGTGTGTGTGTGTGTGAGAAACAATAACTGAATGTGTATGTTGGTGTCTGTACGCTTAACATACAGACTGCATGTGGAACGTCTGCTGATATGAGTATGTGTGAATTGATATATGTAAGTTTGTGTAAAAATATAAGACTATAATAAGTAGATTTATTGCTTTCAGAGTGTTTACAGTTTTACAAAATTAAATTAGAAAATTGGATAAAACAGAGGACACAATTGAAAAAATTAAAAGAAAAAAAAAAAAGAAACCCATAATTCACCACCTTAGGTTGAAAAGATGGGCCGCTGGGAAACCTCTCTAATGGCTATTGAGGAACGCCAACACGCTTGTAACGTTGCCGCGGGTTGTCTGCTGATATCTGTGCATGTGAGAGTGTTTACATATATATGCATGTGTGTATGTATAAAACGAATAGACTGTATGTGTACGTAACAACATGTTACTGTGTAGGTTCGTGTGACAATAGGAGGTTATGCAATTGTCAGCTGGTATTTGCTGGCGCGTAGCTTAGACGTTAGGGTATTCGGCTCGCGATCGAGAGCTCGAAAACCAGCGGCGTGTTGTTACACAGTACTCCTCCAGTCCACTCAGCTGGCAAAAGTGAGTTGTACTTGTAATTCACAAGAGCCAGCCTTGTGTATATATATATATTCCTTGGGTCTGGCCAGATTGGAGCAATCTCAAGATTAATCAGCCGAAATTGCGAGGATGATCCGGTTCTTGACTGAAGATAAAAGTCTTCGAATGACCCGTCCGTTTTTGTTTTTTTTGTTTTGTTTTTTGTATCGTCTATCTGAATATTTTGTTGTCCCCTTTTGTATCACCTAGTTGTCCGGATGTTTTGCGTTCTTGTCCCATTTTGTATTTTATATATATATATATATATATTATATATATATATATATATATAAAACTGTAGTTGTGTGAGTGTCTGTCTCCTACGATTTAGATTCCTAACTCCTCCCACATTTTGCGGTGCAGTTTAACCAAATTCGGGTATCTTATAGTCGTGATTAATATCGAGCCCGTCTGGCTATTAGCGCGCGTCTACGATGAGTCTACGATTTAAAAAATAATTTAACATCATTTTTTATTCCATTTTAATGCATAATTTTTCGTGTGTCGATGGCGGCGGAGTTGGCATCCATGCTCAAACACCTGCACCTGTGTTTGCTTCTCCCCCTTCTTCTCTCCCTCGTGAAGCTGTGGGGAAGGGAGTTTAAGGAAATCAACGTCGTAATGCGTTGTCAAGGAGACCAGCGTTCTTTTAGAACAACGACTTCATGGCTTGAAGACACCAAAACAGAAATGGCTAAGAAAGCCCGAATTGGCATCTATAAGGGAAGTAACTCTCTAAAAATGCTTATATAGTTATTTCCCTTACAAACCCGAGCAACGCCGGGCGATACTGCAAGTTTATATATATGAAACTGGTGTGAATGTCTGTCCCCTTCGATTTAGATTCCTAACTACTCCCACATTTTGCGGTGCAGTTTAACCAAATTCGGGTATCTTATAGTCGTGATTCATATCGAGCCCGTCTGAGTATTAGCGCGCGTCTACGATGAGTCTACGATTTTTAAAATAATTTAACATCATTTTTCATTCCATTTTAATGCATAATTTTTCGTGTGTCGATGGCGGCGGAATTGGCGTCCATGGTCACAGCTGCACCTGTTTGCTTCTCCCCCTTCCCTCCCTCGTGAAGCTGTGGGGAAGGGAGTGTAAAGAAATCAACGTCGTAAAGCGTTGTCAAGGAGACCAGCGTTCTTTTAGAACAACGACTTGAAGACACCAAAACAGAAATGGCTAAGAAAGCCCGAATTGGCATCTATAAGGGGAGTAACTCTCTAAAAATGCTTATATAGTTATTTCCCTTACAAACCCGAGCAACGCCGGGCGATACTGCTAGTATATATATATATATATATATATATATATATATATATTATATATATATATACATACACACATACACACACACAGACAGACAGACAGATAGATAGATAGATAGACAGATAGACAGATAGATAGATAGATAGATAGATAGATAGATAGATAGATAGATAGATAAAGGGGGCGAGAAGAAAAGGAGAGCGAGAGACATTTTTAAACTTTAGTAGACATATTTTTTTTTTAATTCATATGAAATATTAAATTTCTATTCGATCACCCGACCTGCTATAAATATCAATCAAATCAAATAAACCTTCACATCTTGAAAAACAACACAAAAAGCAAACAGCAGGAAAAAATAAATCGACGATCACTGATTATAACGTGTCACTGTCACAGACACTGAAATCCCAACACGAAAAACAAACTACCGGCCATATGGAGCAAATATAGATGGAGGGAGTAGTTAACTTCAAATACCATATTGTTACGAAACAGGTCGGTGTCTGTACAGAAGCACTAGTTAACTGGAGTAACAATCTCAGTGTATTTACTGTGGAGGAGATGGAATACTTGCGGGGATCGACGAACTGAAATTACTATACCACAAGTTTCTTCGTGACCTAATAGCAAAAAGGCCACTAACTAGGGGTAATTGAACGCCACAGTTATACTCTTGTACTTGTTTCGGATTGAAATAGCTCCACACCATTGCCTATTATTTATTAATACGTGGCCATTGAAAGCACTTCGTTTGATCCCAACGATACAATTTTACACACAAACATTACATATTGCGCTATGCATGAAACATTGAGTAATATTTTTTTTCTCTCTCTCTCTCATTTACAGGAATTTTGCTGGCGTCGTGATAACATATGTCGTTTATATAAAATGCAGACCTTTTTCTTTGGAGAGTTTTGCCTGCCGCGCTAGTTTCCCCACCCCTGGTTTAGACCATCCTCGGTTTGGCTGCTGTTTCTAGCTTGTCAGATTTGCCGTCGTAGTGCAAATGCGACCTATGTCGCAAATTAGGTATACGGGATCTTTTCGGTTTGAACGGCAGTTTTTAACATAATTTCTAGGTAACTAAAAAAATTTTAAACTTCGTATACTGGTAGAATGTGTTTATAAAACATCTTTTTCTCTTGGCTTTATTGAGAAAATTCTATAAATTGTAAGATATTTGTTGTTTTTTTTCTTCAATTTCTGCAATTTCAACCAATTAATGACGTCCGTTGAGGTAAAACAAAAAAAAAAAAACATTCTGTGCCGTATGAATATGTCCCTCGTTTAAGAAACAGATTGGGTTTATTTACATTTGTGAAGAAAAAAAAGATACCCTTCCCTCTAACCCTAATCCTAAAACAGATTGAAATGCAATAGGGTCATAATTATGACACCGCTAGAAAAAAACTGCCGTTCAAACCGAAAAGATCCGGTATACAAATATTGTATAAATTTTATAACTGAAAAATTTACTATATTTTGTATATACAAGTGTACCAAGCCCGCGGGGTGCAATGAAATATGCTCGTGGGCGAGAGTTTGCCCACCGCTTGTCTAAATCTTCGGTAATTTCCATCGTAATGATTTTTTTTTTTATTTACTTTTATTTTCATGTCCTGTTGAAGCTGACATTTGTTGAGAGGCCAGCGAAAAGTGAAACACGCGCGAGCGCGCACGCATACATTGACATAGTGTGTGTATGGGAGTGAATACAAATACCTAAGGCTGAACATGCCCGTGCGCGCACACACACACACACACACACACACACAAACAAACATACGTACACCCGAAACGCACACTTGCACGATGCATGTATATATGTAAGTGAACGTGAAAGATAATGGGTGTACGTGTGTGAATACAACTACATAAAGCTGGACGCGCTCGCGAGCACAAGCACTAACACACTCATTCTCTTTCATATACACGTACATACATAAATACATACATTGTTCAAGCGTGTTTTATGTGTATGTATGTACAAGTGTGCGCGCTCGCGCGTTTCCCTTTCGTCTCCCTCACCGACTTCAAAGCAAATGTCACCTTCAATAGGACAAGAAAATTAAAAGTAAATAAATAAAAATTATTTTTAGAAATTATTTTTTTTTTTTGTTCGCGAAATAAGTAGAAAAATACGGAGATTATGATTCTGAAAAAAGACAATTTTGTAAAAGTTCAATTTTTCAAAAAATAAATAAATACCCCCTTCCCTCTACCCAATGACAAGAAGTAAAATTAAAGTGTTTTTCTACTAATGTTTCATGACGAACATAACCCAACTTATTGTGGTTGAGGGTCTTTTGGAATTAAGAGAAGTATGTAAAAATTAAATTTTTTGCACACACACACACACACAACAAAATGACATTAAAAATTTTTTTTTTCTGTTTTAATTCGTATTTAGAAAGTGAATCCTCGGTTTGGCTGCTGTTTCTAGCTTGTCAGATTTCCGGTTGGGACGTACTTGAAAATTCAATATTCTGAAAACCCCCAAAACACGTTTTCATTCTTTGCTCCTCTAGCAAAGAAAAAAAGGGGAGGGGAAATTCTTCTTTCTGTCATAGGGTGGTGATTGTTTAACTTTTTTTTTTGTTTGTTTGAAAAATAAAAATTTTACAAACAATTTTTTTTTTTTTTTCAGAATCATTCTTCTACGTATTTCGCCAAAAATATTTCTAAAATAAGTGTAAAATGAAGAAATAGGGAAGGAGAATTTGAATTTAAAACGTGTTTCTAGCATGTCAGGTTTTCTGGGTACGAGTACCGTTCCTGTCAATTTGGGGCACGTGCTTTTGTTTATATTTGAAGATCGTCGCTTTCCGTAATTTTTTCTTATTTTTTTATACATGTGGGGTGGGGGGTATCTTTTCAAGTTGGCGTAAAAGCGAGCGATTGGATCGGGGAAGTTCTTCTGAAGTTGGCGTTCAGTGTGTGTGTGTGCTACAATTTTGTTCCTGCTACCAAATTTTTTCTCTGGGTTTATTTTTTTATGTCTGTTGGCGATTTAATGATCAGATTCATAGATACGTTTTTTTTTTCGTTTATATAATTTATTTTGAAATGTATTATATAAATACAGGCCCGTAATTCAATTCTTGTTAGTATGAATCAGGAAGCCCTTGGATGCAGAGACGTTTGGAAGTTAAAACCTTTCTTTTATTTTCGTTTTACACACTCACGCCTGTACACAACAAACAGACTCACAAGCACACATACACACAGCGACACAGAATTTTGCACACACAAACACACGCATATCAAGTCTTCCGATTCACGCCAACTTCAAAAGAACTCTGTCTCTTTAGCTTTCACGCCGACTTCAAAAGATCCTATTTCCCACCAACCTAATATGTAAAAAAATATTTTAAAAATTACGGAAATCAACTTTCATATTCACAAATGTAAATAAACCTCACGTGGTTTGTAACTAGCAGTCGTGTGTTCTTGTAACGAAAGATCGCTGGTTTTCTGTTTACATACATTTTGCATCTATGCATGCGTAAAACAGTAAAGAAAACACTTTAATTTCACTTTTGTCATAGGGCAGAGGGGAGGAGGTGTTTATTTTTATTTTTATTTTTTTTTTTTTTGAAAAATTGAAATTTTACAAATTTTTTTTTTTCAGAATCATGTAATCTCCGTATTTTTCTACGTATTTCGCGAAAAATTTTCTTTAAAAAATGAAAATTTAAGAAATTGGAGGGTGGTTAAATTTTGAAATGCGGATTTCTTTGCAGATTCGGAATCTCCGCGCACACTATATCGAGGGCGGAGATTTCTGCATTTCAAAATTTAAATCCCCCCCTCCTCACACCCCGCCAATTTCTTACATTTTCACTTAAAAAATTTTTTTTTTCGCGAAACACGTAGAAAAATAGGGAGATTATGATTCTGAAAAAAAAAAATTTGTAAAATAAATAAATAAACACCCCTCCCCACCGCTCTATTTAAAGTATTTTTTCTACTAATGTTTCACGCATGCATAGAAATTATAAAATAGCAGACGCAAAAAGTATCTAAAGAGAAAATCTGGACAAGACTTCCTTTTGTATCCCCCCAAAAATACCCCTTTTTTTATTTTTATTTTTTTCGGCTATGGAGAATAATCTGCAAAAACAAAATTGGCAAAAATCGGCAATTTTAAATTACCCCTTTCTTCCCACCCCGCTAAATTCTTCATTTTTAACTTTTTTCAGAATTTTTTTTTTTTTTAAATATGCGGAAAAATCTCCGTATTTCTCTACGTATTTCGCGAAATACGAAGAGAAATACGGAGATTATGATTCTTAAGAAAAAACTGTTCGTAAAATTTCAGTTTTTAAAATAAATAAACACTTCTCCCCTCCATCCTATGACAGAAAGTGAAATACAGCCTCGTGTTTTGGGGATTTTCAAAATCTTGAATTTTTAAGTACGCCCCAACCGTAAATCTGACAAACCAGAAACAGCCAAATCGAGGATCAACTTTCTAAATATGAATTACCAAAAAAGGAAAAAAAAAAAACAAGAAGAAAAGTTTGTGACAAAAGTGAAAGCCAACAAGAAGGCTAATTGAGAAAAAAATGAAACCGAAACAAAAATTTACGCCCATAATAGATATGACGAAATTGTTTCTTTTACGAAAGTGAAACTGATGTAAACTCGAAGGTCGAATCTGCTTTTATTTTTCACCCCACTTCTGCGGCTGCTGTTGGAGAAAGGAATTTGGCTAAATTTCGATCACCACAATTTTCTGTTAGTAAACATTTTTCTCAACTCAAACACGCAAGACTCGATAATGGAAAATTTTGGAATTAAGGGAGTGCGATAAAATATTTAAGAAATGATTGGGGGGGGGGTAATCATATTAATTCCTTTGTGAAAGCCAAAAAATGTTTAAAAAGTCGAAAAACAATGGAAAGTTTTAGAATTAGTGGGGTAAAGGAGAAATAGTAAAAAAATGTTTTTGCTTGGATAATCGTATTAATTCCATTATGCAGAAAACAGAATAGAAAAAAAAATTGAGTAAATTCTTAAACAAAAAAGTTATGAAGAGTTTTAATGCGTGCTTCGATCAGAATTCCACCAAAAGATCATTTCAATTGATTGATTTCTCTTCCAAAGAGAGAGTGGCATTATCGGCGATGTTTCGCTTGTCGTAGCACAGGTTTCCGTCGATTTCCTCCGTCGATTTCCGTAAAAAATGTAAACACTGAATCGGCCATACATACATACATACATACATACATACATACATACACACACACATACATGCAGACATACATATACACATACACCGAGTAAAAAATTACACTGAATCGGCCATACATACATACATATATACACACATACACACACACACATACATGCAGACATACATATACACATACACCGATTAAAAAATTTCAGTTATCTCTCTCTTTCACACATTACTCTCTCTGTCTCTTCGCACACACTAACAGAAGCACTTCACTTACACAACATACTGTCTGTCTCCCACACCCCATCAAACACACACACGGGGACTTCAAAGAGAAATTTCCTCGTCATAAAATCGCTTCCTCTTAGTCTCTTTCGCTCTCATTACTTATGTAAAAAAATAAAAGTTTTTTACGGAAATCGACGGGAACGTGTGCTACGACAAGCGAAACATCGCCCTAACTTGATCTATCTGTGACTAAACCTCGATTTAATTTCATTTTAGACACACTTTGTTATCTCTTATTATAAAAGGCAGATTTTATCTGCCTCCCTTTGTCTCTTATAGAAATCTACAATATAGGATTTCTTCAATTACAATTTACCTAGCATTTTTAAGAGTAGAATACATCGGGTCGTGCCAGGTAGTTTTTCAAATTTCACCCCCAATTAAGCAAAATTTCGAGAAAACTCACATTGTGGTGTGTAAGTGAAGTGCTTTTCTTAGTGTGGGCTACAGCACACACACACACACACACACAAACGGAGCGAACTGCTTCACTCATGCTATCACCCTAATTTCTCCTCCTTTCTCTTTGCAAGTGTGCAACGATTAAAGTGAAAGTATTTATATAAAACGGATGAACTGCTTCACTCATGCTATCACCATAATTTCTCATACTTTCTCTTTGCAAGTGTACCTTAAACCACTACTCAAAAAAAAAAAACACAGCAAACAGAAACAAATAAATACATAACGATTTACTCCTCACACAATTTCTTCAATTAGAGTTTACCTATGATTTTTCAAAGTACTTCCATTCGGTCATGGCATACAAAATTTCTTTCAATTTCACCCCCATTTCAGAAAAAATTCGAGAAAACTAAATATTTTACCATTTCACTCTTTCACTCTGCATATTACTCCCACTTCCTCTTTACACACATAGACACGCAAATATATAAATAAAATTGTAAGCTAACGTGTGTGTGAGTGTGCGTGAGTGTGAGGGTGCGTGTGTGTGTGTGTGTGTGTGTGTGTGTGCGTGTGCGTGTGTGTGAGTGTGTGACAGGGATGAGCCAGTCAGACTGGTCATCCTTTTTGCTAGAAGATCACCTATGGTCTTATATGCTACACCACTGGTTTTCAGTTCATATTAATCAAATTAATATTCACAACAAGAAGGACTATTCATTATAATACATCAGTTCCACACATTTACCCTGGTTCCATTTCGGACAACTGCACAAACATTTGCCATTTCACACATGTATGTAAACAAATTCCTTTCTTAAAAATTTCAATTCATTTTCTTTTTCAATTCATACAAAGTTTTTTAGGACGAATATAAGATCTAAAGTATATCCAAGTAGCAGAAAGATCGCCCAAAAGTGTATATAGATATTTAAATGTATTTATATATTCATCTATACACAGATGTATGTATAATGTGTGTATATATTTCCATAAACGTAACCATTCACTCCGCACAAAGTTTTTTAGGACGAATATAAGATCTAAAGTTATCTCTAAGTAGCACAAAGATCGCCCAAAAGTGTATATAGATATATAAATGTAGTTATATATTCATCTATGCACACATGTATGTATAACGTGTGTGTATATATTTCCATAGAGGTAACCATTCACTCCATACAAAGTTTTTTAGGACGAAAATAAGATCTAAAGTTATCTCTAAGAAACAGAAAGATCGCCCAAAAGTGCATATAGATATTTAAATGTATTTATATATTCATCTATACACACATGTATATATAATGTGCGTGTATATATTTCCATAGAGGTAACCATTCACTCCATACAAAGTTTTTTAGGACGAAAATATTTATATATAAAAGAAAGGTTGTGTGTCTGTCTACTCCGATTTAGATTCCTAACTACTCCCACATTTTGCGATGCAGTTTAACCAAAACCGGGTATCTTATAATCGTGATTCATATCGAGCCCTTCTGGGTATTAGCGCGCGTCTACGATGAGTCTACGATTTTACAAATAATTTACCATCATTTTTTTCCATTTTAATGCATATTTTTTTAATAAAGGGAAGTAACTCTCAAACTTCACACCAATATGCGTGCTCATATGCGACGTAATATCACATCAGCAGCATTTCCTCACACCCTCCTTGCACTTGGCGAAGGCAAAATACCAGGGGATGAAAATGGTAATATTGCCATCGATTCCATTTGTACCATTGTTAAGACGCCTTCTGATCTCAGAGATGCAGTGTTCCCAGATCTACAAGCTAATTATCAGAATATGGATTGGATTGGCAAAAAGGCTATACTGACCCCGAGGAATAAAACTGTTCACCATATTAATGATGAAATGCTAAAACTCATTCCTGGGGAAGTCTATGTATATCAGTCTATCGATACAACTCCTGACTCAGAGGACGTCATCAACTATCCAATAGAGGTACTCAAGACAGTATGTTGTGTAAGTGAAGTGCTTCTGTTAGTGTGTGCGAAGAGACAGAGAGAGTAATGTGTGAAAGAGAGAGATAACTGATTTTTTTTACTCGGTGTATGTGTATATGTATGTATGCATGTATGTGTGTGTGTGTGTGTATGTATCTATGTATGTGTGTGTGTTTATGTATGTATGTATGTATGTATGGCCGGCATAGACTTTTCACACAGAACATTACCAATCGGATTTTGTCACTTTTCCTTACACATTTTGTACTGTTCGTTCCTTTTGCTGCACAACACAATGTTTACACATGCATATATATGCATGCTTGCACCCAGTTTCTGTGCACCTCTATAGACTTAACTTTTTTTTTCCTTTGAATGCAACTCTTTTCTCATGAGAAGAATATCTCCTCATTTTATAACTCTCCCATCTTTTTCTTACCATTTCACCATCGTCACATCAACAGAGACATTAAGGCTGCACAGTAGCAGTCGACAAGGCATGTATAACGATTAAATAAAAAAAATTTTGTCTATATCTTCGATCACTGTCATTATTCCATTGAGTCAACCTCATTATTTTCTACATAGCAGACTGTTACATAAACAGGCGCCGCAAGGTAATCTTTCGTTTTAATTCGAAATAATGTAAACACTGAATCGGCCATACATACATACATACACACACACACACACGTACTTACACACACACACATACATGCAGACATACATATTCACATACACCGAGTAAAAAATTACGATGAATCGGCCATACATACATACATACATAAACACACACACATACATAGATACATACACACACACACACACATACATGCATACATACATATACACATACACCGAGTAAAAAAATCAGTTATCTCTCTCTTTCACACATTACTCTCTCTGTCTCTTCGCACACACTAACAGAAGCACTTCACTTACACAACATACTGTCTGTCTCCCACACCCCATCAAACGCACACAGGCCGATTTCAAAGTGAAACCTTCTCGTCGTAAAATCGCTTCCTCTTAGTCTCTTTCGCTCTCATTACTTATGTAAAAAAATAAAAGTTTTTTACGGAAATCGACGGAAATCTGTGCTACTACAACCGAAACTATGCCGCAAAAATTATTTTTACATCAATCATTCATCACACTGAATATGAAATCAATTCGAACATAAGTGATGCTGGTAGCCAAACCGAATAGTAAGTGTTCGGCAATTTCCGGGAAAAAATTTTTATTTCTTTAATTTTTCTTTTTCTTTTTTTTCTTCTTTTTTTCACAAGCTGGTAATGCCGAAACTGTTTCATGTACACATAAGATAGCTGAACACTCGCGCACACGCAACATTTTTCAATAAAAGGTTAGGGTTTTTTTTTTTTTCCAGAAATTACCGAACACAGAATAAAAAGAGCTGATTTTCATTTGACACTCTCGATACCAATAACGAAGGATCGCCCAATTCTGATATAACTCTAATCTACAACAACTAAAAAGTATCTATTTGTAAAAGTGAAACCAAAACGAAAAATTTACGCCCATAATAGATATGACGAAATTGTTTCGCTTTTGCCAAAGTGAAACTGATGTCTTCTTTTTTTCATCTCACTTCTAGAGAAAGAGATTTTACAAAATTCATATTTTGAGAAAAACAAATGCGTAATTGTAATCTCCTACGTTTAAAACAGATCCATATTCGCAGAAAACAGATTTTAGCGAACTACAGGCAATTATTTCGATAGCCGTACGTGGAAAGTGAAAGTCTATCTTCAGGAATTTCCGTGAAAAATGTTAATTTAATTCTCTGAATCGCTTGTATTAATGTACATTGTGTGTGTGTGTATGTGTGTATTTATAAAATCTGTGCACACGATCAAACCCCTCTGTGTTTTACTGTTTTATTGCCTTCTGTAGTTTTTAATTTAGGCTTTTTGTGGCACATCGGACAAAATGCTTTGCGACATTTATTCCGGCTCTTTACGTTCTGAGTTCAAATTCCGCTGAGGTCTACTTTGCCTTTTATCCTTTCGGGGTCTAGGAAATAAGTACTAGTTGAGCACTGGGGTGGATGTAATTGACTAACCCCTCCCTTAAATTTTGTCTTGCGCCTAGAGTAGAAGGGATTAGGTACTTGTATCGCAGAGTGCGATACAAGTACCAAGGGGATTATTATTATTAAAACAAGTTTGTTTTCATCTATCCAGAGTAGTTAAAATAAAGTACTAGTATTTTGACCATCACACCCAGCTCATGAGGCAGGTTCAACAGTAAAAATTAAACGAAAAGGGGAACGAGGAAATGTTTGCAAAAAAAGAAATTAATTTTTTGAACTAAAAACTGTTTCGCAGAAACACCCACTTAATTCCTTTCATTTTCTTTCTCCGTGAGGTAGTAATAGCTATTCCGAAAATCCGCTGACCAAAGTAAAAATAGTAAAAATTCAACACATCTTATTTTAATTATTGTACTTTTTAAATATTTTTATTCTTCGTCTCGTTTTATTAAATCTTCAATCCGTCTATTGTATAACATCATTGCTCCTCCTCACATCTTTATACAACTTAGTCGGGCATAGTTTCGGTTGTAGTACTGTCTGTCTCCCACACCCCACCAAACACACACAGGCCGACTTCAAAGAGAAACCTCGTCATAAAATCGCTTCCTCTTAGTCTCTTTCGCTCTCATTACTTATGTAAAAAAAAAAGTTTTTTACGGAAATCGACGGAAATCTGTGCTACTACAACCGAAACTATGCCGCAAAAATTATTTTTACATCAATCATTCATCACACTGAATATGAAATCAATTCGAACATAAGTGATGCTGGTAGCCAAACCGAATAGTAAGTGTTCGGCAATTTCCGGGAAAAAATTTTTATTTCTTTAATTTTTCTTTTTCTTTTTTTTCTTCTTTTTTTCACAAGCTGGTAATGCCGAAACTGTTTCATGTACACATAAGATAGCTGAACACTCGCGCACACGCAACATTTTTCAATAAAAGGTTAGGGTTTTTTTTTTTTTCCAGAAATTACCGAACACAGAATAAAAAGAGCTGATTTTCATTTGACACTCTCGATACCAATAACGAAGGATCGCCCAATTCTGATATAACTCTAATCTACAACAACTAAAAAGTATCTATTTGTAAAAGTGAAACCAAAACGAAAAATTTACGCCCATAATAGATATGACGAAATTGTTTCGCTTTTGCCAAAGTGAAACTGATGTCTTCTTTTTTTCATCTCACTTCTAGAGAAAGAGATTTTACAAAATTCATATTTTGAGAAAAACAAATGCGTAATTGTAATCTCCTACGTTTAAAACAGATCCATATTCGCAGAAAACAGATTTTAGCGAACTACAGGCAATTATTTCGATAGCCGTACGTGGAAAGTGAAAGTCTATCTTCAGGAATTTCCGTGAAAAATGTTAATTTAATTCTCTGAATCGCTTGTATTAATGTACATTGTGTGTGTGTGTATGTGTGTATTTATAAAATCTGTGCACACGATCAAACCCCTCTGTGTTTTACTGTTTTATTGCCTTCTGTAGTTTTTAATTTAGGCTTTTTGTGGCACATCGGACAAAATGCTTTGCGACATTTATTCCGGCTCTTTACGTTCTGAGTTCAAATTCCGCTGAGGTCTACTTTGCCTTTTATCCTTTCGGGGTCTAGGAAATAAGTACTAGTTGAGCACTGGGGTGGATGTAATTGACTAACCCCTCCCTTAAATTTTGTCTTGCGCCTAGAGTAGAAGGGATTAGGTACTTGTATCGCAGAGTGCGATACAAGTACCAAGGGGATTATTATTATTAAAACAAGTTTGTTTTCATCTATCCAGAGTAGTTAAAATAAAGTACTAGTATTTTGACCATCACACCCAGCTCATGAGGCAGGTTCAACAGTAAAAATTAAACGAAAAGGGGAACGAGGAAATGTTTGCAAAAAAAGAAATTAATTTTTTGAACTAAAAACTGTTTCGCAGAAACACCCACTTAATTCCTTTCATTTTCTTTCTCCGTGAGGTAGTAATAGCTATTCCGAAAATCCGCTGACCAAAGTAAAAATAGTAAAAATTCAACACATCTTATTTTAATTATTGTACTTTTTAAATATTTTTATTCTTCGTCTCGTTTTATTAAATCTTCAATCCGTCTATTGTATAACATCATTGCTCCTCCTCACATCTTTATACAACTTAGTCGGGCATAGTTTCGGTTGTAGTACTGTCTGTCTCCCACACCCCACCAAACACACACAGGCCGACTTCAAAGAGAAACCTCGTCATAAAATCGCTTCCTCTTAGTCTCTTTCGCTCTCATTACTTATGTAAAAAAAAAAGTTTTTTACGGAAATCGACGGAAATCTGAGCTACGACATGCGAAACTCTTCGCCCTTAGTCGAACTCTACATGTATTGTAAATCCCCATCTTTAAATACTTTTCATGGTGTGTCGATTAAGATTACAGGGTTTCCCCATACTAAGCCAGTGTAGGTGAGGGTTTTTGTTTTGTTTGTTTTTTACGTAAGAAACATTTTAAAAGATTTTTCCGAAACTTATGCTTAATAAAAAGTTGTATCCCGCCCCTTCACCATCCTACTTCGAACCGATTTTGGCCAATTTTTTGCCCTTAAAACCATGGGAGGAGCCCTTTTCGGTTAAAAAAAATTGTAAATATTTTCAAAGGAAAAAGTGTGTAATCTAAGGGAGATTTGGCTGTTGTTTCTTGCATATCCCAAGACAAACCTCGTTTCTATCTCAATCGCATGTATCCGATGTTTTGCGATATTTTTTCTTCCCATAAAAACATTTATGCTATAAAAACAGATTTGAAATTTTGATTTTTTTTTTTTTCAACTCCACTCCCCTCCTCCGTTAAAAGGAGTGCCTGAGGTCATTGCTGGTATTTATCCCAAAACTTTTTTTTTTTTTTTTAATGTAAAAAGTAATTCATTTTAATAGCATACTTTTCTTACACACACACGCACACGGCCTCACTTCACTGAGGTGCGGGTAAAAGTTTGAACTACCATCTCGGAAAAATTATTTCTCATAAATCCCTATATACTCTAAATCTAAAGCATCTAAGCGGTATTTGTTCAAAATTTCGTTAAAAAGTATTCATTTTTCTGGAAATTATGAGGCAACAAAGTCGGGTTGGGGTAAAGATCTGTAGTTATGCCAAAATATCTTTACGTAATGAATAGTAAAATAGTATTTTCTCATATTAATCTATTACGTATTTTGAGTTCTACTGATTACACAAATCATGAGAAAAATAACAAAACTAAGCACATACAATATGTAAACCAACACAACCAAGCTATACAAAATATACACGAAGTACAGTTCAGCAAACAAGGAAAAGTAAATGATTTTACTCTGTTCTATTCATTTTAAATGTTACTAAGCAGGAAGTTGACAGACGAACATAAGCGAAAATCCGATGTGTCAAACGTATTAAACAAGAAATAATATCAACAGAATTAATGGCAAATAAAATGGTAAAATAATCAACTTACATCTCATAAAAGGCATGTATGGTAGTAGATGTGTAGCCTCTATGTATCCAACACACAGAGGATTTATTGAGTTAAACAGTTTTTCAAACCTCTCTGCCATTGTTTTAAGGTTCTTTTATTTCACACCCGTTTTTATATCTTTTGTTTTTCTGCTTTTATTCTTTCTTTTCTCCTCGGAAATTATTGGGGACTAATGTATCCTATGTGATGTAAATGAGTGTTTGTCAAAATAATCGTATCGTATTAGAAGCACAACATGTAATAAGCTCAATTGTGGGAAGTAGACAAATGTAAGCACTTCCACAGAAACAGAAACTAAATGTGTCAACAAATTATTGGTCGGTTTAAAATGAAACTGAAAATTCCCCGAAGGTTATAAAGAAATTTATATCAAACATTCGAGAAGCTTCGTTATATAAAAATAATTTAATAATGACAAAGCAGCGAAGTTTCTTTTCTTAGTAAGAGGAAAATTCCAAAATATGATTAGAAATTGAAATGAAATACCTACGAAATAGAGCAGTCAACATCTATAGGTTGTCTTGCCGTATTTACTAGCGTACAATGCTATCGCGAAAAAGTGATTACTACCCACTTTTGTACCTAAAAATCAACAATATATTTTATCTTACTTTTTATTTCACACTCAACTATAAATGCTACGCCCAACTCAGTTTTGATCGATGTTTTGTATTTAATTATGCACGAATAAATACATGAGGTGGATGGAAAAAGTCAAAATTATGACACTTATTATTTGAATACCATAAATTATAGTTGAGGTAAGGAAGGATCTTTTCCTTTTGAACGGCAGTTTTCAACACACTTTCTAGTTAACTAAACACTTTTAAACTTCGTATACTGGTAGAATGTGTCAAAATAAAACATTTTTTTCTCTTGGTTTTCTTGAGAAAATTGTAATTTGTAAGTTTAACGTAGTTTAATTTTTCGAATGTTATCCAATCCTATGGCCTCTATTGAGCTATAAACTTACAAATTACAATTTTCTCAAGAAAGCCAAGAGAAAAAAAAACGTTTTATTTTGACACATTCTTCCAGTATCCGAAGTTTAAAAGTGTTTAGTTAACTAGAAATTGTGTTGAAAACTGCCGTTCAAAAGGAAAAGATCCTGAGGTAATTACATAATATTTTAAATAGTACATTAATTCAAAACATGTTCTACACGTCCTGTACATGAAGCATATACTGGATTCAATATTTGTTGTCCTGTGTTGATATAACGGGGTCACTTTAATGGCTTCTGATTTAGGCACAGCTTTGAGGGGAGAGATTTAGTCGATAAAGATAAAAAATTAAATTAACCATGTCAGCATTTGAAACCAGAGCGTTAAAAAATCCCGCAAGGCCTTTTGTCCAACGCTCTAACTTTTCTGCCAATCCACCGTTCTAAACTGTTAGGTTAACATATTATGTGTGTGTAATTGCCTTAATATCGATAAGTCCGAAGAATTGGGGGGCTACAGACACTCATATATTGGTTAATTATAATTAATAAAATGCAATATTCTCATGTCAGCCACTTTACCAGTCAGTTTCATACCAAGATATTAAGGTAATTCTAGCAATCATCAGAAAAGGTTTAAAGGAATACTATGATGTGGGTTCTTTGCTACTGGAGACCTAAAAGAGTCACATCCAGCAAGAAGGTTATATGTGTAGTGAATCTTGCAAGCATGAAGTGGATTTGATCCACTATAGCCAAATCTAAATTAACACGGCAACAGAACTTTTCCCATAGTGGAACAATGGTTTTTCTGTGGCAGCAGTTTGACATTTGCCAGATTGCCTTTAGCTTGGCTGAAATAATGTCTTCACCAATTCACCAAAAGCTAGAATAGGGATAATAAGACCACCAACTAAATCTATTGTTCTTGATGATATATCTATCCTTCTGGATAGTTATAAAAGCAAGAACACCTCAAGCAAAAATCAGTCGGTGACGACTCAACGAGTTAGTGACTTTGGTGACAACTAAGTCTGGCTGACCAACCTTGGTCAGAAGGAGAAATGAAGTTTACTGTCAGCAGCTGTGAGACAACGTCCCACAAACCTACACCTTTCACTAGCTCTAATTCTGTTCTCTTACAACATCATCTATTGCTATCAGTGGATTAGTACTAACAATTTGTGTACGCCAAACTATGCAAAAAAAATTCTACTGCATCTAACTTTCTTTTGTACGCTCTCGGATGTTATAACCTGCCCGTCGAGGTATGGTATTTTTCAACGTAACAGTAAATAAATACTTTCTTAAAACTTCATGCATTGTTCATCTTTCACATACTACAGTATGCAATTATAACAACAAATTTTATCGTTACAACTGCTGACTCTGACCTTTCATATTATTGCTTACTAGTCAATTTT
>NC_042998.1:76188903-76286403 GCF_006345805.1 Octopus sinensis | reverse complement strand
ATCACAAAATAATCATTTAAGTGATATTTCATGATGTGCAAACTGATATCATGAGTTTACTGTTAGATGTATTCATTAGGGTATTTTTCTATTATCTGAAATAGAATACCTGCATATCGATTAAACCCCAAAAATTGAATATTGTATAGTGTCTTCTATTATAGCCTCGAGCTGACCAAAGCCTTGTAAGTGGATTTGGTAGATAGAAACTGAAAGAAGTCTGTTGTATATATGTATATGTATGTATGTATGTATGCATGTATGTATGTTTGTATGTATGTATGTATGTGTGTATGTATGTATATATGTGTGTGTATATGTTTGTGTGTCTGTGTTTGTCCCCCAACATCGTTTGACAACCGATGCTGGTGTGTTTACATCCCTGTAACTTAGTGGTTCGGGAAAAGAGACCAATAGAATAAGTACTAGGCTTACAAAGAATAAGTCCTGGGGTCGATTTGCTCGTCTAAAGGTGGTGCTCCAGCATGGCCACAGTCAAATGACTGAATCAAGTAAAAGAGTAAATACATATATATATATATATATATCATCGTCATCATCGTTTAACATCCATTTTCCATGCTATCATGGGTTGGACGGTTCGACTGGGTCTGGGAAGCCAGGAGGCTGCACCAGGCTCCAGTCTGATCTGGCAGTGTTTCTACAGCTGGATGCCATTCCTAACACCAACCACTCTGTGAGTGTAGCGTGTGCCTTTTATGTGCCACCGGCACAGGTGCTGGGGGAGGCTGGCAATGGCCACGATTGGTTGGTGCTTTTTATGTGCCACCAGCATGGAAGCCAGTCAAGGTGGTGCTGGCATCGGCCACATTCGGATGGTGCTTTTTACATGCCACCAGCACAGTTATCCAACTACAATTTCACATTTGATTTTTATTTGATGTTGATGTACTTGACTCAATAGGTCTCCTCAAGCACAGCAGGTCGCCCTACGATCCAAGGTGAGCACAGCAGGCCGTTCTGTGATCCAGAGTACTTTGGATAGGCTGGGGCTGCTATGTGAAGCTGGTGCAGGACACGTTATTTGTCAGGTCTTCGCCATCACAGCATATCTCCAGAGGTCCTGGTCTTTTGTCATTGCCTCTGTGAAGCCTAATGTTCGAAAATCATGCTTGACCACTTCATTCCATGCCTTCCTGGGTCTACCTCTACCTCGGATTCCTTTAACTGTTTGGGAGTGGCACTTCCTCACACATCTCTTCTCATCCATCCGTAGTACATGACCATACCAGCGCAAACGTCTCTCTTGCATGCCACATCCGATGCTTCTTATGTCCATCATTTCTCTCAGGGCGCTTACACTCTGTCATGTGTACACACTGATATTACACATCCAGCGGCTCATGCTAGCTTCATTTCTTTCAAGCCTATGCATGTCCTCTGCAGTCACAGCCCATGTTTCATTACTGTGAAGCATGGAAAATTGGATGTTAAGGATGACAGTGAGGATAAGAATGATGATGGTGATGACATTACTTATAGGCAATTAAACAACAACTGTTATCATTACATATTCACTACAATCAGCACTGACAGAGAAACAAAAGGACCTTTGACACAAATAACAAAAAGAGCCATTGATATGAATGACAAAAGGAACCACTGATATAAATGACAAAAACTTTGTCATAGTTAGTGTTTTTGATAAACGTATTGAGTAACACTTCAATAGTATCTCCAGTATACATGAAGGCCATAGATATTGTTTGGAGAATGAAAACCGGTCAAAGATCTTGGAATTCTGTGACAAAGATGACCTAACAACTTTGCAATTAATTTGCAAATAACTTCAGGAAAGCTTCCAGCCACCTAATCGCTAACCAGCCAGGTAAACATGCAAGTCAAATAGATTTAGTGTTTAGCAGGAAAAGGATGGGCAACAAGTGAATGCAAACTCCTTCACAAGTGAGGAATGTATAATCCCCAAATTACTTCATGTACTTTACAATTTCCAAAGTGCCAAATCTTGTAACCTAAGGTAGCTGTAACACCAGGGGTGCCTGTACATATCCTGCAATTAAAATTGGTAGGTGGAAATTGTATAGAAGCCCATCATATGTGTGCACATGTATAATGCTAGTACTGGATAACAGGTTCCCTTAAGGCTATACACAGGTTTTTAATAGCATTACTGAACATCAGTTTCTGTTGACAAATCAATGTGTGAAATGACACTATCCTTGTGTCATAGATTTAAAAGTTTCTTGAGTAATTGTTTGTTGTCTTCATTATTTCACTATCTCTGCTGTCAGTCCTTGTTTAAGAATAAAACAAATTGTACACCAACATAAGAACTTTTGGACATTATTTTTACATCCATTTGAATAACGACTCATAAATATAGGGTGTGTCAGTATTTTGAGATCATTTGTAGGAATGAAGAAAAAGAAGTATAGCACATCAGAGAAAAACTTTAACTATATGGAAATTTGTACAAATAATTTTGAGAGTCCTTACAACACTTCTATTCAACAAATCCATCATTAGTATTAATAATGGTTTCAATTTAGGGTCTGAAGCATTGACATGCATGAATTAGATGGTCTTTATCATTTTTGGACATAGTCTTTGTTACAACAAACTCGAGAGATTGAATGGTGTTATGAGTGTTGATTGGCCTTTCTTTCAATGACGCCCCATATGTAATAGTCCAGTGGATTGAGGTCGGGTGAGCTAGGAGACCATGTGTCTGGGGTAACATGATCATGGAAATTGGCGTGCACCCAAACTTGGGTTGTTTTAGCCTTATGAGATGGTGCAGAATCTTGGAAGATGTAAGATCTATTACTTACACTGTCTCTCCGGGGCCTCACAACCTTCTCCAATACATCTGTGTAGGTAGTAGCATTGAGTCTTAAGCCCTGTGAAAAAAAGTGGGGAGGCATGACCCTCACTGCTAACAACTCCCAGAACCATCACAGTTGCTCGAAACTTGGTATGCATTACAACTGGAACCTCACTTGGATTTCTGCATAACCATCTGTCATTCTTTGGGCTTACTTTGCATAACCATTTATCATTCCTTGGGTTTACCTTTTGGTTTTGATCAAAGTTCTTCTCACAATAGAAAAACCAAACTGTTCCAGTTTCCTGATGTTTCAATTTGTAGTGCAAGCACTTTCCATGGATCAAACAATTATCTTTCATTGTACTTAATATGAACTAACCTCTTTGCATCACACACAACTTGTAACAGATATCTTCATGCACAACTCTTCTGATGATTCATTCTGAAACCTTGAAATCCTTTGCAAGGTCTCTGATTGACTTTCCAGGGTTGTGTTGAGTTTTTCCTGCACTTTCTGTATAAATTCTTGTGTTTTGCATTTAGCTGCTAATGTTGGATCCCCATCAGCAGCTTCCAGGTCTTCTCTAACTTTGTCAATGAAGGATCAGCCAACTTTCACAAAGCAAGCAATTTCCATATCTTTATGCTGAGCTTGTATGGCAGTGATTACAGCATGCCTTTTCATTTGCTTTGTTACTTTCATGTTATTCATCATTAATCAGAAAAAGAAATTAAAAAGAGAATTAGTTATAAGAAAGTTAGAGCTATTTAAAGTGATGTCCTCCAAATACTGACACACCCTGTGTAATAACAAACTTTTGACAGTATTGTGTAGTAGATCCATATGCCAGTTCACAAAATGTATCAGCTTAACATGTTAAGTGTAACTATGTTATTTTTTGTTGGTTGTATTATATACAGTTTTCTTGCTCTAAAATGACTAACTTTGTTTCTTGGCTACATACTCTCTCTCTTTTACTCTTTTACTTGTTTCAGTCATTTGACTGCGGCCATGCTGGAGCACCACCTTCTAGTCGAGTAAATCGACCCCAGGACTTATTCTTTGTAAGCCTAGTACTTATTCTATCAGTCTCTTTTGCTGAACCGCTAAGTTACGGGGTGTAAGCACACCACTATCGGTTGTCAAGCAATGGTGGGGGAGACAAACACACACACAAACATATACACACATACACATATATATACATATATACGATGGGCTTCTTCCAGTTTCCGTCTACCAAATCCACTCACAAGGTTTTAGTCAGCCCAAGGCTATAGTAGAAGACACTTGCCCAAGGTTCCACGCAGTGGGAATGAGCCCGGAACCATGTGGTTGGTAAGCAAGCTACTTACCACACAGCCACTCCTGCGCCTATAAAATAATTGTGCCCTGGGTGAGGAACGAACTCACGACCTGCAGATTACATGTATATACATATTTTGTACTTTCCTCTAAAATAATTCTTTCTTGTTTCCTCTGCTCCCTAAAATGATTTTCTTATGTCTGTGATTGAGCCCACCCTTTCCTACCCCCGCCTCCAAAACTGGAAATCTCATTTCCCTTACCAGACATCCAGTTGCCCTTCCCTTCTTTCCTCTTATATTGGCAATCTCGCAGCCCTTTCCTTTCTCCCCTCCCCCATCTCTAGACTATCTAAATCAGACAGCAGCCCACTTGCCTTCTTTCTTTCTCTCTGTCTCCTTTTTTTTTAATGCTCATAACACTTACATTTACAATGGTCTAAACACTTTCATATACAATGCTTCTTTACAATTCTAACATGTTAAAAGCAAGGACAACTAGCTTGCTGAGTGCCACAGACCAAATCTGTGGCTGGTGCAAAGTCCTTTCCAGACCTAGAGTAACATGGTGGTGAAACAATACAGTTGGCAGAGCCATTAGAGCAAAGAAATAGGCCTGGAAAGCCTAGAAGAGTTGGGGTAGCAGGAGAATGTATCAGATAGCCAAAAGCAAAGCTAGGAGACAGGTATATATAGTCAAGGGAGTAGCAGAAAAGAAGTTTGCCAATGTTCAGTGACATGAAGACAAAAGAACTGAAGTATTTTGGATTGCAAGACAGTGTGTGAGAGAAAGCCGTGATGTCATAGGAGAGAAATGTATTCCACATGGATGATGCTGCCTTTGTGTTTAATGATTCTGCAAAGAAAGAGGCTTGGAGATGCCATTATGAAAGACTGATGAATGTGGAGAATGAACAGGAGGTAGAGAATCTGCCAAAGGTTGACCCAGTTGAGAGACAGGGAAAGCACCTCGCTGAGATGCTTAAAATATCGGGTGGTATTGGTTATGGTCTTCTCACCTGCATCGTAAATCAGGTAGTTCAGGAAGGAATCATACCCAATGACTGGTGTTGCAGCACCATGGTCAACTGCTACAAAGGTAAAAGTAAAAATCATAGACCAACTAATTAGGGAGAGAGTTAGCCTAGATGAGATGCAGTTTGGTTTTGTGTCAGGTAGAAGCACCACTGATGCTATATTTCTGGTGAGGCAACTGTAGCAGAAATATCTAGCCAAAGATAAATCTTTGTACTTGGCTTTTGTTGACTTGGAGAAAACCTTTGACAGGGTCCTCTGATCCCTTATCTGGTGGTCAATGCAGAAACTGGGGATAGACAAGTGGTTGGTAAGAGCTGTACAAGCCCTGTACAGGGATGCCGCCAGTAAGGTGAGGGTTGGCAATGAGTATAGTGAAGAATTCTGGGTAGAAGTAAAGGTTCACCAAGGATCAGTCCTCAGCCCCTTCTTATTCATTATAGTCCTCCAGGCTGTAACAGAGCAATTCAAGACAGGCTGCCACTGAGAGCTCCTCTATGCTGATGACCTTGCTCTAATAGCTGAGTTACTGCCAGAACTAGAGACAAAGTTGGGGGTGTGGAAGCAAAATCTAGAATCAAAGGGCCTTAGGGTTAACCTAGCAAAAACCAAAGTCTTTCTAAGTAGGAAGGCTGTCATATCACAAACTCCTTCATGTAGATGGCCCTGCTCAATCTATAGAAAAGGCATGGGTAGAAACTCCATACAATGTACTCGGTGTAAGCTATGGACACAAAAGATGGAGCAATATCAAAGGAAGGTTAACTGGGAAGATAGGTTTTGTGTGTGACAGATGCACAGGTGTAATCATCCTCATCATCACCATCGTTTAACGTCCGCTTTCCATGCTAGCATAGGTTGGACGATTTGACTGAGGACTGGTGAACCAGATGGCTGCACCAGGCTCCAATCTGATCTAGCAGAGTTTCTACAGCCCTTCCTAACGCCAACCACTCCAAGAGTGTAGTGGGTGCTTTTACGTGCCACCGACACGAAGGCCAGTCAGGCGGTACTGGCAACGGCCATGCTCAAATGGTGTTTTTTACGTGCCACCTGCACAGGGGCCAGTCTAGCGGCACTAGCAACAACCTCGCTCGAATATTTTTTTCATGTGCCAGTAAGTCGCCGCTGGTAATAATCACGCCTGAATGGTGCTTTTTACATGCCACTGGCACGGAAAGTAGTTGGCTGCTCTGGCAACGATCACGCTTGGATGGTGCTCTTAGCACGGATGCCAGCCATCGAATTTTATTTTGATTTCAATTTCACTTGCCTCAACAGGTCTTCGCAAGCAATATATGTGTGTTTGTATACTTACTACGTATACATACATACATATATGTATACATGACTGTTCCTCTCCAGCAGTATCTGAGAAGCTGAACTGCATCTCATTCTGGCTACTTTGCATCCTAATCAATTGAACTATGGCTCTTTCTGTAACTTTCATATTGTGGCCCAACAATTTAATTCTTCTGTAATTTCCTCTCTCTAGTGCATCTCCATTGTTTTTGTATCAATTGACAATGATACTGCTACATCAGTTAATGAGAATGATACCTTCTTGTAATTTTTGATTAACTATGCAGTTGAGAAGCCCATGCCCTTTTAGCTATATATTTTAAACATTTCAATAGTTTTTCCTGAGAGACCAGTTACCTTTCTTGCCTTGTTTAAAAAAGATTTGCCTTACTATTTCTATTGCATAGTGTCAGTGGCACGGAAAGGTGCCCAGTACATAGTGCAATGTGATCAGCATTAGGAAGGAATCCTACCATAGAAACCACGCTCAAACTCAGTTACCTGAGCACTGAATAGAAAGGTACGTTATATGCTTAATTATTCACGTATAAATTGTGTTACATACATATTTTATTATTTATTAAATGATAAAGAGGAACGTGCACTTTGTTCAACTAATCCCTTTAAATACATTTTACGCAACTAATAATAAAATTGATCGTTTACTGTCGGTGCATTTTCTCATACGTATCCGCTACTTTCGTAATTAAGGTTGTGTTGCATAGACTGGCGTGAGAGTGCTCTCCCCTCGTTGCCAATGAGAATCTCGTGTGACACTGCGAGTGTTTGTTGTCAACCTAAAAATTGTTTTTCATTTTTTCTCAAAAATATTTTTCTCTATACATTCGAATTTATAAAACGACATGGACGATTTACAAGGTTCTGAAGAAGTAAGTCATTTCTATCCCAGTCACTATTCTATTTGGTCACTAGCTGTTTAGCTGTAAGGTTAGCTATAATGAGGAAATCGATGATTATAAGCGTTCCAGCTGTGACCATCCTATCTTCAAATCTGGGTCTACAGTACCTCATATAGCCTCCCTTTTAAATGGATAGGATGTAAATTGAGCAAGATTTGACTTCTATTTCTAGTCCCCCTGTTTAGTCTCTTGTAATTTATTTAACCACTAAAATCACTTAGACATTTATTTGTGCACTTTGACATTTTTTTTTATTTTTCGATATTTAAAATTTTCAATACCAGTAAATTTTTCTGCAACTTTCTAGATTCTACTGTATTACGAAACTTTTATGGAAACGAAAAGTGTTCTGTCATACAACATATCATTATATCTCACTAAATCTAATATTTCATCATTTTATCGTATGAAATATATATTATTTCAGTTCTAAATATCTTGACTGAAGCTAAACAGAATCATCTCAAGTCTTTTCCTTTGTCGGACACAGGATGACGTATATACACACTTTCACTCAAATACACACCCAGATGTACACACGCGCTCACACTTCAGTGACATTTCTAAAAAATAAAGCCACTTTAACTGTTTCCCACGCTCAAATTATATTATTATACAAACAGTTAACACAACCTTTTTTTTTTCCGTTTTTTTTATACATATCAGAAATGACATTTTTGTATGTTGCTAAGGTATCTCGTTAACTGCTATTTTCTAACCGGATTATCATTAGATTAGCTGCAAGGCAACAAATCTGAGACGACCTATTTGTGATATATATATATATATATATATATATATATATATATATATATATATATATATATATATATAATGTGTGACAAAAAGAAGTAAAAGAGATTTCTGGAAGACTCTTTTATCGTTGTTTGGAAATGAATTATATTCAATGAGGTAGTCAGTCATACGTAGCTACATATAGTATTGCTGGTTTTAAATCTTAATCAACATTCTCTGTGTAATGATGCACAATTCTTTTATACGGACAAAATTTGTTGTAAAATACTATCACTTATATTTACAATATACCAGACTGTTATTTCTGATATGTGTAGAAAGAGAAAGGGAATGATTGCTCTTTGTATATTATAATTTGAACGTTGGAAAACATTTTATGCATTCATTTTTCAATTGATGTAGGAACTGTAAATTTACCATTTGATTGATTAATAGGAGTAGGTAAGTCGTAATAAAAAAAAATAAAGGGAGGAGGGTACAAAGGGAAGTCTTGCTACATTTACTTTTTTCTAACTAAATGTTCGCCTAGAGTGGTTTAGCACTCATCCAACAAACCTATAATTAAGGTATTCCACTCTTAAAAAAAAAAGGTAACCACTCTCTTACATTCTAACAGAGTGCATCTAGAACTACATATCCAATGTGCCCTTTGTTAAGGTAATAGGATGTAAGTTCAGGCAGATTTGGTTGATATTTCTAGCAGGCCAAGCGACAATGAAGAAGTGGGGAGAAATGAGCTGTGTATGAATCATCCTGGTGGTCAAAAACATAATTTGCATCAAATATAATTCTTTCTTTGCCTTAGTGTTGGATAAGGTTAAAATCAACATAATTTTATAAATTCTGGCTATTTGTCTGCTCCCTTTTCAGTCCTTAGTCTTGTGTCTACAAAACACTGGTTTATTCTGTGTGCAATATTGGTTCATGTGGGAAGCTGATTGAAGAAGTAGACTGGTATTAAAAGTTTTGAAAATACACTAGTTTGAACAAATAAATTGCTGCTAATAATAACGTGCAAATAGTAATACTTGCTGTCATGAAAAAATGGACATCAAAAGGGTGATGATTGCTTTCTTTTCTATTTTTGACATTGAATTCTGGTGTAAAAGCTGACCAAGAGAAAATCAGATCAAAAAGTCTTCAAGATCAGTATCGTTTACTTATGAATTTATTCCTTTTGTATTCATGAGACATGGAAGGATGAAAATCAATCTTAGTGAGATTTGAGGTTGTAGCCTAAGAAAGAGATAGGGAAGTACCTTATGCCCTCTAATGTTCTTTGACTAGGTATGAATTTTACACATCCCATGTTTTTCCTCTTGTTAAAATGAAATAAATAACATCAAAAGTAATAACTCACTTCTGGAAGAAAATATCAGGTAATCTAGAAAGTAAGACAGAAATTTACATAACCTGAATATCTTGGAGTTATGAAGGCAACCCCCTAATTTGTCTTTGAAGAATGTAATACAGATTATACTTAGAGGCTTTACAAAGTCAATAATCTAATTGGCAGGCTGAATTACTTTATAGACACATATGAGGAGCGTTCAATAAGTAATGCCCCTGACCCACTTGCAGTTGTTTGATCTAGCTGAAATTTTGCATGTGCACTTATTTATACCTCTATAGATTAAGTGGCGAATTACAGCTCTGAACTAATTGTGGTTTCTGATTTACAGGTGTTTGAACTGAGTCAAGTGTGAAATGGAGCCTGTTGAGTGTCGAGCAGTGATCCGGTTTTTGTATTTGAAAGGACGCACACCACGGGAGACTTTTGATGAAATGAAAGTAACTTATGGTGATGATGCCCAATCATATGACCTTGTAAAACGCTGGCATTGTGAATTCAAACATAGTCGGAACTCTGTGGAAACAGCTCCCAGATCTGGTCGCCCCCTTCTGCCGTTGATGAGACGTCTGTCCGTCAAGTTGAGGCTGCCATTTTGGAAGGTCAACGCATAGCTATTCGCCAAATAGCCCATAAGGTCAAGATTAGTACCGGGTCTGTGGAAACTATCATTCATGACCATTTGCATATGCAAAAGGTGTCTGCCAGATGGATTTCCAGGTTGCTCACACCTTTCCAGAAGCAAGAACGCGTTGAGTGCTCGGGGATGAATTTGGAGGTGTGCCAAGAAGATGAGTCAAAATTTTTCAAAAGACTGATCACACAGGATAAAACCTGGGTCCATCACTATGATCCATAGACCAAAGCCCAGTCAATGCAGTGAAAGCACCATGACTCACCTCCTCCAAAGAAGGCAAGGGTGCAGCCCTCCGCTGACAAGGTTATGCTCACAGTCTTCTGGGACCAGGACGGAGTAGTGATGACAGATTTCCTGGCAAAGGGTACCACAATTACAGGAGCCTATTATGCTTCACTTTTGAGGAAATTAAGAGAAGCTATCAAAATCAAGAGGCGGGGCAAGATCAGCAAAGGCATCCTCCTCCTGCAGGACAACGCTCTGGTCCACAACTCACGTGTCGCCAGATCAGAAGCACAGGCGTGCAGCTATGAACTCCTCCCCTTGCACCCTCTGATTTTCACCTCTTCCCAGCCATGAAGTTGATTTTGAAAGGAAAGCGTTTCCCAGATGATGCAGCCTTGATTTCTGAAGTCACGTCGTGGTTGGAGGACCAAGCTGGGGTCTTCTACAAAAACGGTCTCCAGAGCTGTATTAAACGATGGGAGAAATGCATAACTCTGGGTAGTTCCTATGTAGGAAAAGACTAATAACTGTGCCAAGTGTCGTTGCTCTACTGCTATGGGGAGTGGGTCAGGGACATTACTTATTGAACGCCCCTCGTAACTATTTCACCCAAAGTGGAGGAAATCCCAAATAACTTATGAGAACACCATAAATAGTTTAACCCTTTAGTGCTCAGGTTACTCTGTCAAATGTAATACATACTTTTTGAAATTGATTTGAATTAAGCATGCTTTATCTCATAGCATTAAAATTTCAATGATGTGATTGTTGATTTTCACAATGACATTGTAAGGTAGATGTGAGAGGCCAGATCTGACCAGTTTGAACATAAAACAAGTAGAATATTTAGGCCGGATATGGCCAGTTTAAATGCAAAAGGGTTAAAAGTCAAATAAAACATACAGAAACAGATTAACTAAGACAGAAACTGTTCAGTATTTAATGAGTTGTAGAAACAGCTGAATGTTGGATGAAAATCTTTAGAGTGTTTTGTTACATCCCATCATGTTTTATGTTCAAATCTCATTCAGTTCTTTCTTTTTATATATATTTTTCTGGTATTAATAAAGTAAGTATAATCCCTAACCCCACCCAAAAACATTGTAGTCCTTGTACAAAGTTTAGTAAATAATATTAACAAAAATACAAACCAAATAAAACAAAATACATATGATATAAAACTAGAAAAGGCCAGGTGTAAATTTTGAAGAAGCACTTGGTAACATATATAAAGGTTACCCAGTATAAGTTAAATCCGAATATGTACAGATACATAACTTAGCAACAGTATAGTGTCGCCAGCAAATTGTCTGGCATTATATAAGTAACAGTAAAATAGTACCAACATAATCATGAAATCTAAGATGAACTAAAATATAATAAAACAAAATATGTATGATATAAAACTAGAAAAAGCCAGGTGTAAATTTTGAAGAAACACTTGGTAACATATATAAAGGTTACCCAGTATAAGTTAAATCCGAATATGTACAGATACATAACTTAGCAACAGTATAGTGTCGCCAGCAAATTGTCTGGCATTATATAAGTAACAGTAAAATAGTACCAACATAACCATGAGAACTAAGATGAAGCATGCTACTGCAAACTGATTAGTTTGGTTCTATCTTCTTTCCTACTTACTAAAACTTAGATCTTTGCTAAGATTACTTTGAGGCCTCTTGATCTAGGTTTTGCTTCTATATCTGAAATTTCTTATAATTCTACTACAGACTCCACTATAAGAACTCAGTCATCAGCATATAAGAGTTCCTATGAACAACTGGTCTCACACTCCTCAGTTATGGCTTGGAGGGTTATGATAAATAAAAAGGAGACTCAAAACTGAACCCAAGTGAGCCCCTACTGCATGCTAAATTCACCACTATACTTATTACTGATTTTCACCTTGCTGACTGTATTTCTGTGTATAGTTTACAGAGTTATTTGCCTACTTCTAGCAGTGAGGCACCTTGACAAAGATCTCGAGTATGGTAGCTTACTCTTAGCTTAGTACTTGTCCTACAGTTATTCCTCTAGAAAGATGACATCAGTAGTGCTTCTTCCCGGCACAAAGCTGAACTGCATCTCATTCTGGCTACTTTGCATCCTAATCAATTGAACTATGGCTCTTTCTGTAACTTTCATATTGTGGCCCAACAATTTAATTCTTCTGTAATTTCCTCTCTCTAGTGCATCTCCATTGTTTTTGTATCAATTGACAATGATACTGCTACATCAGTTAATGAGAATGATACCTTCTTGTAATTTTTGATTAACTATGCAGTTGAGAAGCCCATGCCCTTTTAGCTATATATTTTAAACATTTCAATAGTTTTTCCTGAGAGACCAGTTACCTTTCTTGCCTTGTTTAAAAAAGATTTGCCTTACTATTTCT
Source organism: Octopus sinensis (assembly GCF_006345805.1). NCBI lineage: Eukaryota > Metazoa > Mollusca > Cephalopoda > Octopoda > Octopodidae > Octopus > Octopus sinensis. The sequence goes on along the minus strand of NC_042998.1, from coordinate 76,273,665 downwards.
ATTGCATAGTGTCAGCAGCACAGAAAGGTGCCCAGTACATAGTGCAATGTGATCAGCATTAGGAGGGAATCCTACCATAGAAACCATGCTCAAACTGACATTGGAGCTTGATGCAGCCCTGTATCTTGTCAGATTCTGTCAAACCATCCAACCCATGCCAACATGGAAAACAGATGTTAAATGATGATGAGATACATTATGTTTGACAATAAAATAGGATGGGCATTGCTGAATTACCTTCAGTCATAAATCTGCTTGATTGGGGCTGCCTGGGGCTAAACAACAAAGGACAAACGCTTATAAATAGAAATGACATGGAATAAAGCGCAGAGATAGCAGTAGTGCCCATTGTGATTAGTGCTCTGGAAATTCTAAAAACAAAATACAGAAATGACTTACAAATTAAGTACTTTACCAAATTGTCAGTCAATCAAGACAAATAGGGGAAAATGATGTAAAAAAAAAACATTTTAGGATAACAAAACAAAATAACTAAACTGACATAGATTACCCATTACTAACCACGTATGCAGTTTCATAGTTATTTAGGAACATAGCTGATACACAAGGTTGATTCTAACATTCAAGTAGGATAATATAAAGTAAAGAACCTCCGTCATTTGTAAACTGAAATACACAATAAGAATAACATTGTAAAAGATACATGCCAATTTCAAGCTTTAGAAAATAGAAAAGATTGTTGATATCTGTACTGCCTACAAACTTAGAAAAGATTGTTCATAGAACAGAGTTGTCATGCAATTTGTTTTTGTGTCTCCAGCCAGAAGAATCATTAGCATGCTGGACAAAATGCTTAGCAGCATTTCTTCCAGCACTTTACATTCTGGGTTCAAATTCTGCCAAGGTCAACTTTACCTTTCATCTTTTCGGGGTCAATAAAATAAGGATCAGTTGAGTGTTTTAATAGACTAACTTCCTCCCACTTAAAAATTGTTGGCCTTGTGCTAGAATTTGAAACCCTAATTACATCTTGAGTATTGTGTTACTTCTGTTTTGTATATTTCATTCTTTTATGTATTGTAAAACTACAAATATGACATACTTTGATGAAGGCATGACTACTGGTGTATATAAAATAATCACTTAAAGTGAATGATAATAACTATATCATTATAAATGTATTTAATGAATCCAGTAACTAAACAAAATATTGCAGTGGAAAGTCTAAGATCAAATTTATCTGTACAAATGAAAAATACATGTTTTTTTTCTTTCTGTAGTGTTGTCACTAATACTTTCGAGTTCACAGAAGGCACCTTTAAATTGGGGGTAACAAGTTTCAAGGTTTTGTCAGTATTCCTCAATCAAGTTCATAAATCATTGTAAAACTTGACGGAAACTTTTTAACATTTAACCCTTTTGTTACTGTATTTATTTTGAGATGCTCAGTGTTTCTTTCAATTACTTTAAATATAACAAAGAATTTAGTAAAATAACTTAGTTATCATTTAGCTAGTGTTAGGAACATAGATTGTGACTAAGGTTTGGTGGAAGATTTTAATTCAAAACTTATGAAAACAAGACATTTGTACTCAGAGCTAGGGCTGGTTTCAGCCAGGTTGGTAACGAAAGGGTTAAACCAATATAATACATAACATCAAAACTAAAAAAATTTCTGTTTCCAAATTCATCAGGATCTTAAACATTCTAAGTTCAATTCATTAGAAAACATTGAACTAGTAAAGATACTGTAACTATTGTTGATTGCTTGGAAGATAATTGCTTGCATCATACACTTACAAATCCAATTAAGGTGAAATAGCACCCACTGAATAATTGGTAGCTTTTTCTCTTTTAATTGGTTTGATTTGAAAAAGTCTTTACCCATGGCATTTGAAGAAGAAAGCCTGGTAATAATGATCAGAAAAGAACTTGGGCCATGGTGGGCACTATATGGGTCATAAGATAGAAGTAAATTAAGAGTGCCTGAATGGAGGCAGTACAAGACCAACCTACTCCAAGGAACAGCAGTGATGATAGAAACAGTAGAAAAGGTAAAATGAGGAGTTAATGTATCTATAAACTAGAAATAGGATTGTGTCTATGAGTGACTTCATGCCAGTTAGTCAAGAGACTTGTATTTACATATAGGCTAGTATGTTTGCTGGTATGTCAGCAACATCATCCTAGATGTTAGAGCAGTGGCCCATCATGAACTTCAGTTTTGTAGATAGTTAATAGTTATCAAGGTATGAAGTATTTTCAGAATCATGCAGATTTCAAGTGAGATGTCTAGGTAGTAGATTAGCAGAGACATCAGAGCAGTATTTGTTCTGATTCTGTGCTCTGAAATCAAATCTCACCAAAATCAACTTTGCCTTTCATCATTTTGTTATCAGTGAAAAAAGTACCAATCCAAAAGTATCAAAGCAAAGGATTGGTACAACTATAAAGCTGGACCTTGCAATATTTGATCCAGCTTGGTGTTCTGAGTCAAACACCACCTAAGTACCTAAAAAATGTACCTTCACCAACTTACAGGCCTAGCATGATAAGAAAGGCAAATCTTCAAAACAAAAGCCACCACCAAGTAAATGATACTGGATACAGTTATGAGACAGATTCCTCCAGCTGGTGACATCTAGGTTGCGTGTGGATCACACTATGGCAGTAGAAGTTGAGGAGAAATGACAGGTGGTATTATATGCATAGGAGTGGACATTGTTAGAGGTGATGGCAAGTAAATTGTTAATTGAGAGAAGAAAGAGTTCAGGGGACAAAAGCCTTACCCTGAAGTACACCAGAGTTGATAGCCTAAGTGTTGAGAGAGGCCCATTAAGACAGGCTGCAAAATTGCAATCTAACAAGAAGCCACCAACCCAAGAGTCAAAAGATGGATGAAGTCCTTGAATGGACAACTTTGACAAGAAATCCACATGTCTGATACAATCAAAAGCTTTACTGTTATCAGGAACGTTAGCCCGTTTTACCACGTGAGAACTTGTATTGAGTAACCACTGCAGATCTCCTATAAAATGTGTGTACACGTAGGAAACAATAGCAAGAAGCACTGACCCTATCTTTTGGAGCTGAAGTTTCAGTAAACATGTAATCTGAATAACTGAGATAGGTTATGAGATTTGTGTCTTTGAATGATACAGAATAGGTTGTTGCATGGAATGTGTGGGGATTTAGATTAGATCAGAGTTCACAGATGGTAGAGAAAAGGAAGAAGAATTGTCCCATAAATTTAGTTTGGGCTTTTGGCATCTAGGAAATTGTAGGAAGTGTTGTGGCTTACTTTGTCTCCACAACATTCATAGCAAGAGACATTTAATCAATTAATAAAAATACAAAGCAATGATATAGGGTCAGTTGCTAATCCAGAGTTCCTTACTACTAATGCCTCTTTGATATGACTACTTTTTAATTCAGTATTTCTCAGATCTGTTTTCACACTGTGGGATATAACTCTGGAATAACATTGTGATCTTCAGAGATTATCTAAGACATTTATAGTCATGCAGATCCTACATGATGGCATATTGTTACAGGCCACTACTACACTCACAACCTGTGAGAAGTGTGCCACAAAGGAAATTATGAGACAAAAGTTCACATAAGCACCATTTTCTCTGGTCTTAATCTCTTATTTCTTCTACTTTAGTATTGCAGCACCATACTGCCAGAAGGTTTGCTCTTCTCACCTCAGCTTCAGTCTTAAATAACAAACACACACTTAGATATGCTCAACACCTGTCAGAGTAGAATGCATATGACCACACATCAGCCTTGCTTCCTTTCAGTTTTTGTATATATATGGAAACCCCACTTCATATGTTGAAAAACAGAAGTATGTTGCTTTCTTTCTTACCCATTTTTGGATAATTCTTCAGCTAGAAGGTACTCTCTTTTGCAAAATACTTCTTCCATGCTTTCTCTTTTGCCTGGAGTTGGTTCATGTATAGTTATTTCATCATCATCATCTTCGTTTAGCGTCCGTTTTCCATGCTAGCATGGGTTGGACGGTTCAACTGGGGTCTGGGAAGCCAGAAGGCTGCACCAGGCCCAGTCTGATCTGGCAATGTTTCTACGGCTGGATGCCCTTCCTAACACCAACCACTCTGTGAGTGTAGTGGGTGCTTTTTATGTGCCACCGGCACACATTTATGGCTCACAACTCTGGAAAATGACAAATTGCTATTGGAGGTGCTTTTTGTCATTTTGCTATGGTTTTTTTTTTCTTTTTCTTAAATTGTAACTGTTTTTTAAAGTTGAGGACAATTCCTTTCTAATGGGTTGCTGTTTAAATATTCCCAAACCCTTTGGTAATGAAAAGAAGTACAAAAAAATTTTCATTGAGTAATCCAGGAAAGGATCAACTGTGAGCAGTTCTGTACAACATGACTGTTCACTGCAAATAACAATCATCATTATCATCACTTTTATATCTACTCTTCCATGCTTGCATGGGTTGGATGAATCCTCTCTAATAGCATCCTACCATTTCTTTGTCATCTCCTTTTTAAGGCTTGGCATCCTAAGATTAGCTTTCACCACTTATTTCCATATCTCCCTCCATCTTCATATGGATTTCTTGGTATTTCTTTATCCAGCTATCATTATCCAAATGTATTATATCTACCAATGCAGTTGACTCTTTTGTACACTATATCTAGTAATGTTATATTTTTCTTGTCCATCAGTTTGATACTTCTGCAGTTGCTTCTTTCTGGGACATTTCTTTTACTCTTGTAACAGTCAATGATTATACTGCTATGCTAGTCATTTGGTATGATATCTCCTTTTGTTACCTGGTTAATTATGTCGGTGACTAGCTTAAGCCTTACTTTGCCTATATTTTCTGCATCTTAACTATTTCCATTGAATTTGCTGCTTCCCATATTTTTCTTAACCCTTTAGCATTCAGATTACTCTATCAAATATAATGCTTAATTATTCACATTGTTTTAAATTAATCATGCATTCTCTCATAGCTTCAAGATTTCGATAATGTGATTGTTTATTTTAGAATGATATTGTAGGGTAGGTGTGAGAGGCTGAATCTGGCTAGTTTGAACATAAAACAGATGGAATATTTATGGCAGGATATGGTTTGTTTAAATGTTAAAGGGTTTTGAGCATTTAGCTGTTCACCACTGGTCTTTCTGTTGGGTATAGTTGAGGTGGTTATTTTTCCTATACATTTTCCATATCCCGCAACTACTCATTGTAACATTTCCAAAACTCTTTACCCTCAGTATCAAAGCGGTATCACTGCCATCTTGAATGCAGTTTTCCTGAAGAATGTCTTCATTCTCTCTGACACTCTGCTTTACTATTTCTGTCACACTTCATACCTCTGATCTTTATGATGCAGAATACTGACAAGCCTTCTGCTTTTAGTTTATTTCTGCTCTAGTTAAACTTGTCATCTAGCTCCTGTTCTAGCCCTTTGATATCATTTTCTACTACCCTTGTCACATACGCTAACTAAAAATGAATCTATACCACAATATTTATTCCAGTGAGCAATATAACCTCTGCTCAATCAAATTTTTAGATGTATATTCATATATTAATATATTCTATTAGTAATATATCACCATCATCGTTTAACGTCTGCTTTCCATGCTGGCATGGGTTGGATGGTTTGACTGAGGACTGGCAAGCCAGGAGGCTGCACCAGGCTCCAATCTGATCTGGCAAGGTTTCTACAGCTGGATACCCTTCCTAATGCTAACCACTCTGAGAGTGTAATGGATGCTTTTTATGTGCCACCAGCATTGGAGCCAATCTCACAGCACTTGCATTGACCATGCTCAAATGGTGCTTTTTACGTGCCACCAGCATGGGTGCCAATCAGGCGATACTGGTATTAGCCACGACAACGATTTCACTTGATTCAACAGGTCTTCTCAAGCACAGCATATTGCTTGCAATTGAAGGGTACTCTTAAATGGGCCAGTTATGTGACACTGGCATAGGCCATGTCTATGATCTCACTCGGTTTGCCAGGTCTTCTGAAGCACAGTATATCTCCAAAGATCTCGGTCACTTATCATTGCCTCTGTGAGGCCCGTTTGAAGGTCATGCTTCATCATCTCATCCCAGGTCTTCTTCTTCTGCAGGTTCCCTCTATTGCTAGGGTGTGACACTTCTTCACACATTTGTCTTCATTCATGCATAACACATGACCATACCAGTGCAGTCATCTCTCTTGCACGCCACATCTTATGCTTCTTATGTCCAACTTTACTCTCAGAGTGCTTATATTTTGTCGTGTATGCAGACTGACATTACACATCCAGCAGAGCATACTAAATAATAGTATAATAATATTTCGTTTGGGGATTTGTTTTGCAAGATTCTTTATATGAGTTCGTGTGTTGACCTGACAGCTCCACTTCATTAAAGCATGCATCTAACACAGTAAATAATGGACAGTCAAGACTATTGAAAAGGTTGCAAGACGCAACGAAAATTTTAGGAAAATAAAAATGAGAAATAAGTGGAAATTTTACTGGTGAGTGTGTTACATTATAAGGCACAAAAAGAAAATGACTCTCTCTAGACACAACAGAATATGTTTCAACACATGAACTCATATAAAGAATCTTGCAAACCAAGTCCAAAAACGAAATATAATAAGCTTTAGCCAAGCTAGCAAGACATTGAGAAACACGTGTTCTGCTGTCTGAAAATCAAGATAGCTACCCGACAGCTCCACTTCATTAAAACATACATCTAACACAGTGTAAATAACGGACAGAGTCAAAACTATTCAAAAGGTTGCAAGACGCAACAAAAATTTTAGGAAAATAAAAATAAGGAATAAGTGGAAATTTTACCAGTGAGTGTGTTACATTATAAGGCACAAAAAGAAAATGACTCTCCCCAGACACAACAGAGTATAATAATAATATATTAGCAATATAAAAACAAATGTAAAATATATTTAAGCAATAAATAAAATTTTTTAATGAATCTCATTCACTTTTGTATAAGTTTACTTGAATCTAAATATTTATGTTTATTATATTTCAGAACACATTTGTGGTTGATGATGTTACTAACATAATTAAGGAGGTAAGACCATTAGAACTCTTAGTCTTGACTTCTTTTTCAGCCCTGGAAGTTATTTTGAACTGAATCACCATTGCACAACTCAAATCAGACCCTGTCATTTTAAAAAAGGAAGGACACATTGGATAATGTAGTCTGAGATACACTATGTCTCATTAAAAGTGGTGATGGTCATGCCAGAAACATCTTTGATCATGGATTTACTAAAAATACTTCAGCTCTAAGCAACTACATATCTTCAACAAAGTTAAGAAATACAGTCAGTCAAACACATAGCTATACATACAAGTGGGTGCTGAAAAGTTCCTGGCTTTGGGTAAAAGGAAATACAGGAGGATCGTATTTTTATGCTGTATGACAGCCACGAAAATATCTGAATAACTAAGAACATAACATAGAACTAAACAACCCTAAAATAAAATACATTACAAGAACTATACTTGAAAGTAAGCTTATTAAGTATCCATCTACTACAATACACTAAGAAGCCTGCCAAAACAGTAACATAAACTTTGACTTAATGAGACAGAATCTTGACTTTGGCCAGCACCTGGTGTGAAACCGTGGTCAACCACACAAGTTTCCAAAAAGAGATCAGATTTCAGATTCAAAACAATCTCCCCTCACTTCCCTTTGAACCCTAATCAATAAACAACTAACTGAATTGAGTTTGCTTCGAGCCAAGCTGGTTGAAAAACCCTGAATGAAGCTGCATATGCATATGCAACTGCCCATATTCCATGTAGTGGAAACACATGTAGGTCATCATAACCATAAAAATATGTTGTATGACATTGTGAAATGAAATAAATTGTAAGGATATACCAGTCTCCATATTCTCTATCATCGTAATTATTGCTAGTATACACTCCAGATGATTATTACTATCCAGTGAAGTGAACGTGTTATTAGCCTTCAGAGAAATTTACTGTGTGAGTGACAACTAGCTGTAATAGACGTTAAATAGTAATCGATGCGGTTAGCCATAACCTGGAACATAACTGAGAGTTACTACAGTATCTGGCCTGATAATATATCCCTTTAAACTCATATTAATATATACATACATAAACAATAGGCTTCTTTCAGTTTCCATTTACTAAATCCACTCAAAAGGTTTTGGTCAGCCTTGCCCAAGATGTCATACAGTGGGACTGAACCCAGAACAATATGGCTGGATAGTAAACTTCTTACCACATAGCCACGCCTGTGTCTATTTATTCATATATAATATACAATCTTTTATATTTTTAAACCTAAGATTTGAGGGTGCACATGATAAATGAAAACTAAAAGTTACTCATTTTTCCTGGTCCCAAGTGCATGGCCATAAATATAACAGCATGACTAGAAGTAAACTATGTTTGTCCAAGCAACAAAATCACTACAACAATGTTCTGATGTTTTAATCCTTTAATATATACAATTTATATAAAAATATTTCCGTTTATTTCAACATTTTTAACATTATATTACATTACATATATATATATATATATATATAAAGATAGATAAATATATTATTAAACGTCATACCCGGAAAATCTTTGTGCTAGTTCTTGTTATAGCAGGTTATTGAAACACACATTTAGCAAGTAATATGTACTTGTAACTTCATATGTACATAAATCATGGTTGTAGTGTGTATTGTTGATGATAACAGTAGTACAAAATACATTCAAATACTAGCAAAAATCTTTGGCATTTTGTAAGTCAGAATGTATTCCATATGGATGACATGGAATGTTAAAAAGCAGTGAAGAGAGGTATGAGATTCCAAGAATGTATGGGGTAGAGGCAAGGGTGAAAAAAACCTGCTGTAGATATAACAACCGTGAGTTACATCACTTCATAAAATGAGGGTTGGAAACACTTTCATCATAGGCTGCATTGGGACAGTGAACTAAGTGTTGAGCCATATGCAGGAAACTTAACTAACAGTTTCTTGTATTAGATGTGGTCAGAGGCAAAAATTACAAGAAGAAAGCAGAATGATGTAGCTCTGTAGAAACTATTCTGGTTGTAGTCTGGTATAGGCATGGGGTAGGTGATTCACTAGGACTACCTGTATCGTCTTTGATATATTTGAAATAAGCATTTGACCAGAAGTTGGCAGAGTCTCTGATGTTACTTTTCTTGAGGAAAGGTACATTTGCTATTATGTATTTTCAAAATTTGTTATAGATAGTTGTAAAAAGAACAAAGAATAAGGTTATAGTGCTCTGAGCTTGAAGATGATTGCTGGAACTCTGTCTGAGCTAATCACCTAGGAATAAAGAAGTTTCTACTCTTGACAACTAACAGTAAGCATGTGTTAGTGAAGTAATTAAGCCCCAGATAAACTATGCTCTGATATTGTCTTAGTTCCCTGTTGATATAGATTAACATCTTAAATTTAAACTAAATTATTCTTTATTACAGTCTGTAGAAAATGTTATTGGCTCCAATGCTTACCAACACAATAAAATCAATCAGTGGACATCAAATGTTGTTGAACAGTGCCTGAGTCAACTCACAAAATTAAACAAACCTTTTAAATATATCGGTAAGTGTGAATTATTTTCCCCTATAGTCTTATTACTTGTTATAGTAATTTCTTTGAGTACTCTCTATCATTTTAATAATGAATCAATATTTTACAAAATTGGAATATTGTTTTCAGTTACCTGTGTAATAATGCAGAAGAATGGTGCTGGACTTCATACAGCAAGCTCATGTTTCTGGGATAACACCACAGATGGTATGTGTAGAGAATTTTAATTCTTAATATCCTAAAACCACCTTTACTTTGAATCTAATATTTATTTTAATATACTTTAAACATTGACTTTACGTAATGGGAGTAACTATTTTATTTTCCTAGTCATTGCACACCATTGCCGTTTTTTGTATAATCTGGTGTGAATATCAAAATAACACAAGATGGTGAGCTAGCAGAATCAATGGCATGTCAGACAAAATGCTGCTAAGCATTTGTCCGTCTATGTTCTGAGTTCAAATTCCACTGAGGTTGACTTTGCCTTTCATACTTTCAGGATCAATAAAATAAGTGTCAGTTGAACACTGGAGTCAGTGTTAATTGTCTTCCCTGCCTATCAAAATTGCTGGCTTTGTACCAAAGTAAGAAAAGAATATTAAAATAACTCCAGGTTATGTTGTAGTTTTGTTTCTATGAGGAAGAATGAGAGTGTTCATAGCTTTTTTGTAATTCATAAACTCTACAACTAAGACAACTGTGTAGGGGAAGTGAGTTGAATTGGAATTTTAATATATGGTTGGTGGAAGCAAAATGGATACCAAGTGACTCTCAGAGGGTACTGTCAGTTCTGGGGAATTAAGCTTTGATGAGGTTGATGAGAAGAAGCTTGTATGCAACTTATCAATTTTAAATATGTCAACATTAAAAAAATGTTATTGTTATAAATCTTACTGGAGGAGAGCAATAAAATGTTTGACATCATCATGTTAATATCTGTTATTTTCCATGTGTTGGATATGCCATACTGTATATCATCATTCACCTGTATCTTTCATCACATCATTTGTGAGGAAGGCCAACATTTAGTTTTCTACTGAAGCTGTCCTGGAGCTTTCATTTCTTCATTTACTGATGGTTTCCTACATTCTCATATTATAGGTAACATAACATTTATCATTAATCTAGTTTAAGGGTTATATCCTTACTTAGGTGTCTTTTTTTCTTTTTTTACAAAATAGTTGTTATAGCTATGTGTTATTGTTGTTAATAACACCCTAGTAATCCTAAGTTCTTTTATTGATTACTAAATTTGTTGATGAAACTGCAGGTTCATAATTCTTTTTTATTATTAAGTGATAGTCAAACAGTGTTGCTTGATATATATAGGAATTTGATTTGAGTCAATAATGAGCACAAAAAGATATAGTAGGATTTCAAAGAACCAGGATGTCAGATCTGATACTATAGTGCATTTATCCTCACTGATGGTGAAGAGAAAGAAACTTGGAAATGCTATTTGAAAGGCTGCTTAATATAGAGAACACAGGATATGAAGGCCCTAAAAGCAGCTAGTCTGTCTGTGATAGTCACAGTGAAGTTGAAAATCTGGTAATGTAGAGATAGTGCTAGTCAAATGGTAAAGAGGTATCTTATCCAATGACGAGCATAGGTCTACCATCAACTACCATTACAAAAAACTACAGAAGCATCAAATTGATGGACCCAGTTACAAAGGTAATAGAATCATATAGCACAGCTGATTAGAAAGTGCATTAACTTAAACAAGATGCCGTTCTGGCTTGTGCCAGGTCAGTACAGCCAATATATTCTTCCTAGTGAGGCAATTACAAGAGAAGTCCTTAGCCAAGAGTAAGCTACTATACTTAACATTGTCTTACTAGATAAGACCGTTCACTGAATATTATGTAATTTGGAGGCTGTTAAGAAGAGGTGTAGATGAATAGCTTGTGAGAGTTGGCAATGAATTCAACAAAGAATTTAGTGTGTAAGTAGGAGTCCATTAAAGTTCAATTCTTAGCCCCCTCCTATTTATATTAGTTCTCTGCTCCATAAGAAGATTAACTTAAATGCAAGATAAGCTGGAAAAAACTTTAAACTTCTGATATACCTATACTATTTGCTATTTTAAATAAATTTGTTATTTTCTTTTTATTTCAGGGAGCTGTACTGTCAAGTGGGAGAACAAAACTATGTATGTGATTGTGTCTGTGTTTGGGTTAGCTATATAAATTGTGAAAATGAAACACTTGGCATTAAAACCTTTACATAGAAAATTAAGTTTATGCAATTTTACTTATTTATATTATGTCAAATATTTATTTTCTCTATATTATCCTTTGTAAAGTTAATAGTTTGCATTTTATCTTTAATTGCTTTATCTAGATAGAGATATCTAAAATACAAACTAAACCAATGAGTTTTAGTTATTTAATATCATTAAAGGAATATATAAGTTAAAGATACAGGTGCCAATCAAATGTTCTGAATAGTGTGAAATTAGTAATTCTTCAAAGAATTTACATTTTTCACCAACCTTGTATCTACAATAGTGGGTTTAGGTTGTTTAGGCAACAAATCTTGCTGAACCGATATTTCACTTACTGAATCATTCTGAAATGTAACTGCAGGATAATTTACAGGCATTTCTAGTGGCACACTTGATGTATTTTGGTTTGGTGTATTATACTGAGGTGGAGCAGTAAATACTGGAGAAAATGGCTGAGTAGAATTCAAAATTGGTTGTTGCTCCTGGTGAGTAGAATTAGGAAGAGAACTGCTTTCTGATGAAATCAGTGGTGAATTATCTACAAAATTTAGTTTCCTTGTCTCTCCTGGAAGTGGAATATTTGCTGTATCTATCGGATTTAACTGCATACAATTGTCATCCATTTTAACTGTTTGCTTTTTGCTCATTTTACTTTCCTTTCTTTCTTGGGGTACATAGCAATCCTTGTATTGTCTCTTTGGCAAATTCATTTCTTTAGAAACATTATTATTGTAACAATCTGGTGGAGCAAATTGATAATTTCTTTCATCCCGCCTTTGCTTAAAATATTCTTTTTCTCTTTCAAAAAATTCTGATGGAAAAGAAAAGAAAATGATACAAACTTTAAATTCATGGTTTGTAAAAATCACTTCGCTTCATTATATTTTGTTAAATATATGTAATCAATTAGTTGTACTTATTGGTAGATTTTCTATAAATCTTTTATTAAGTTTGTGATTAAACTTACTTTCTCAAAGGAGTGTTTGAAAGAATGCAAATGTGACTGTTATACTGAAACAACAGAAGGTAACTATTCTTAAAAATACAGATTCTCAGTTAAGACATAAAAGAATGTTGTTTAGCTCTTCAACTAACAAATTGAGTGAATAAACTAAAAATTCCTTACTGTCTTTTCCAATGTCCCACTCTCTCATTGGAAATGAATTTCTTGGAAGGGGTTCAATTCTCTTTACAGGTTCCTCTTTCTGCTTTTCAGATTCATTTTCTTGTTTTAAATTTTCATCTAAAACTGAAGATAAATTATATTAAAACAAAACTATAAAAGTATATCTGATTTGTTTCATTTTCTTTTTTTTTAATTCTTTAGATTTAATTTCTTTTCATTCTTTATTTCATAAATTATAATAAATTTCAAAATATTTTCATGAGTGTATCCATTTAAATATTTCCATATGAATATTTTTGGGTACCCACTGGTCAATGAAGGAGACTACATAGTCACTCAACCTGTTAAATATATCAGCAGAATCTCCCTCAACTCACACCTTGCCATTGTAAATAAAAAAGATACTTTGGATAGATAATGTAGTTATATATTCATTACATGAAGTTAAACACTATTACTTCATCATTCAGCTGTCCTCTCAGGGTAATTTTCTTTGGTCATTGTTGTTTTAAGTTATAATGCAACTCAATGTTTATTCATGAGAAATCTGTACATGTGTCTCATTCTAAGATATGGAAATTAGCCTAAACTTTGCTGATGAGGCCTATTGATACATAAACATATCCAGAGTTGTCACTTAGAGTTAAAGATCAAACTCACATTTAACTATATTCACTACTTAATTTAAATTCTAGATTGTCTTTCCTGCCTTTCTTGATCAAAATTAGTAACTGAGATAACGATTCATTATATCACGTTAGTGTTCACTTTATCAGAGATACAGTGGCTGAATGAATAAAAAATTGAATAGTCATGGCTAGAATATTTGTGATTAAATAAATCTGCTAGATCAGAACAAAACAACAGTTATGACTAAGTTCAATATGATTAACTTTCAATTATACTTTTTCTCTGAAGAGAAAGGCCAGTCTTTATGAATATGAAATCACCAGGAAAAATCCACAGAGCTGGTGAAGCCAAGTAGTTATAGCAACTGTGAAAGTTCTAGTCACATATTGTTCGATATTGCAGCTAAATTTCTCTCAAGAAACTCATGTTTTATTATAGTAAAAATAAGGTATATGCAATTTAGAAAGCTGCAACTATGTCACAGGTTGGTTTAAATATCTCAACCTTGTCACAGGTCAGCTCAAATATCTCCTACACACTCTGCAATACCACAAGTTGGCTTGGACATTCCCCTGTCTCTGCCATGGTATAGACCAATTCAAATATCATCCCTGCTCTCCTCTTTTTCTCTGTCATGCTACAGGTCTGTTTTCCATTGTAAATGATAATGATTCAGCAAAGACTGAGTTAAAATGTTGGAAGAAAACAACTAGCAAAGATATGCTCTTGATTTAACATTTTAAATGTATTCTATTTCTGTTAATATTCTTTTGCAAGAAAGAAGTGTCAATATATTTTGGAACCAGTTGCCATTAGTCTTTTGGTTTTTTGTCCCCATCACCTACCATGACAATATAGGCCCAGCTGCTATCAGGGAAAGTACTTTTGTAGCAACATCAGGTTTTGAACTCAAAATACAAGAGGCATAATACTGCAAATCATTTGGCATGAGTACTGTTCCTGTTACTCCCAAAAATAACCAATTGCAATTAAGATGATTTTCATAATTTGAAATTTAACTTGTAAAAATTCATACCGGTTGTTGGCTCCTCTACTTCAGGTGGTAAGCCAAGTTTAGCTCTTTGACGATCTTTGACTTTTTTCAGACGGGCTGCCATCATAGCATCGCGCTTTTCTTTTAATAATTCCCGTTTGGTTCTTTCGTCTTTTGTCTAGTGTAAACAAGGTTACAAGTGATTAAGTAGTATTTAGATATAGTGCCAAGAATATACCAGAAGCAAAACTGAAAGCCATCTTTGGTAATGGAGCAGTGCTAACAAATAATTTCTAACTTTAACAGTGGTGATAAATTTAAAGGAAAAAGTATAATTCTGATGTCCTCAATTTAAGAGAGGTTCTTGCTTCACTGAACCTTCTGGGATGAAAGGCAAAGATGAGTTTTTCAGGATTTAAATTAAGAACCTGAAAGGATGAGATTAAATACTGCAAGACATTATAGGCTCTAAATAGTTCTACCAACTACCTGCCTTGACTCTAATGATAATAATAACCAAAATAATAATCACTTTTAAGTTTATCTCTACAGATTTTCTCTGGAATTTTAGAGCCAACACTGAAAGTTACGACTTTTTGTAAATGAATATGTCTTTATAAACAATGCGATTGTTTATATAGGTAATGGGTGTATGTGTCCTTCAGCACCACATCCAACCCATTATCTATGAACACATTGCTTAAACACCCACTAAGTTTAGTGGTGTAACATTATTGGATTGACCAATTTGCATATGAAACACATTCCTGGTGTGCATATTAATTTCTGGTATGGCTGCAAAACGAAACACAGTGTCCCTAACAGCAAAATAATGAGGTTTCTTTTTTAGTTGTTTTTGAATTTGTATTAACCTCTAAGGATTCACAAAAACATGTACAGAACAATATAATGTGGGATTACATGAAAGAACATGTAAAAAGAATAACCATAAGAAAAAACAAACAAATAATTCTGCAAATGAGTATATAGACAACTAGGCTCATAAATATAAGCATGAATTGACAACTAAAGGTATTATCTTTAACAAAAGCATCATTAGATGCATTTATAATAGAAGTATTTTTTTATAGCAAGATGCATTTCTTGTTACTAATATTTATCGCCTCTTGAAGTGAAGGATCTGTTTTTCCACACATCTTTGAAGGTGTAAAAGCCAGAAAATGATTTGTTGACAGAAGAAATAACAATGTCACTACTTATATCTCAATGATTTTCAGATGAACATAAATATAAGCAAAAATACATATTCATATACATGCACACACATAAACAATAAGCTTCTTTCAGTTTTTAGCCTAACAAAACCACTCACAAGGCTTTAATCAGGTTAGGGCTATAGTAGAAGACACTTGCCCAAGATGCTGTGCAATGAGACTGAATCTGAAATCATGCAGCTGGAAAATAAACTTCTTAACCACGCTGCCATGCCTTTAAATGTCTTTAAAAAAATACATTCGAAGCTTGCTTCCCAACTACATGGTTCCAGGTTCAGTCCCACTGCATGGCACCTATACAACCAATGTTGGTGTGTTTACTTCCCCATAACTCAGTGGTTCAGCAAAAGAAACCGATAGAATAAGTCCTGGGGTTGAATTGTTCAACTAAAGGTGGTACTCTAGAATGGCCTCAGCCAAATGACTGAAACAAGTAAAAGAATAAAAGAATGTAAAAACACCCAGCACACTGTTAAGTGGTTGGCATTAGGAAGGGCATCCAACTGTAGAAACTATGCCAAATCAGACGGGAGTCTGGTACAGCTTGCCAGCTCTGGCCAAACCATCCAACCCATGCCAGCATGGACAACAGACATTAAATGATGATGACGATTAACTCCACTTCTTGATAACTTCAAACAGGTTAGAAGGAAAAGCAGTCTGCTTGATATAGGATCTAGTAAGGATAACTTAAGTATAATGAATAGATGCGGAAAGATAAAATTCATTTTATATCTTGGTAGACACATGAGTTCACATTACCTGATAATTGAAATACTTCTCACCAATCAATGTACTATATATTAACACACATATTTAATCAGTGGTATCTCTTTTCACATACATTGCTGCCCACACATACTGTGTGGTATCATCATCATTTAACGTCTACTTTTCCATGCTTGCATAGATCAAACAGAATTTGTTGAAGCAGATTTTCTAGTTGGATGCTCTTTCTGTCATCAACCTTCATTTATTTCCAAACAAAATAATATTTTCCTGTAGCTAGACATGTTTTTCACGGAAGACAGGAAACAACCTTGCTTGTTTAACAATGCTCTTTTACAGCTACCACAGGGGTATACACATATACATGCAGGCATGTATATATATATATATATATATATATAATAGGCTTCTTTCAGTTTCCATTCAGAAGGCTTTGGTTGGCCTGGGTTTTTTTATAGTAGAAGACACTTGCCTAAGTGAGACAGAATTCAGAACCACATGGTTGGGAAGCAAGCTACTTAAGCACACACCATGCCTGTAAAACATTCTGGGCTCAAAGAGCAGCCCTTTTTACATACACTACTACCCTCAGAACACAGTTACTTCTACGCACTGTTGCCAACAAGATGCAAAATTAAGACCATCCTTTTCATACCAATTCACTACCAAGGAGAGAGAGGGGTAAGTGTGTTCAGGTGAAAAAATTACAAAGACAGAGAGTTCAGATGAATATAAAGGATAAAATTAAGGGAAAGTGACTGGTGGATAGTAATATATTTACCTGGTCTCGCAATGTATTAAGTAAATTCATTTGTTCTTTTCTTTCCACTTCTTCTTTAGAGAAACGGAAATAACCAACACCATGAGTTCGAACCTCTGACAAGAAAAAGTCACCAAAATAATTTTTAGTTAAAGAAAATTAAAATATTTGACATTTTAAAGTAAAACCAACATTTAAAGAAAAGTCAAGTTTTGCATTATTTAGGATTTGGTATAGAATCAGGAATAACTAGTACTGTTACTACATCATCATCATCATCAGTATCATTGTCATCATTTTTATATTCACTTTTTCAAGCTGCATAGATTAGATGAGACTTTGAATTAGCCAAATCAGACTGGAATCTGGTGCAGCTTGCCAGTTCTGGTCAAACCATCCAACCCATGCCAGCATGGGAAATGGACATTAAAGGATGATGATGATGATACTCTTCTTGACACCAACTTTTTTTAGCAGCCTCTTACGACATACAAGGATACGGTATTTCTCTTCTCAATACCAGGATGTATACAGTATACACTTAAAAATTCTTATCTTAGTAGCTGTTAAATGACTAGAAATAGATACTTCATCAAAGAGTAAAGTAAAATAAATAATAAATCACTAATACAGAAAAAAAATAGACAAGGAAGTGGAAACTACATTTAGAAGTTAGATATAAAGACAAAAGACTTACATGGCTTTACTAAATAGCAAAGAGTGTAAAAAGAGAGATATGAGACAAGCAAGGACCTTTTTTTTGTATTCAGAATATAGTGCACACAACCACAAGCATTGATTATGAAGATGAGGTCCTTATAACATCACATATTTCAGCTGCATTTACTCACACAAATACCCAACTTCTTATATACTATCAAGAACAGGAATGTGAGCACAGAGCATAAAAGCACTTCCCATATATGCAAAGTGCTGAGTAAAAAATTATGCCACCCAAATCAACTGGAGATGTTGCTTTGGAGGTAGAAAAATGCACTTGATGTAAAGAAAATGAATGCATAGCGTAAGCAACAAAATTCAATTGCAATATGTTGAATTAATTTTATTGTGAGAATAAGTATTCTATATCAAAAAGGCTGCATCATGAAGGGCATCCAAATTCCATCCAACCTATGCCAGCATGTAAAACCAGAAATAAAATGAATGATGATGATGATGCTATGTACAATGCCAAGATGTATTTGTTTACCGAGTTACAATTGAAGAATGACTACAGCTACAAGTATGACTATATGGTTAATAGTTCACTTTACAATCATGTAGTTTTTAGGTTCAATCCCACCCTGCGTAAGTGGCTTCTACATTATCTTCAGATAGAACCAAGCCAGATGGAAACTGTATGGAAGCTTGTTGAATGAATGAACTTTTATCTATAAAAAGAACTACAAGCACTTTCACTCTGATCCAAGGCTATACAGTAGAAGACACTTGCCCAAGGTGCCATGCAGTGGGACTGAACCCAAAACTATGTGGTTGGGAAGTGGCCTTCTTAGCCACACCTGTACTTATATGTTTGTTTTTAGGTGGTACACTTAATCTGGTCAGTTTAATTCACTAATCATTGGGTGTAGTCCACTCCGTTGCAAGCTTTCAATACTTCCTTACATTGCTTCCTACTAGAGTAATCTCTAAGTCAAAGTTTCTTTCTTTCTTTCCTTCACCAACCCTGGAGACCACCCTGCTTGTCCTTCTCTGACTAATCTACAAGGAGAGTTACACTATTTATAAAGAGTTACACGAAAAACAAAGAAATATATTTGTTACCATCGAATCTGACGTTTTCATAATGAATTGGACCAATTGGTCCTTCAACAGCCTTTCTTTCTTCAGCATCCCATTTTTCATGTAGCATTTGTCGATACCTTTCTTGTGGCTCAAGTATTTCAGATTTATCTGATTCACTATTCGATTGACTTTGAATTTCTTCAGAATTTTTACTGTAACAACAATAAATCAACTGTTTTAAGTAAATTTGGGATAAAAATATAAAAAAAAAAAAAACGAGAAAAATGCATTAAAAATACAGGTTTAGACATGGCTGAGTTGTTAAGAAGTTTGCTTTCCAACTATGTGATTTCAGGTTTAGTTCCAATGTGTGGTACCTTGGGCAAGTGTTGTCTACTATAGACCCAGGTCCTGATCAAAGCCTTGAGTATACTTTGGTAAATAGAAATTGAAAGAAGCCAACAGTGTGTGCATTTATATTGCTTTGTCTTCACATTGCATGATAATGGTAAACTATTATTTCCAATCTTCCATGAAGACATATCTAGACATGAGTAAATATTAACTTGCTTAGAAACAAGTAAAGGTTTGTGAGAAGAGCATCTGACCTCTAAAAAGTTGTTTTAATGAATTCCATCTGACTTAAGCAGGCATGGAAAACATCATCATCATCGTTGTCGTCGTCATCATTTAACATCCGTTGTCCATGCTGGCACGGGCCAGACAGTTTAACTGGGCTGCACCAGACTCTAGTCTGATTTGGCATAGTTTTCTACGGCTGGATGCCCTTCTTAATGCCAACCACTCTGAGAGTGTAATGGGGGGCGGCTTTTACGTGCCACCAGCACAGGTGCTATTTGCATGACACTGGGGTGCGTTTATGTGCCAGCAGCACCGGAGTGGAGGGGGGGGGCATATAATCAGCTTAACCTCTTCCCCGAAATTGCTGTCCCTGTGCCAGAATTTGAAACCAATGTAATATCAATTTTTATTAATATTTGTAGACAGGAAAGTGTTATTATATCTTCAACTTTAATTTATCTAACTGAAAAAAAGAACAAAAGTAATTTACTTGGTAGGAAGCAAGCCGAATTCTTTATCTCTTTCCTGCATAAACTTTAAATCTTTCTTCAAACAAGTCCGAGTTCTTCCCAAACTATCTGTATACTCAATCCTATAATATACAATGGTAATATTTATTAATATGCAAATTCAATTCCATTTTACACCAGAAAAAAAGGCAAAAGAAACACATAGAAAGGAGAGATATAAGATGGGTAGATGATGGGGTAAAAATATGCCTACATGAATGCATGGCTGATTTGTTAAAAAGATCATTTTGTAATCACAGTCCCAGATTTGATCACTGAGCAATACCTTAAGCAAGGATAATGTAACACAGCCTCAGATTAATCCAAAGTATATGAAGGAAATTAAGTAGATGGACTTGATTCCATGTGTCCATAGAACACTCAGCCACCTATGGAGATGATAGACTTAACAACTAGAACAGTCATCAATCAGAATTGATAGATGAGTCCATTACTGTCTTCTTCCACCAAGTTAAAAATTAGGTGTTACAAGTCTTACTTCAATAAATTTTGTACATATTTATATTTATAGAAAGGTACAGTTGTAGGCGTCATCACATTGCTAAGAAGTTTTCAATGCTAACATGAGATTTGAGGTTCATTCCTACAGCATGACACTATGGGCAGGTGTCTTCTAATATAGTCTTGAGTTGACCAATGCCTTGCAAGTGAAATTTGTAGCCATAAGTTATAGGCCAGGAGTGTGTGTATCTGTTTGTACCTTCTGATTGTCTTGATATCTTTTGCATGCTGCAAAACCAATGTCACCATACATATGGTCTTATTGTTTACATCTGCCATAAAATTGTGTGTGGCCATTTAGCTGTTTGTTGTTTGAAAGATCAGGAGCAAATAGTACCTAGGTGAAAGTTGGTAACAGGAAAAACGTCTGACCGTTGAAAAATCGCTTCAGTAAATCTCAATTAACCCATGCTATCATGGAAAAGCTGGGCATTAAAACAATAATGATGACAGTGGTGATGATAGAACCATCACACACAATAGCAGCAAAGAAAAACAAATGTAAAAACACTGTAAAACAAAATTTATAAATGAGGAATGTAAAACAGGTGACAAATGTTTACCATTGTTCTTCAGGATCATCAGTTGAACTATCAAACTCTTGTTCTGTTTCCTCTGATGAAATCTTATGTTTTTCACTAGAGATTTTATCAATGGCTTTCTTTTGAAAATCAACAAGGAAAATTTGGCTTCCATCTTCATCTAATATCAAACAAAATAATATAATTAATAGCTAATTAAACCATAAATATAAGTCATGTATTTAGTAAAGTTTAATGTAGTGATTCAGGAGATAAGCTTATGGAACTAATAATTACAAGTTAAAATTCTGGTTACTTTCATTATTATTATGATTTAGCTTTAAGGAGGGTACACTTCTCTATGAAATACAGAGTTACAGATGTAACTCCTCAACATTATAAAAAAAAAACATCACCATCAATTTAGGAAGTAAACAGAGAAAAGATAGTATGTGTAAGTGGTAATCACCAGTATATAGAAACAAACAAACATTATAATAATAATTTCTTTCTAATAGACAAATATGTATATATATATGATTAGTCTAATTCAAGAAAATTATTGAAATCTCTTTCATTTACATTATAAGGCTGGATTCACAACCATGATCTCTAGAAACCATAAAAAGTAACATAAATACGGTACTGAGTCCTAGAACTTATAGGGGTGGTTATCCAGTTTCCATGGTGTATAAGTGACTGAGATCGCAACATTCCTGTGAACTGGGCACCAGTTCATTGCAGGGTTACTCACTGCTGGTTAGACTGAAGCAATGTGAAATGAAACATTTTGCTCGAGAACACAACATGTCACCAAGTCCTGGAGTCAAAACCACAATCTTGTGATGGTATGTGTAACATCCTAAGCACCAGACCATGCATCTTCACAGAAACTGTAAAACTGGCAGCCAATTGTTGGAGAAAACTGAATAATGCCAAACAAAAGCTGAAACTTTAATTAATCAATCAATATGATGGATTAAAAAACAATTCACTTTACAAACAAACAATATATACTTACCAGGAATATTTTGATTGTTAGCTATTTTCTCATAGAGTTGGCTTTTTAATTCAAGAGCTTTTCTGGAAAAGAAATATTGTTTTCATTGTACATAAAGAAAAATGCAAATAACAATCACCAATCACTTTTAAACATACCTGAAGCCTTCTTAACTAGAAATATCATTATCCAAACGTCTTGATATAAAGTAAAATTAATACTAATTTATTTTGTAATTTCTTGACTATTATTGCTCATGGTCTTTTTCTAACCAATTCATAACATTATTTTTCTCCGCTTTTATTGTATTTCTTTAAATTCATTAAAAAAAATCCTAAATTATATTCTCTATCTATTGCAGTAAGTTTATAAATTATTGTGTAGAATTAAGTTTAGTATAGTATAGTAAACTCATTCATCTGTAACTACATTTCATTAACTACATTAACAGATTATAGAATATTTTACATAATAGTGAGAACATCATCACCATCATCATTTTAATGTTTATTTTTCCATGCTTGCATGGATTAGATGGAATTTGTTGAGGTGAACTTTCAATGACCAGATGCCCTTCCTGTTGCCAACCCTCATATGCTTCCAAGTAAGGTAATATTTCCCCATGACCAGACATGTTTCACAAAAAAATCAGAAACGAAGGACACCGCTACCATGACATTGACACTCATTTACAACTATCATGCAATATCAGGCAAGGAGACAATAACATGCACACACATACATATCCCCCTCACAGTAATCCCCTTAAATGCTACCATGAAACACACACACACACACCTCCCCCAGGGCTTATAGACCTGTGAACTGTATGGTGACCTCAACAGTGCAGATGACATGAAAAAAAGCACCCTTCCTCACTGTAAAGCGGTTGGCATTAGGATGGGCAATCAGCCATAAAAACTATGCCAAAGCAGATTCAAGCTCAATGCAGTTTTTGGACCCAACAGATCCTGTCAAACCATCCAACTCATTCCAGCATGAAACATGAACATTAAATTATGACAATAATACAACAGACTTCTTTCAGTTTCTGTCTCACAAGGCTTTGCTCAACCCAGGGTTATAGAAGAAGACACTCGCCCAAGTCAACGCCTAGTGGGAATGAACCTAGAGTGTGATAGGGAAGCAAACTTCTTGCCCCATAGCCATACCAGCACCATTAAATTATATTATATATATCTGCAAAATATCAAAATCAGAAGAATTAAGAACCAAGCAACTTTTTAAAATGTTGATAAAAGAAACATGTATGAAAACTGAGAAAATCCTCACCGAGATTTTTCTAATGAGTCCTCTTCTTCTTTCTTGGCAACATAATCCCTTTTAGCTCGTTCAGCAACTCCATAATTTTTTTTACTCCATATTGTTGTTTTCTGAAGTACGAAAATTACTGATAAATTAAGTATAATGATGTGAATCAGCTAATGTAAATTTAATAATAACAGTTTCCATAAAGCTGTATCTACAGAGGATTTTATCTCCTAGTTTTCACTGCAGTGGTACTTTGCTCTTCCTTCTGCCCATAAATCCTTTTAGTATTTAAACAGGCCATTTCTGACCCAAATATTCTACCTGTTTTATGTTTGAACTGGCAAGGTTCTGTCTCTCACACCAACCTTACAATATCATTCTAAAAATAAACAGTCTCAAAATCAAAATCTCAAAACTGTGAGATAGCACATGATTAATTCAAAACAATGAGAATAAATAGGTATTAAATTTGACAAAGTAAACTGAATGCTAAAGAGTTAATAGCCTACACCATTCCAGAACATGCTAATGAAGCTTCTTTGCCTATGAATTGTGCTGCACTACAAGATTCCATTATGTCTCCTACAATGCTATTACCTGCTGGCACTTCTATTTTATTCTTTTATGGTTTGGTTTAGTTTAGTTTGGAAATAGGGAGCTCCTCACGCCATAGGCTCTTGCAGCATCTCTAATATTGATGAGATTGATGTTATTCTTAAGCAACTGCAAGTCAATGTCTGCAGGAAAAATTCAGAGAAAAGATTCAGCATAGTGGTTACTATGGTACCAGGGGAGGGATAATAAAATATGAATAAGAGGAGGAGAGATGAGTCAAGTAGTCCAGAGTGGAACTGGTATGAGACCATAGCCACTGTACTAGCAGTAGGTAAAGCAGAGTGAAGAGACAATAAGTTTGTGGACCAAAGGTTGAAGGGTGTTGGTGTTTAACACCATACCAATCAGTCAGGTGGCCCTTTTGGATGCAGCCTAAGATGCTAGTAGGCTTAGCAACTGCACTGTCCTGGTATGGGAGTACTATTCTATTGTGAGTCTAACTTGAGCTTGAAGCATTTTTTTATACTAAAGATGAGGGCCAATTTTGGGACACAATCTTTGCTTCTACTCCACCTCCACACACACATTCTCTTATCCAAATAATGTCACCGTTAATACCTCCTTAATGTTTTTCACATAAGCATCATCAGCATTCGGTCTAGACACTTCATGACAGACATACTCTGTTTCCATGATCAAAGACCATGAATATTTTTCAGTGAATAAATATAACCTAATCTTCCTGGACAGCAGCAAAACATAATCTCTAGACATAGGAAAGAAACAACCTTGCAATAACTATACACTTCTCTACACAACTAGGTGGCTACAAATTCCCCACAACTCCTGATGATCCACCATGACAACTACATATCAGTAACATAGATACCACTTCATTCCTTTAACTAGGTTTCCCCCAAGATTTCAACAATAACTACTTCAGATGTAATTGTCAATAGAGTACTGCATATATATCTAGGACAGTGCAGGCTGCTAAGCACATACAATTATTTTATACTGTATACAAAAGAATAGGATTCATAGGAGGATTGTCAAGACTTACCAATGTACTACAACCACTAGTTCCCATACTGTTTGTTCACCCTACCTCTTCTACTGCAATGAACTTTGCCCTCCTGAACTTATAAGTAACATGTCACCTTAGTTAGCTCTACTCCCATTATTCTTACCATTATCCAAACAGTCACAGTTATGAGCACTGCTCCTTTCTTTTGATTAATTAAAAATCATCTAAGACTTGGTTCCTAACAAACTTCAAGAGATATTATTATGAAATATTTTGTATCCTTTATCCCTCTCTCTCTCTCTCTCTCTGTCTTGGTCTCTGCCATATTAACTTTTATGCATTTGGATTCTGAATATACTTCCAGATTTGAAAGTTTTTCTGAAGATATTTGACAAATTCTTTGTGAGCCAAGAAATAAGTATATAAATCTTCCGAAAGATGTTGAAATCTTCAACTCTGTATCTACTACATAAAGAATTTTGAATGTGGAGAAAAAGGTTGAAGACAGAACCCATCAGTGTACTAAATTCACCTCAATTTTCTTCACAAAAAATTTATACACAGTCTAAACTTCTCTTACAAACAATTCAGCAACTCTTAGTTATTTTTAAGTGCAACCAACCCTTAATTTCTCACAAAATTTTGCTGGAAACATAGAAGTACTTACTTTTGCAGTTGTTTTCCCTTTAATGCAATTAGTTGATGCAAATTTAAGTTTTTCTTTCTTGAACTCTTCTTGTTTCCTAAAAAGTTCTGCTTTCAGTTCAATCAACTATGAAAAATATTACATCAAAAGTAGGAATTATTAAATGAAAAAACTATTAACAGTCAATATGTAACAAAATATCCTGAAAAAAAAGTAAATAAAAATATATTATTAAAAGTAAATTATTCATAAAATTTACTCTTACAGTAAATTTATTTATCAGATTAGTAAGTATAAATGCCCAAAACAATTTTCACATGAGTGAAATCAAAGTCATGGCCAATGCCAGAGCCACCCATGCCAGTGGAACATAAAAGGCATTATTCAAGCATGGCTGATGTCAGTGCCATCTGACTGGCACCTGTGCCGGTGGTACATAAACGGCAACATTTGAGCATGACTGATGCCAGTGTCACCTGACTGGCACCCCACATAAAAAGCACTATTCAAACGTAGCTGATGCCAGTACCATCTGACTAGCTCCTGTGCTGGTTGCATATAAAAAGCACCCACTACACTCTCAGAGTGGTTGGCATTAGGAAGGGCAACGACCTGTAGAAATTTTGCCAAATCAGATTGGTGCCTGGTGCAGCCTCCCAGCTTGCCTGTTGGATGGATAAATAGATTCAAACAGACATTAAACGATAACAATAACGATGATCTTATATATATATACACACACTTGTGTGTGTGTCTTTGTTCCCCATATTTACATCCCCGTAACTTAGCATTTGGCAAACAGAGAATGATAGAATAAGTATCAGGTTAAGAAAAAAGTATTGGGGTCGATTTGTTCATCTAAACTAGTGGTTCCCAAACTTTTACAGGCTGCCGCCCTTTTGACAACCAGGCCACATTCCTAGTGCCTCCACTCCAACTAACCATCACAAGCATAGACCTTCCTGAAACAAATTCAAAGCAACTGTATTTCACAAATAAAACTTAACCTAATGAACCCATTATTTTGTTGTTTTTACATGAATTCTCTAACTCATTATCGCCCTACTTTTTATATGAATCACTACCCCCTTACCACCTCACTTTTCTTCAACGCTCCCTAGGAACTTTTCACTGCCCCCACGAGTCAATACCGCCCACTTTGGGAACCACTGATCTAAACTCTTCAAGTGGTGCACCAGTATGGCCATGGTCTGGTGACTGAGACAATTAGAAGATAGAAGATAAAATATCTGGGACATTATTACTGTTTTTACTTCTACTTTTCCACACTAGCATGGATTGGACAGATTGTCATAGATCAAGTCAGTTCTTATTTGGAGTTACTGTCTCTTCAGACCGGTTGGAGACCATGTCTCACATGTACATTCATTTTTAGCATGCTCTCTATGATTTAATGCTTTTCCTAGCGCTATCCACTCTACAGTGAGTACTGTGTACTTACCATAGAGAAATAGTCATCCCCTTCAAAAGACTTGATAGTCCTTTTGCTTAATGTTGTCCCTGTTCATTTGTTTTACATAGTGTATTGAATACATTTTATGATGAACCAGCACTAGAAAGGTTGTTTTGTTCCCAACAAGACTAAACAGGCCTCTCTGCTTTAAGTTGCTTCTGTTCATTCATTCACAAGCACCAGAAGACTGTCTTCTCAATGGCATGTAGAAAAGAGAGGAAAGTAATGAGAAGAGAGGGAATGATAGACAGCTATATGAGGCTTGTTGGTAAGGTGATTTAACAGGAACAAGGTGAATAGTATGGTAGGTGTGATAGAAAATGGGTGATAGAAGAGGGAGTACTGGATAGTGGCAGCTCGTGTATAGGCACTGTGGAACTGCAGCACCCCCTATTTCCACTCGATATTATTGATAACATTCTTTATACTTTTAACATTCTTTATTGATAACATTCTTTCTTTATACTTGTACATTATATAATCCTTAATTTTAATGTCAGTAGCCATCCCCTAGTTTATGAAAAAAATACTAAAATTTTTGGATAGAACTGTGTGCTTCACAGTTCCAGCGATGCAGTGTTTGGCTGTTGTGCACATGCTCACATGTCCGAGATAGAAAGTTGCATGCTAGGGAGAGAGAGAGCACTGTAGTTCAGGCAATGCCGACCCTGATGAAAGGTAGTGTTTCTTTTTGACTCCACATGTGTTGTGTTTAAAAATGTGTTTATATTCTTGAATAAATATGATAAAGTGTAGAATCAGATTATTATCCTGCTTCCAGATAGTGTAGCTGACAGGATTTGAAAAATAAGGCAGATTTTCCCCGCTTATTTTGTGATTTAGGGGGTATTTTTGAAAAACAAAGAGGAATTCACGGTGGTGTTCAGTGAATAAATTAAACATACTACCCAGCAGTGGCTAAAATGTGAACCGATCAAGTTTATGTATAAATATTTTTTTTTATATGTTTCTTTCCTTTTACACAATATTAAAACAACAACTAAAAATTTTCTGAAGCAGCACCCCAACTAATTTCATCTATGAGCCACCACTGGTACTGGGAGAGAGAGTAATGACTGAAGTGAGACACAGTGATGCAACTATTTTATTTAATGTCTTTTGGCAGGGGGGGAGGGTTAAAGACAGTAGGGTGTAATTTACAGTAAATTTAGTTGCTGTTTCTTGTAGGCTGTCCTGCTTGTCACATTTTTTTCTACAAGCACCAGTCTGAAAAAGTTCAAATTGATCATTGAATTCACATGTTTGGGAAAGCCTGCAAGGAACATAGCTGCTGCCACATCTTCCTCCTCCTCCAACTGAATAATAGAGGTCAGAAATGTGTCTTAGAGGACCTGCAAAAGTCATAGGCACAACACTTTCTCCAGGCAAATCTATTCACATTTGAGACAATGGACTATATAAAAAAAATCCATCTGAGACAAGCGTTTATTCCTTGAGAAAATATAGGAGACTCTATGTAGTTATCCTACCAGCTAGAAATGGTATTCTACAGTCTCATAAAAGATATATTACATAATGTTGTCAGAGATTACTGAACAAGGCAAGATTATAGTCTGAACACTTTAGGTCGTAGGTCTGCTGACATGGAGCTGCACAAAAAAACATTCATTCTTATAACTTTAGCAGCTACATCTTTTATCTTTTACTTGTTTCAGTCATTGGACTTTAGCCATGCTGGGGCACCACTTTGAAGGGTACAGTCAAACAAATCGACTCCTGTACTAATTTTTAAAATCTGGTATTTATTTTACTGATATCTTTTGTTGAACTGCTTAGTTCGGGACGTAAACAGATCAACATTGGTTGACAAACAAAAACACATGTATATATATATATATATATATATATATATATATATATATATATATATATATATATATATATATATATATATATATGTGAAATAGAAAGATGAATAATCTTGTAGTAGATTAATCAAAAGTTTAACCGATACCTTAGTAGCAAAAATCACAGCAGTAAACAGCACGGTTGGAGGTACAACCATCTGGCGTTGCAACCGTGCGTTGGTGCGGATAATTGAAATTAAAACATTATTGGTGAATTGAAGAAATGGAGCTGAACGAATGAAATAAAACGATTTCTGTTCAATCTGCGTTCAGCTCCATTTCTTCAATTCACCATAATATATATATATATATATATATATATATATATATATATATATATATATATATATATATATATAGGGATGGTATTATTAAAATACCATCACAAGTGGTAGGCGAATTATCAGCCGTACAGGCAAATTAATAAAATATATACATACAATATTAGATATGTACATATACACACAAGGGTACTACATGAGTAAATTAGCGATATAGGTACTCATGTACTACCCTTGTATATATATGTACATATCTAATATTGTATATATATATATATGTATACGCACACACACAACGGGCTTCCACACAGTTTCCGTCTACAAAATTCACTAAGGCATTGGTCGATCCGGGGTTACTTGCCCAAGGTACCGTGCAGTGAAACTGAACCCGAAACCGTCTGATCGCAAACCACACTGCCATGCCAATGCCTATTGAAACTCTTTTTCTTTCTCCCATGATTTCACCAAAGGAGGAACAAGCAGTATCTATGGTCTTTTTTTAAAAATATTTTCCGAGTCTTTCGGGAGGAACAGAGGGAGACCATATACCGAAGGTACCAGATGGTGGCATTTAACTGAGTAAAAGATTATGTCTATCAACTTCAATTTTCAAGGCTTCTGTTCACCCGAAGTTATTATAGAAGACACTTGCTGAAGGTGCTGCGTAGTAGGATTGAACCTAAAAGCATGTCGTTGTAAAGCAAACTTCTTAATATCTGCACCCTCCCAGAACTGCTAGTTTATCATCATACTCTGCATTTATCCATTCCTTCTTCCTAAGAGCTGCATTCCTTTAGAATTGTTTCCTCCTACTGGTTACTATTATATTAGTTTTATTGTGTAACATTGTTCACTTATTTTTCGTTTTATACAATTATGAAAATACACACGAGGTAAAATTGAAAAAAAAATATTAAACTCTGGTGTCATAATCATTTCATGTGCAATATTTAGTGAAATATTCAATTACATACCCCAGCTGAACTAACGTTAGACATTTTACTTTCTACACAGAAACACGACTTTGCAGATGCCATCAGTAAATTCGTAGTCGTAAAACTTTGTTTATATTTATATAGCGAGTATTTTTATAAAATAATAAACTCTTACTATATAAGTAAAAAATAAATTAAGTATACACATAGCTCTCTCATAGTAGTCTCATTTTTTTAAAAGTTAACTATTTTAGTATATTAAGTTTAACAACGAATTGTGTGTTTACGTCTTTAGTGCGAATTGATTTCTGTATAACTTATTTCGATGTGGATGAAATTGTTTACTGCGGTCTTTTATTATTTTTCCCAGCTGTTTTAGCAATGAAATTTAAGTGTTTTAATTGATGGTATATACAGGACTCAGTTACTCACTATCCCTTTGATTTTATTAGATATAATAATTTCAATATGTCACTATTCTTCTCATCGAGTCTACCATACGCATTCAACCAAATTTTGTTTAGCTACTTGTTAAAGTATTCAATTAAGATTGGTTATAGATACTGTAGTCGCACTTTCTTAAAATAGTGAAATGACACCTTCTACAAAAAGCATTAAAATATTTTTCTGTCACAGCATTCTCTAAACCATACACTGGTCTTATTTAAACCTTTATGACTATAATACACCATGTCATGATTATGTATACTACTTTCTACTAAAAGTTTGTAACATGGAAATCTGACAATACAATTTTAATGGTTTGCTGTTCAACATAGCAGTGCAATTTCTGATTTCTTTTTATTTTCGCCCTACTTATTTCAAACCATTACATTTGCTAGTATATTGCATCATTAATTTAAACTATTGCTTTATCTTTGGGAGTAAAAATTGGTCAGCATAGTTGTTGAAAATAAGCGTTTGAAATATAGTCAAGTGACAGGTATCTTTCTAAAGAAATTTTTCTTCAATTTTGACCCGATTGTAATTGAGGTTACTAATAAAATATAGGGATAACATTTGATGTTTAACAATCAAAGTTCTTTTCTCTGTCAATTTTCCGCCACACAAATGTCTAATTAAATAATTTTCAAATTCAAAAAGATGATGTCTAGAATGGGGCAAAATGAGTAATGGCTAATTTCAATTTCTTTAACTGCATGATGCATAAATATATCAGGAAGAGAGCCACTCAAGCAGATCGTGAAGAAGAATATTTTATGCTGAGTTTTTAGATTTGGTCAAATTTCGTTAATTTCATACCGTTTACTATTTTTCCATGAGCTCCTTCCAATTGATCTAGATGTTTTAAATTTTTGTTGCATTTTTAATCTTGAGTCTTTTTTTCTAAATGTAATACTGAAGCGGCAAATTTACCCTATCTTGTTTTACTCATTTTGCCCCGGCTAAATTTGTCTTTTACATGCTCAAAAAGAACGGAGATAATTTTCTGAAAAAGTGTTCTGAATATGTTACAGTATTTGGCAGAGGTAAAGAATACGTACACCACCCATTTTCGGCGTAACAAAAATCCTAACCCTAAACACCCGGTGTACGTATTCCTTACTTTCGCCTAGTGTTTTTAATTCATTTAGAGAAGGTCATTGCTTGAATCATAGTTTTTGCAAAGTAGTGAGCACTTATAGAAAATCCATTTCTTCTCAAAGTCAAAAAATGTAGTAAATATTACTCATTGTCTCCTCCACCTATATTGTTTTCAATACTACATATAATGTTAGATTATTCCTATCTTTTCGTTTTGACTTGCAGGGCTGTCATTGTTTTTAGTTAATTTCCGTAAAAACATTTTATTTATATACTTTTGTTTTAAACTGAAAGAGAGGAGAAGGTGAAAGATGTGTGAGAGTGAATGAAGAGGTGTGTTGTCATGTGTACGTACATACATAAATACATCTTTTTTGTATGTGTGTGTGTGAGAGAGTGATGCCTAAGTGTGTGTGTGTGAGAGAGTGATGCCTAAGTGGCACTCACTTTCTCTCTCCCTCTCACTCACACACAAAAAAGATGAATGCATATGTATGTATGTATACATGACAACACGCACCTTTCTCTCTCTCTCTCTCACACACACGTACACATCTTTCACTTTCTCCTCTTTCATTTTAAAACAAAAATAAATAAATTTTTAAAAATTTACGGAAATGAACGAACAATCATATGGTCTCATATCATCGGATTTTGACAGTTCTGAGGGCTATATCGAAAGAACACTGAAGAATTATAATTTCAGTATATAATAAACAAAACTGCTGAATATAATTTAACAACAGTTTTATTTACATTCCATACTGGTAACTAAATCAATATATCTGATACAGGCTACAGCAACCATTATAATTAGAGCATAGCACAAGACTCCGATTTCAACATTTAAAAAAATAATGCAACCAAAATGAATTTACAAATAGACTCATTGGAGTAAATATTAACAAAATTAACATGAATATAACATTCTACAAGTTTATTGATGAGTTTTATGCTTACAAACACACACAGGGTTCAAAAGGTTTTGAGGATATTTACCACTTAAGAGGTTTTTATTTCTTTCAGATCCCCAATAACAAATAAAATGCTACCACAAGAAATGAAAAGATATGCACTCATTGTTGCCATATGTGTTGAATACGACAATTTACAAATTGTCAACTTTCTAAAACCTGGGAGAGCTTTTGTACATAAATCAGATGGAATACTCTGGCGGGAATGTTTTAACTGTCAAAGAAAAAAGAAACATTTTTAAACTTTCAGATACAAGGGTACTGCAGTTCATCCAATGGGTTCAAAATATTATCTATGGTGATCCCTGAAAATCAATGTGGACCATTGCTAAATAACTTCAGCTGTCAGGGTGAACTATCAGAACTGTAGCACATGAGAACATTCAATGTAAGTTGTATGTAATGTGGAGAAGCCAATTCATATCTGCAAAGACACAGGGTCCATGCCAAACAGCTAATTACCAAGGTTAAAAACCATCATGAACGTAGTATACTTTGGTTCTTTTCTGAAGAGAAAAACTCTAAAATGAAAAGTCTAACAAGACAAATGGCATAATTATGTGCAAATCCTGGTATCCTCAGAGTGATGCACATTAAGTTTACAGCAACTGGAAACCATCTGAATATTGGAAAAGAGTTACCTATATCATGATGATTTACACCAGGTGTCAAAATTCCAAAATCATGATTACTATTCAATGTTCTGTCAACACTGTAATGCTTGTAAGACATGATATGAACAGCTGCAATGGAAACTATGGAGCCATGGCCAACAGGAAGGAACACAGCAGGCATTTTGACTGCATCTGCATGCTGGGATTCATTCCCACAATTTCGAAGAGGGTCTTAGGCTTAATTCAGATGATTACGTGAAGCTTCTGGAGACTGTGGTATCAAAATGGCCACGTCATGACTGCTGCTCAGTGCTCTGTGGACACTGTAAAGGCTGTAAGATGTGACATCAACAGCTGCAATGGAGACGATGAAGCCATGGCTAGCAGGCATTCTAACTGCACCTACTCACCAGAATTCATCCTCACATCTTTGAAGAGGGCCTTAGACTCAATTCAGATGGCTATATGAAGTTGCTGGTGACTAGTCAAAACTTGATAGGAGAGGATTGCTGCTAGAAGGCAGTTTATATATAGTTTAAGGACCTGTAGCTCTAGAGTTTTTTCAGAGTATAGTTGTTTCTTCTTCGGCCGAGTCTGATATGTCTGAAGAAAATAGCTACATGCCTTGCAGACCACTGGACCAACCTAATTAAACTATGTATGTGGGTGGTGGTGGTGGTGTATAACAAAGTATACAGAAGAAAGAGCATATAAACAGGTAGAAGGTTTGGCTGTATTAGAAGAAAGTTTTGGTTGTGAAAAGGCTGGGTATCTGAGCTGCTGGTAAAAGTTGTCCTTTTTTATTTTAGCTCTATGTTGCAAAGGTTAAAAACTATTAAGCTAGTACTTTAAAATGCATTAAAATAAAATAGTTATGTAAGTGTATCACTGTACCTTTCGTAGGATGCAGTTATGGTCAGGTTTTTCACTTCCATATATTAATAGCAGCAAAAGATTTTTCACCCAACCATGCTTGTTCAGAGCATCTAGATAGAATATACACAGACATTTCTATTCAACAATTGTTCTATAGTCTTTGAAATTTTCTCCTATATTCTGAACTATCTCCCAATTACTAAATTAAGTTAAGTTTACACATGATCCTGACATTTTATGCACTATTAATTTTTTTTCTTACAGCTGACATGGGTGTTTCTTTCACAACTTTCATAATTTCTTCCAAATATACTTCGCTAATGTTGTTCAGCCACCAGTCAGGTCTAATTGAGTAAAACTATTATCAAAGACATTCCATCCTTATTCACACAGAGTTTCTATGATTGTATCCTGGACAATGTTTTTTTTTAAGACAGTGGGTGACACCTGGCTCCCATTTCTAGCAGGTTGAGCTACCATATAAAAGCATCTTTTGTTAGCTCATTCTTGCAAAGTTGACAGATTTGATAGAGATACTGGTTTACTGTCTCCTTTGTTTACAACTTATATGAAATTAACTTCCTGAAGGATTTTCCTAAATTTGTTAGACATTTCGGTATGAAGTGTGGAATCTACGAACAATACAACACACATACAAAAATTAGTCATTTTATTTTATCATGAACCGACTTATTCCAAAACTTGTTTTGGTTTATAGAGGATGTACACCATCTGCTTTAGTTTTGAGTGTATTTTCTATGTTCCTGTGTTTTACTGTCTTTCTATTTGTAGTGAATACTTTAGGTTGTCATATTTATAGTACCCATTAATTCAAAATTAGATCCAGAAATAGGCAACTTAATTTTGTCAACAGCTTTCTAACATCAGGCTGGCTGGCATCAACAGATGTGCCTGCATCCTCACCTTTTGGTCCAATGACATGACAGTTATTCACCTGTCCAGATACAATAGCATCAACATGTATTCATCATCACCTTTTGGATTTATCAAATGATGGCCCAGAAGCTAGCAAAAGACAGATTTGTGCGACATGGCTTTCAGATTCTTTCTCATTTAAGACTTCTGGTCCCTTCCCAAGCGGATTACTACTAATTTCACAGAATCTTTTTACCTGCCATTTCTCAACTAGGATTGGTCTGTGAATAATGCACCTGCTGATAAAGCCTTCACATTTGCTGTTCAGTTTACTTCCAAGTCTACATACACACCACCAGCAACAGCAACAAGCTACTTTCTAAACCTTCCTCAGGTTACTCCCACAAAAGAAGACAATGTATCTGGTTGTGTCACATCTAATAATCTCAAAGTATGGTTCAGCACCAGCTCAGAGATCTATCTTGACCTCAAGAAGAGAAACTTTTCTAACCCTGCTGACTACTAGCCAATTGTTCTCATTCCTAATATCTCAAGAGTAATAGAGATGATTGTAAGAATTTCTTCAATGCTCAATTCTTTTAGGGACAACTAGCATGGTTTTAAAAGAGAGATTTGATTGTCTATGTCCTACATCAGTGGTGTCTTTTTTTTTTTTTTGGTGGGGGGGCGGCAAAAGCAATGCTGTTGCTCTTGATATAAAAAAAATCTTAGACGAGACATACAAGAATAACCTAAGCATACATGATAGATTCTCACTGCTTCCATAAATAGATATCTCAGAAACATTTTTCAATGAGAACAGGACAATCCTAGTTTCTGCCAATTACACAAAGACACAATCACTACACACATAAAGGGAACAGTTTTGCACCACACTGTCCATTTGTAAATAATAAATTCCTGTGGTATTTGTATCTTAAAATCCATGCTATTTGAATGTTTGAATGGTATACCTGGATTAATGACTTTGTAGCATACCTCCAGTCATTCTACAGACTATTATCCCTCTCTCTCTTTCGGAGAGGCACTGAACACCTACACACACACACACACACACACGGCAGTAACTTCCGCCTACCGAATTCAATCACAAAGCTTCGGTCAGCTCGGGGCTATAGTAGAAGACACCTGCCCAAAGTGCCACACAGTGGGACTGAACTCGAAACCATGTGGCTAGGAAGCAAGCTCCCTAACCACACAGTTAACGTATCTATTTAATCAGAACTGATGATAAGGTAGAGCAAAGATTTAGATTAGCACCATAATTTCTGAATTATGAAATCAGGTCAATAAATGGGTAGGCTGCACCTGTTGCCCATAAAGCTATTAATAAAATCATACTCATGGTTACATTTGTAATGAACTTCATGCATCTAGGTGATGTTTTATTTGTTCATTATTTGCACTGGGTTCTAACAGACCAATGAGGGAACAGTACCTATAAGCCATACATTAGCTATATAAACAGAAATGGAAGCTATCTCTTTTCTCTCTTTTCTATAAAATTCAGCCAGAGCAAGGAACTAATAAAGAGAGAATTTTCTACTCGTGTTCTAACTAGTCTCTAACATCTATATTTTCTACACCTACACATCAATCTTGCCAACCTGATCTCTGGAAAATTTGGCAATCATGGAATTTAAATGTCACATTGAAAATTGATCAGCTTGATCAAAAAGTAAGCCAAAAATATAATTTAAATGTAAATTTTCCCAAACTCTTTGAGTTGATTTAACCTGCTCCATGCTCATCTCTAAGGTGGTGCACTGGACAGCAATGTCTCCTCACTATTCAATGGTACACCCTCAGATTTACAGTGATGCATTTATTTCAAAACTTTAGCATTATTACAAATTAGTGCTCATCCAGAATATTCTGAAGCACTCCCAGGCACCAAAGTCTAGCAGTGGGCCTGCCCTGCTCTAGAACTAACAATCCAAGTCCTTCTCCACCATTACCACCTCCACAGTTATAGAGCTTCATTTCTCTATTTGAAGTAGCCTGCATTGGAAAGGAATGAAAGTTGTCCATCATAAAGAAGCAAGCTCGAGGAGAAGAAAGGCAGTGCGGGGGGGGGGGGGGTAAGTACCAGAGAGAGAGAACAGAAAACATGTAAATCCAGATCCCCAAATTATTTGAGCTATAGAACTTGAGCAAGGAATCCAGAAGTGAGTTTAATATAGATCAAACTTTCGAGTTTCTCATAAATTAGAATGTTGCAGGGACTGTGAGAATCTAAAAGATGGACTAGCTCTAATATGGTAAACTTGGAATAATAATAATAATAATGATAATGATGATGATGATGATGATGACGATGATGATGATGAAGAAGAAGAAGAAGCTTGAAGATACTCAATAACCTTGATGCTTCAAGTTATTGTTTAAGCTTTGTCATCATAGAAAGATGAGTTCTAAGAGAACACCATATTGATGGAGGCGAGTTATGAAGGAGATTTTCAGAGAAGAGATGCATGTAGTCTGCCACTGAGACGAATATTGAGACTATTGCTGTTAAGTATCTGAAGTTTACAATTGGAACCATTAACTGCTACACACCGACGTCCATATAAATTAAAGATTAGAGAAATGATTATTAAAAGAAAATATATATGTGTCCATATGTTATAATAACGACAAAATTAATTAATTTTGTGTAGCAAAATTATTTTTATGACCTTACTCAAAATACGGTAAATTGACAAAATTGCAGCAAGCAAACTAAAAAAAATATTCGAACTGCAGATCAACAGGTTTCTTTAGAAATCGGTTTCTATTCTTGGGTAAGTATTTCACTTAATTTACGTTATTAATGATTTGAGGAAAATAATGAACGTCATTATTTTCAGATTTTATGCTAATGTAAGAAACGTATATTTATTGTTTACTTTGAGAATTATTGATCTTCTGTTTGTCAGAAATCACTTTCTCATATTTTATATGCATGCTCTGAATGACGCGTTGTTACTCGGAATTCTAAAGCAGGATAGCAAATTGTCGTTGGTCACCGGCAGAAATACTTGATACTTCTGATAATTGACAGTTGTGGGTGGCTTTAGTTATGAAATAACATATCGTCTGTTTTCTTAATCACCTCAACTGTTTACATTTTTGTAAGTACATGATGCTTATTTTGCTGTCATCTTCCCTTCTGTTATTGTTGTTTATTTTGTGTTATGACATTTAAGTATTTATATTTTTTGCAGTAACATTCTTTAAAATAAATAGAATCTACAGATGTTGTTTAGATGCCGAGTTACATTATATTACATTGACACAATAAGATAGAGCTACAGATTTCTAATATATATGCCAGTTGTGGTGTTTCCTACCCAAATAGCCTGAAGCCTGTCACTTGAACAAAGTGCATCTCTACATAATTAGAGTGTACCGATAATTACAGTCTTATTTAATGCTAGAATATATTGTGTAATTATATCTTCTACCAGGCGTATAAACGTATTTTCGTGCATTTGATCATGGTAAATATAATTTTGTTAAAAATTTTTTACTAATTCCAAAACATACCATTCCATAGATTTGTCGAGTGGAATTTAAGTTTCCATAAATACCTATCTGTAAGTGTAGGCGTTTAAGAGTAACGTGACAGAGTCGGAGGTCGAGAATGGAGTGGTTGCATGAAGCCTAACGATTTATAAACTGTTGCCAGTTATATTCGGCTGTCTCAAGATAGTCCACATTAATATCAAGCTTAGACCGTGGAAATTCGCCCCCATCACTTTCACGTCCTTTTCATTTATAATTTACATAAGTGAACAACTACGATGGAAATAAGTTAGAAAGAGCAAACACTCTTTCAATTTACGTATTACAACAGGTAATGTATTTGATTTTGCATGGACACTGCACTAAACCACATCATTCACTCGATCGATACACAGGAAGGCAATTGATAGATTAGTGTCTCGCAGGGGAAAGCTTTTAAATAGCCTGTTTCATTTAGAAAATCTATTTCATCTATATGAAATTGTGTTTAATATGAAGCCCAAGTTTATATTTTAAATTGAAACATTAATTTGTAAAAAAAAAAAAAATTCCGAAAACCAAAGATCAAATTATCGTCTGCGTATTTTATGAGTCAGTGCTGAAACTTATTTTCTCTGTTGCAAAAATGGTTGCATTGGCGTTACTTTTTGTTAAGAGGAGATCATATATGAACTGTTTGATGCCAATATTTCTTATGAGCGAAATCTGTTCGAAGTTTAGTTCAATAGGTGACACCTTTCTGCATTTAATTTGATAAAAAAAAATCGCGAACATTCTGCAGGAAATATTTAATGTATTGGTCACAAATGTGTAGTTTGATTGCTGTTGGGGAATTCAATATTTTCTGGCTTTTAATTTTTATTGTTTATGTATGCATATTGTTTGGTATAGTTTATCACATAGGTGATGTTGAAGAGGAAACAAGATATTAAAAGGAACAACTTGTTTTCCCACTCTATAATAAATGAACTTCAGTAAGTTATAGGCTTAGCTAAGCTCTTTTGCTTGATGAATAACCTGTTTACTCTGAGTATAAGTTATATATAAGGCGTATGTTATGCCCACACACGATCAGTTAACGCTATACAAAAACTTGGTATAATTTATTAACCCACCCAGCACACACTCCTGTTTATGTCCACCCAGATGTGCACTAATCCAAATTTCAGCTTCATTTGCTGATTGAATGGGCGGCAGTAAGAATGCTCAATACACGTTCTAGAGTATATTAGTTAATTAAAACTGAGTTTTTATCTTGTGACTAGAGATTCATGCCACTTTGATCTGATTTCTCATTTGAACATCACAGTAACATGAAATTCAAGTCAAGATGAAATTTTAGTTTCAATAAACTCAGTGTGTGTGTTTGTGTGCCTTTCATACATACTGCCTTAAAATGTTTGCTGAGTACTACTTTTATTATGTCATTGTGGAAAAGAAAGAATACACTATGAAAATAACAAAGGACCCTTTTGAAACAAAATAATAATGATGAAATTATTGTGTATAGTGCTCAGGTGCACTACAACTCATCAAAGGTGCATGTACAGTACATAGAATTATGTACAAAAGTCAGGAAAATGAACAGTGTATGAGTCATGATATACATGTGTGCATGCATATGGAGGTTGGGATATCAGGTGTAGTGTTGGTGAATTTCAGGAAGCATGGCGGTTTTAAAGGATGCAATGTCTTGGCAACTAACAACTGATACAAGTAGTTGGTTCCGTGCTTCAGCAACTCTGAGTGTAAAAAAATGTTTCCAAAAGTCATGGGAGCTGTGCTGTTTACTGACTTTGTAGGCATGACCACATGTGTTATACACATGGAGCTCAAAAAGGTGCTCAAGGTTGGCATGATGGTTAATAATTTTGTGGGTGTTTACTAAGTCAGTTGCCAGACCTCAGAGCTTCAATATTATCTATGCCCAGAGAAGCAAGGCGTTCAGAGTATGGTAGATGCCTGATGGAGGGTATTTGCTTGGTTGCACTTCTCTGAACATTTTCCAGGCGGTCAATCTCCTGAGCAAGATAAGGGCTCCAGACTGGTGATGCAAATTCCAAGTGTGGCCGCACTATAGCCATATACAGCCTTAAATAGATAGCTGGGTTCATTTAGTTTTTGTAGAACAGTTCAGTAAAACTACATTCCCACTTCTCAGGAACCAGTAAGAATTCACGTAGATATCAGTTGCTCAAGAAATGCAAATACTTTGATTAAACTATAGATGAGAACATCTGCATCAAACTGATAAGGAACTGACAGCTTTTAAAATCTAATGATAGTTCTTATAGCAATAGTAGTTGATGGAGTGGGTCATGAAGTAAGTTACCTCTGTTGGAACCTAGAAATGTTAGGACTCTTTAGGAAAACCTGGTTCAATTCAGCAGTGGATTGGTGAAAATCTATAGAAAATTAAATTTCATGTGTTATATTTATTTCTTTATTGCCACAAGGAGCTAAATACAGAGGGAACAAACAAGGACAGACAAAAGGATTAGGTTGATTACATTGACCTCAATGCATAACTGGTACTTATTTAATTGACCCCGAAAGGATAGAAGGTAAAGTCGACCTCAGTGGAATTTGAACTCAGAACATAGCAGCAGATGAAATACTGCTTAGCATTTCATCCAGCATGCTAATAAATCTGCCAGCTCATGTCATAAAAGACTTCTTTGTATATTTGACATCCCCAATTTTCAACAGTGTGTATTCAGGAAAAGAAAATGGCCGATAGTAGTGAGCATCAGGGACAAAATTAACTTGTAGGGAACCCAATTTTGCATATAAGACCTAAAGTAATTATTTTGGGGAAAAACATGCATCTTATATGTCCTCAAATGTAAAACACTGAGTCTTACAAAGGAGATGGCTGAGGACCATCTGATACATTGCTATACTCAAGATATCTGGTACATTGCTATACTCAAGAAAACCCACCTGCCACAGAAGAATTACTGGTGCCACATAAAAAGCAGTCATGCAGGTGCCACGTTAAACACACCCAGTACACTCTGTGGAGTGATTGAAATTAGGAAGGACATCCAGCCATAGAAACCAGGTCAGAATAGACCACAGAGCCTGGTGCAGCCACTGGCCTTATCAGCTACAGTCAAACTGCCCAACCTATTCCAACATGAAAAATGAACATTAAATGATGATGATGGCATTTGTTGTGTGAAGGAACTCGTGGTAGAGGGAGACCCAGGAAGACATGGGATGAGGTGGTGAAGCATGACCTTCGAACGTTTGGCCTCACAGAGGCAATGACGAAAGACCGAGAACTCTCGAGATATGCTGTGATTGAGAAGACCCAGCCATAACCTACATCAGTATTGCATAACCAGCCCATTTAAAAAGTACTTTTGAATCGTCGTGCAACATTCTGTGCTCGAGGAAACCTATTGAATCAAGTAAAATCAAAATCAAATCAGATGACAATCAAATGGAATTGTAGTTGTGGCTGATGACAGTGCCGCCTGATTGGTTTCCATGCTGGTGGCATGCAATAAGCACCATGCATGTGTGGGTTGTTGCCACTGCTGCCTGACTGGTTCCCCATGCCAGTGATATGTAAAAAGCACTATCTGAACATGGTCGATGCCAGCCTACCTGCCCTGACTGGCTCCTGTGCTGGTAACACATAAAAAGTATCATCTAAACGTGGCCAATTCCAGTGCCACCTGACTGGCTTCTTGGAGTGGTTGGAAGAACATCCAGCTGTAGAAACACTGCCAGATCAGATTGGGGCCTGGTGCGACCTCCTGGCTTGCCAGTCCCCAGTCAAACTGTCCAACTCATGCCAGTAAGGAAAACGGACATTAAATGATGATGATGATGATCTATGAAATACATGCACACATCTATAACATGCTTACATATCTTATTCACATATGTATACTCATCTATTAAATACATATATCTGTTGCAGCACACACACACACTTGTGACATTTATTGCATACATATATCACATCATGCATAGGAAGTCACAATTTTTACTCAAGAGTTTCGTATATTTTCAGAAGATAGCATATTAAGTTTTGAAATTTATCATGTACTACATTGAAGTATATATGTACTGAATGTTTATATTAATAAATTTTGAAATGAAAATTCCATATTTTGGCCCTATCAAATCAGCAGCATTATTTTGAACTCTGTCCTTTTTGATATTTGGTAGTATTTAACTTGCTAATTCAGTATTTGGTAGTATTTTTGTCATTGATACAAACATTCTCAAATTACACCCAGCCATTATAGATCTTATCTATATTAAAAAGTGATTAAATTTGACTGAGTTAGTGTCTACATTACACACCAATGGTCTCTTACTGCTAAATTAGCAAGTTACATAACCCTCCACTCATGTCCACTTGACACATACACCTCTCATCCTCATTTAAAAAAATCTTTCCCTATTATTCTTCTACATGATTGCATCTCTCTGGGATTCCTTTTTATACACATTCTTCCAGATATTGTTGTTGTGTGTTGAAAATATTCAAACAGAAAATCAACTAAAGTCTGAGTGGCTTGTACAGATCATGGGTACAGGTCTTCTTCAACATACCAACTAATTAAAAAAACACTTGCCTCACACTGAATATTACACCACCAACCAACATTTTAAGGCCATTTTTATTGCTAAAGTAGAAGTTAACCTTGAAGGCCTTGCAAACTCTCATCATAATTTCTCTTTTTGAGGCTGTGTTTCACAGTCAGACACTGTTTGTATTAGCAGCCATTTGAATTGCTTTTTACTCCGTGTAAGCATACATCAGAATACATACAGTTGTAATTACTGTTATATTCACAAGTTGTATGTCATAATATAAACTAATTAATTGTTCTAATTCTTTTTTAGATAAAATTTCCAATGAATTTTTTAACAAAAACATTATGACATAAGTTAATAAATTTGATAAAATAATATATATATGTAAAATTTAATTAGAGAATATGTTAATCTCATGAAAGGATGGTTTCACCCAAGGAAATAGTGGTTCAATATTTAGAATTTTTGGGGAATTAATTTCCTTAAAATAATAGGCATGTATAAAGCACATAGTTTATATCCATTTAAATGGAAAAAAAATGGAGAAATTGGTCATCTTCGCGTCTTACAGCCATTTCAATTACTACTCAAGTATTAAAAGAAGAAAAGAAAATGGAGATTAAGAAAGTATTAATTGAAATGGCTGTAAAAAGTGAAGATGACTAATTTGTTGTTAATAATAAACAATTATTAACTTTGTAATCTCCATTTTCTCTTGTTCTTTCATATATATATATAAAGGTGGTGCTCCAGTATGGCCACAGTCACGTGACTGAAACAAATAAAAGAATATATATATATATATATATATATATATATATATATATATATATTA
Organism: Octopus sinensis; assembly: GCF_006345805.1. Lineage (NCBI taxonomy): Eukaryota > Metazoa > Mollusca > Cephalopoda > Octopoda > Octopodidae > Octopus > Octopus sinensis. Next base: position 76,229,632 of record NC_042998.1, on the reverse strand, counting down.
TATATATATATATACACATAAATAATAATGAAATTATTGTGTTTAGTGCTCAGATGCACTACAACTCATCAAAGGTGCATGTACAGTACATAGAATTATGTACAAAAGTCAGGAAAATGAGCAGTGTATGAGTCATGATATACATGCGTGCATGCGTATGGAGGTGGGGATATCAGGTGTAGTGTTGGCGAATTTCAGGAAGTATGGAGGTTTTAAAGGATGCAATGTCTTGGCAACTAACAACTGATGCAAGTAGTTTGTTCTCAACAACTTCTACTTTTATTCTAGATCCAATAAGTCATATTTAGTTCATTCTGTTCTCCAACATTTATTTTAATATTAGACATGAGTGGACCAATTTAGGCTAGCTGAGGGCATGACAACTTCTATTGTACTGGTACCACAATGAAATCATCAAATACACTCTGTAAAGTGGTCAATGTTAAGAAGAGCATCTAACCATAGAAACAATGTCAAAATCAGAACGTACAAGTGAGACAATAGGTCCTGACTCCTAAAGGAGGGCAGTAACTCTGAAAAAAAAACTGGCTGAGGTTACACTCTGTCCAGCCCATGCCAGCATCAAAAGTAGATAAAAAATGAAGATGATGGTAGCAGTACAGTTTGCATTGAATATTGAAAAAAATCACTTTTTAAAAATATTTTCTACAAAATTTTAGTCACTCTTGTTGCCTCAAATAACCATCACAGTAGACCATAGTGTCTGATTCTTAGCTGTTGGTATATTGCCAAGTGTTCCAAGCAAAAAGAACACATCCACACAAAAACGAGTAACAATGAATATAGAACAGTAACTATTATACTTTGACTGAGTTCACTTTACCCACCTCTGCTGTGGCTACCTACCACTAATATCTAAGTGTGTACAGAAATGTCCTGATTGGTGATAGTACATGTCCAGACTGCCATGCTGCAACCAAAGTGTGCAGTATAGTTTTCAGCTAGATGAAGACAGGATATGTCTGGGAGGAGGGATCTAAGTTTAATCTCATTGTTCAGCCCTCACATTTCATAGGCTTACTGTGGCTATGTAACAACTTCATACTTTTAATAATCTTCAGAATTAATTCAATGTTATTGGCAGTTGGGTATCTTAAACTATTTTATTATTGTTATGTTACCTTAGGTTCTACCAAATTATTCCTATTTCAAATTTCTTTTGCACAATTTGAAATTATTTTGAAAAGAGGAATAGACCATCTGTATACAGGGAGTAAAACTGAGGAATATAGTATAGAATAAAAGAGAAAAGTGACAGATTTCTGATTGTTAATTCAAATATTTTAGCTTTTACTTGTAATCTAAAGGTTAAAAATATATTTACTTTTATATTTTTCACCCCTCCAGTTTTAACATTTGAAACATGTTTGGATCTACTGTGTATCCACAAGTATCTGAATATAGTGAGAGAAGAACTTCTATTCGAAATTCTAAAGGATTCTCTTACTTAACACCATGCCCTTCTATAATCCATCCCTGGAATCGTGGGACCAATCTGCTTCAAGACTTTGTAATGGTCACTGAATTCTCAGAACTTGAAGGACCCAAACCATTAGTAAGTATGGAATCAACAAGTCATTGTTTTATTTTCTACTTTTAAATATGTTACAGATTACACTATTACATATTTTCTGCAGTTAGATTTCATTTTTCTAATGTTAGGATAAACAAGTTGGTTTGCCCTTTTTTTAATTGGAATTATTTTACTTCACTCATATCGTTTTTGAAGGGCAAAAGAATAAATATTACAGTTTTCATTTACTCTTTTCTAAAAATTTTAGGGTTCATGATTTTTGTAAAAATATTGATTACTTTCACTTCTACAATTCTCCATAGCTATTTTCTACCACCTTACAAAATATGTATTTTTCATTTGGCTTAAAGAGTTGAATCAGTTATGATATCGAGGGTCTATTTTCAGTGTGTGTTAACGGTATATTTGCCACTCCCCTTTAAAAGTTATGAAGTAAGCACATTACTTATTTGTTTCATAAACCTGATAAATAATGTCACTGCTCACATATAGTTGTTGTACCACCAACAAATTTGATAATGAAGAAGCCTTTACATGGTCACTCAACCTTCTAGAAATAACAGCCAAACCTCTTACAGTACACCTTGTCATAAATAAAGAAAATGTTGGGCAATGTGGCCCTTGATATTCAAAAAAGATTGGATGGTAATGGCTAGATTGCCTTTGTGTATAGGTTCATTCTGTCAAGGCTGACCTGGGTCTCAATAACAAGTTGTGAGTAGACAGCAACATCTTACCAATGTGAACTCACTAACAGACTGTTTTGCATTTACTCCTTTATCTTAACATAGCATTATTATTTAATCTATCCAAATTCCGAAATTTTCAGTTTCCATGTTAAATGAAGAGAAAAATAATTCTCAGGATAGAACACTAGTTTGTAGAAGGGTAGTGTTTTTCTTAGGCAAAAATTCTACTCGTCTCTAAAAGCCATCAATTTTACTATTATTGCTGTTTAAAGAGGCAATGTAGATAATCTTACAGTTCCTCTCAGAATATATTGAGAACCATCTATTTTGCCACTGACATGTTCTATTACCAGGACAGAATAAATGCCATCAATCTCTCAACTGCTTGTTTAGTATTAAAAAAAAAAGGAAGTTCAAAGGTCCTTCCTTGAATTATAGGCTCATAAGGCTAGTTTCTGATTCTGTGGTGTATATAATCCCCTCCTGGATGGGACACTGGTCCATCACTGGACAACTCATTTTACCAGATGAGTAGACTGGAATAGCATGAAATGAAATGTTTTGCTGAAGAACACATTCCCTTTGTCCAGCAATTGAAACCACATTCATATAATCTTGGGTGCAACACCCTAATCACTGAGCCACATGCTGCCATTCTTGTTTGGTATACTGGTATTTAATATCCATTATAGAAATAAAACTATGTTTAAGTTTGCCATTTTATAATATTTTGTTCATTATGTGTTTGACAACCTAATTCATTTCATGATATGTTTTACGTTTTTAATTGACTATTCTATTTTCTCATCTATATTGTTTTTCATTCCTTTTCTATTAAATGATGATGGAATCTATAACTCAGTATTTCACTTCTGCTTTTTGATGTTGTCATGGATTGGACAGTTTTCCTAAGAGATTATTTTGTAGCTAGATGTCCCTCTTATCAACGCTTTTAACTGCCTTTTATGAGATGCAGGGACATCGTATTCCTATTCTAAAATTGGGATAAACACTGTACTAAGTACAGTTATAGCTTCCTACTCTATAAACCTGGGTGTTATGCTTCCATTATCATCACTATCAGCAACCATTTTCCTAGTTTTAAGAGCTATTCAGAATTATTTACTCTTGAAGTTCAACTCTAACAAAGCAATTATTTAATAAGAATCGTGTATTGTTTTGTTACTATTCCAATCTAATATCTCTGACAATTTGCATTTAATCTAGGTATGCAGCAAAGACATTTTTTTATTAACAAAATTTCTGTTTCTTTCTTTAATGCTGAAAGTTTTTTTTTCTGCATGTATGTATTTCTATTATTATGTAAATTTCATTGAACTAGTTAAATTTATTTTATAGTTTGTCCAGCCATCTGAAGGGATTGGTCATTTTGATATCAATGCCTTTGCAGTAAAAATCATGTCTGTTGATCACCAGCCACCAAAAAAGTAAGTGAAGGTTTTTTTAAAGTAATCTGACAATATACGATCTGGTTCTCCATCAGTTATGATGATGTGTGTTTCAGTTGATTCAATCAACCAAACAATCTGTTCAAGAAATTATTATGCAAGTGGTCAAACATGCCACAGACACATGTATCTTTAACACAGTTCTCAGGGAGATTCAGTGAAAAATAGAATGTGATAAGGTTGGCCTACTGAACTACAGATACAACCCATTTTGCCAGTTGAATGGACTAGAGCAACGAGAACTAATTGAATTATATAGTATTCAGTTTCCCATGCATCTTCTTTAATATATATGTACATTATGTCCCTTCAGTTTCTTTTAATGTACATGTTGGTGCCACAATAAAATGCTCCCAGTATACCGTTAAGTGTAGGGTCAAAAGCACCCTTTAGTCTTGTCATTAGTGTTGGTGCCACAAAAAAAGCAACCTGTAAACTTGGTAAAGTGGTTGATGTTAAGAATGGCATCCAGCCAGAGATGTTCTTCCTACCCAAAAGTGAAACTCAAGAGTGAGATGCTATCCTCCAACTTATCTAGGAGAGCAGTAACAGAATGTGCTACCCATGCCAGCATGGAGAACAGACATAAACATTGATGATGATGGTGCTGTGTCCTATATCAACAACAAACCAATAATATCTTCCAGCAACACCTCGCAGACTGTCACACATTATTCACTCCATGCATCCACAAATTAGAATCACGACACTTCAAACAAAATTCAGAATACTCTCAAGTGAATCCACCATCATAATTAGAAAACTTTATCTTGTAGTTTATATTACTGTCAATAAAAGTGATTTGTCTTCCCAAATTCCTAACCAAAGATAAACCTCTGTACTTGGCTTTTGTTGAGATGGAAAAAGCCTTTGACAAGGTCCCCTGATCCCTTATCTGGTGATCAATGTGGAGACTAGGGATAGATGAGTGGTTGGTGAGAGCTGTACAAGTCATGTAAAGGGATGCTATCAGTAAGGAATTCCAAGTATGATTTAATTCTTTATACGTAAACCTCATGGTGAGTGAGCTAGATAGAGTGATAAGGATGAGAGAAAATGATTGTAGGAGAGAGGATCAGACTGAATGGATAAAAATTTTCTTTGAATTCACTTCATAACAACAGAGAACTCTAAGGTCAAAACTGTCTATGTGGAAATTTCTAAGAGATATGATAGATTAAAGATTAAGCCTTTTTAATCTATTAAAATGATAAAGATAGAATATGTATGTTTTTACTCTCTAGCTGATTTGAAATCAAAGATATTAGGGACATATCGATGTCTTTTGATGTCTTTTATAGCTGGTTTGAGTATCTGTACCTGGAGCAGGCCTGAACAAGGTTTTTGTGAAAAACTAGCAGTTGCTTCTTCAAAGAAATTTTCTTTCACTATGATGACATTGATGCTTTTCAAGAGAAAGGCAAGGGTGATTAAAGCTTGGCACCATAGATGAAAATTACAGATATGTATGTATGTATGTATGTATGTATGTATGTATGTATGTATGTATGTATGTGTGTGTGTGTGTGTGGTGTGTGTGTGTGTGTGTGTGTGCACGTGTGTGTATGTATGTTTGTGTGTGTATATATATGTATGTATGTATATATATATATAAATTTTAAGATTTAAAAATATGATAAAATCTTTATAAGATTTATCAAGTAGTCAGCGTGAAAAACCTCAAAAAGGGAAAAATTATAATTATTCCCTTTAAATATATTTATTTATATTAAGGGCACTAATACACATAAATGCCTTATGCTATGAGGGACTCTGAAAGTCAAAACTACCATAATAATATATATATATATATATTTTTTCTTTGAAGAGTTTTGTTATAGGTATAGAAATATACCATAAACAAGTATTAAAAAATGGAGAAAAAATGTTGAATCAGAAATAGATTTTTTCAGTTTTGTAATAAATCTATTTCTGATGCAACATTTTTTTCTATCTTTTTAAATCCCCCAAAAGTTTGAATTATTTTTTTTAACTCATTTTTTCTCCCCTATATATGTATATATATATATATATATATATATATATATATATATATATATATATATATATATATATATATATATATTAAGATGCTTCTACCCACCAGAATTAATTTTTTAATAGTTATGTTAAACCAATATATTGGTTTTGGTATGTTTTGTAAATGCTTTTTTTTTCTTTTTTTCCCTAGTATTTTATGCAATAACTTCACATTAATGGAAGATAAACAAGTTCTCTTTACTGATATAGCAGAAGGAGTTTCGGCATATGTGAGTAAATAAACTTAAACACTCTGCTTCACTTTTAATTTGCTAAAAATTCTATAATGGGGCAGTGTTCTTACATATTAAACTATTTCATTAAGAAAACTACAGAAATATAACAGTAATTTTCAAAACCTCAGATCTATGGGTATTTAGAGCTGTGTAATTAGTTGGGAAACATCTATGAAGAAAAGATAGCACCACCACCTTCTACTATGATTCACCAAGTCAAAGAAAATTGTATTAATTCACCAATTCCTCTCAAATTATTTTAGTCATGAGTAGTTTTAGAAGTATTGCACAGATGCTTTGCATTTTAAGAGGCCAAGTAGGTCAGGCTGTATTTGAACTCAGAATTCAAGTTACCACAAGGCATCCAGTCAGAACCTCTTACAATTTCATCTACCATTGCCTTGGATTGGTATTTTTTTTACTAATCCCAAAAGCATGAAAGGCAAAATTTATTTTGGTAGAATTTGAATTCGGAGTGCATAGAGTTATGGTTGCCATCTACTTGTATTGCCAACTAGGCCAACAAGTCCTTTACCTTTTTTGTCTATTTCCTGATGAAGAGCAAGTGTCCAAAATATTAGACTTTCTGCTCTTCATAACTTATTGAACATTCTGAAAACTTTACTTTTCACTTATTGTTGTTCACACAGACTCTCACTTGTTTCCTCTGATTCTAGGATTTACTCACCATTGAAGTTAACATTCTTAATATCTGTTGCTTAGAAAAACACCTTTTGAATGGATTTGGTAGACAAAATCTGAAAGAAGCTCATTGTATATATATTTGTGTGTGTGTGTGTGTGTGTCTTAATATCGCATGATAGTTGTAAATGATTGTCACTGTCATACAAGCAGTTCATACAAGCAGTGTCGTTCATTTCTAATATTCTGTGAGAATATGTCTGATCATGGCAAATATTACCTTGCTTGGAAACAGGTGAGTGTTGGTAACTTGAAGAGCATCCAGCCAAAGAAAATCTATCTCAATTAACTCCATCTAACTCATGCAAGCATGTAAAAGTGAATATTAATGGTGATTATGGATAAAACGCCAAGGACATACGTTTTTTAAAAAAAGTTATTAGAACTCAGTGCAGTTTAATGAAATTAAACTTTGATTGTTGTTAGTTTTAGTAGTATGGGTAGAGAATCTATTTGTACCATTATTAATTAATATTTAACATTTTACAGTTAAGGCTAAAAAAAATTCTTTCAGTTTTTTGTTAACAATAATGGTAATAATATAACTTGCTAAAGTATGTTAATATTATTCTTCAGGTCTACCATTTTCTTTTATATGATTTACAAGCCCGCGGTTATGTTAGACCATTTTGTATGGCATATGTCTCACCTGACTCCAAGTAAGTACTGCTTCTTAATAGCTATATCAAGAATATTAGTTTCTTTTAGAATATTAGATTCAAATTTAGATCACAGGAGACCTACATTCCGTTATTGTAAAGTGCCCTTATACAGTCTGTAGCCAAGGAAACAGTGCAGCTTGTTCAAGCACAGAATTCCTGATCCCTAGCACAAGTTCAATTCTATTACTGGCATTAAAATTTCACACTTACAACATCAATATAATTTATCCCTCTCCCCTTCTGAAAACCATATAACTACTAGAGAAATTGTTATTGTAGTTTAAGAAGGTTATATAGTAATCAGAGAAGGCCCTATCATTTTGAGGTTGCTAACATCAATATAAAACGATATGTCTCTAAAATTACATCTGAATTTAAATATATTTTCTTTTGTATATTTAAATTTTTTCAAAAGAAACATATCCTTAAATATTCTGACCAAATATTTATTTTTCAGGAAACTGATAACATTTTATAAAGAAATCCATAAAGCTTTTTCTAAAGTAAGTAATATTTCAAAATATTAAAAAAAATTAATCAACACTCATTAAATCTCCAAATTCAGTTAAAATATACATGATTTGTTTATTTTTAACATTTTAAATATAATGAAAAACAGGTTGTTTTTATTTCAAGTTTATTATCATTGTATAGAAACACTTGGCAAATGATATAGATCCCAGTTTGCTGAAACAGCATTCTTAACATTGACAGTAGACTGCGCAAATAAAAGCTAAGTGACTTACTTATAGATACAGTGCAATGTTGGTCTCAGATTATGTATCATCATTGTTTTAACTTCCACATACATACAACTGCACCTTTTCTACCAATCATCATCTCTCTCTCTGACTCTCTCTTCCATTACCTTCATAACTGCAGTGTTCTGCTGCTGCAATTAAATGCATCATCTTGTTCTGTGATACCAGTTATCTTTCTCATACTGCTTTCCCTTCCCCCCATGTATTTATCATCAACCTCTCTTCAACCCTTATTCTGCATTGAATTTGCTCCCCATCCCCTCACCCATTTTCCATCTCTAATCATGCCTTGCTCTTCTGATATACTCTTTCAACGTCTACCCTCTGTCACTCACTGTTCTTCTGTCCCCACTCACCTCTTTTCACCTTCTTGTACCTTCAGAGTCCTCCCTGACACTTTTTATTTCCACTGTTTAACCTTGCTCTACTCTGGTTACTCCCATCCATACTTCTATAATATGAGTAGCTATGTTGTTCATCCACCGCAAGAAACCTGTTCTGGCCTCTTCTTTCATGCTTTAATCTCTCATCTTATTGCATGAAGCAGCTTTCCTCTATTGTAGCCCCATTCATTCATTGAAAGGGGATCTTAGTCCTGCAAGCTGTATGGCAACCTCACTTGTACTGATGCTATGAAAAAAAAAGCACCCTTTACACTCTGTAAAATGGTTGGTCTCAGGAAGGGCATCCAGCCATAGAAACCATTCAAAAGCTGACATTGGAGCATTGAACTTGTTGCATCTTGTAAAACTGTCCAACCTATGCCAGTATGGAAGATGGACGATAAAAGATGATCTTGATTGTGATGATGATGATGATGATAAAGATGATGGGAGAAGGAGGGGTGGGGAGAACATTTTTAATGAATGAAGAGTGAATAACATGTGAGATGATTCAGGGCAGTAAGAAAAGTAAGTGGTATCAAGAAGAACTGAAGATGTTGAGGTGATGGAAGTATCTTGGGAGGATGAAAATTTGACCAAGGGTCCAGTTGTACACATGCATGTACACGTACACACACACACACACACAGCTCAAACATAACTTCAGTTTCACTGAGGCGGGTAGGTCCTCTTGAAAGCTGCATGTTGCCAGTCATACCAGTCCTTTGTTGTCACCTCTGTCATCACTTCATCTCATTTCTTGGACCTCCTGTTTCTGCAAGCTTTATTCGCATCATAATCAGTAATTTTTATATAGCTGCCCTCATCCATATACATTTCATAACCATACTAGTACAGTCTTCTTTCTTGCACACTACATTTGATTCCTCTTGTGCCTAGTTTTTCTCTCAGTACATTTATACTATGTCATTGATGCACATTTACATTGCACATCCAATGGACCATGTGTGCTTCATTTCTTTCCAATCTTCTCAAATCCTTTGCATACAGGGCCCATGTCTCACTATCATTTAGCATCACAGTTCTAACACAAGCATAATACAATCTGCCCTTTACTCTGTTGTCAGCAGTAATAGAAGCTTCCTGAATTTTCTCTAACCCATTCTTACTCTAGCTACTATACTTTCATCTCTTAGGTAACAAAAGCTATCAACCACTTCTAATGAGCTATCTGAGCATGTAGGAGAATCTTCTGATGCATTCACAGGATGTACTGCTCCAGTGTATCTATCACATATGATGCTTACTTTCTCTGATTGCCAGCCCGTGATTCCACTACGTATGTGTCCATGGCTTACATTGCATGCAGCAAATGGAATTTATGTTTGTTCTTCTCTACATTTTGGATACGGTCATTTCCCTGGAGGTTCCAAGATCCTGTCTGCTTTCTTACTTAGTAAAACCTTTGTGTTTGCTAGGTTTACTTTAAAACCTCTTGATTCTATATTTTCAAACCTCATAAAAATTAACAATCCAATTCATAGAGCATAATATATGAATATTTCATAGGCACAAATTTAATTTGAAACAGTTAAAAAAATATTGTATTGTATTTCCTTGGTAAAGGGTAAATTATGCATACAAACTTTTCAACATTATTTTTAAATGGATAATACAATGTACATTGTGTATATGTTGTTGTCTGAGAATGATAAGGGTGAAAGTTTGTGTGAGACAGAGACAGAATGAGCAAGCTCACCACACCATTGCAAGCAGTCTTATACAATTTGTTTTTTTAATCCTCTCTGTTTTACCCATGAGTTCTTGGACCCAGATTTTTCACTTCATATGTTATTTTGAGATGATTTTGATTTGTTTAGATTATGGAAAAATTTCTTTGAGAACTAGTTACTTATCAAGACAAGTAGATAACACTGAGTTCCTACTATCTTTCTAACTACTTGTTTCCCTCATTCCATTGTAAACTATGTGACTATCTCACATTGCTACTACTTCCTACTCTTTTTCTGATCATACTTTTAACAAAATTGTCGCCCAACTAATTAACAAAGATAAAATTTTCCCACTAAGCATGAAAATTCATCTCTGAAAATTATCTCTCCTTTTCTTGGAGCGGATCCAAGAATTACCACTATATTTTTGTTTTTTCTCCCAAAATAAGAGGTAAATTTCAATTCATTTAAAGATTTTTGCATACATCATTCAGTACATCACCTTTCTGAATTATTTCAAGTTAAATTTGTTTCCATTTCATTATGTATAATCATAATAATAAATACATATATTATATGCAAAAGTAATCTATACTTCATGCTACAAATTCACCACCCTTATTATCTCCAGCCATTCATAATCTTGTAAAAATATCCTTATATTCTGATAAAGTCAGTTTAGTTTCTTTGGTATGTATTTATCTTTTACACAAACTCCCTTTCCTCTTTGTCTCTGATCAGATATTTGTTCTCTCATAACTTCTCTCAAATTTTCTGTGCTCACATGTTTCTGTTTTACATTAAGATTTCTAGTGATTTGAAGATAGAAAATTTGAAATTGTTTGCTCTGGAAATGAGTCATCAGCTGCAGGATCTCGAATATAGTTTGAGTAAGTATCTTCAATTTTTCTTTTCTTTTCTTTCAAGTTAGAAATGCTTTATAGTGGGACATTTTTTTTTCTGTTTCTTTTGTACTTATTTTTATTCCCAAGTGAATCTATGTCAATTATACTTTAACCCGTTAGCATTTAAACCAGCCATAATTAGCTCAAATATTCAACTTAATTTATGTTCAAACTGTTTATATCCAACCTCTCAAACCAATTCTTCTATGTCACTACAAATAAGCAATCATATCATCAACATCTCACTGCTACAAGATACTGCATGATTAATTCAAAACAATATGAATAAATAAGTATTACATTTGGCAGGGTAAACTGAATGCTAAAGAGTTAAAACCAAATGCAAAATGCCTTTTGGTGGAAACATATTAGAATGAAAGTTAATGTAAAAATATTGACATGAAAAAAAATCAGTATCAGAAACTTGCCACAAGGCAAGTGCACAGCAGGAGAGATCTTCAGAGGAAGAACTCCCACCCAACAAGTGTTTCAGCCCTTATTCCTGACACTCTGTGGGAGCCGGGCCCACCCAGATCATGGCTCCTAGGTGTCCTCTTGCTGCTTTCCAAAATCCTGTCTCAAGCAGGATTCAAACCTGGGTCATTCTTTTTCTGATCTGTTCCCAGGTCTGTGTTTCCAACAACTATGCCACACTGATCATCAAAGTAATTAGTTCTCTTCTTCCTTATATTTACTGTAAATAACCAATGGAATCTATAACTTGATCTATTGATCATTTTTCTTTACCCATATCCACACTGAGCTCTTTTCAACAACATTGGACAAGCATTTGATTGTGGCAGTTCTTCTGTGTCCTTTGATACCCAACTGTCTGAATAGCTGGTAGGTTGAAGTGGCTATGAATCCTTGGCGCTCCAATTAACATTCTTTTCTCCCCCACTTTTTTTTTGTATTTGTATTTCCCCCATATTGATTCATGCTAATAATACAAACTATCATCTGTTTCTTAGTAATTTGCTGATTATTTTTTGCTGAACAATTCAGTTGATTTATAGCTTCAACTTGAAATCTTAGTGATTATCATACATAGATTTCTTTCTGGGTTCAGTTAAGACTGGATGTAGACAAACAAGTGGTTGTGCATCAAATGTGTCAAGATTGACGATCTCATTGTATATTCCAAGACAATGGATCTTCTTGACCACTGCTAATTATATCTTTTTACCTCTTTTTCTATTAAACCTCATAACTTGCAACCACTTTTAAGCTGAACACAAAGCTCTAAATGTCTGCTAAACTTTAGATACTGTGCACTGGTAATATTAGTTACTATTATGAGCCGTCATCTTAAATGTTTACAGTGTATCCTCTCATGAAAACATGGTATTTATCATCATCATCATTGTTTAACATCCACCTTCCCTGCTAGCATGAGTGGGATGGTTTCACAAGAGCCAGTCAGGCAGAAACCTGCACCAGACTTCTGTGAGTGTTTTGACAGGATTTTTACAGCTGGATGCCCTTCCTAATACCAACTACTCAGCGGAGTGGACTTAGTGCTTTTTACATGGCACAAGCACAGGCAATATCAGCTTTGGCAATTAAAACCTTAACAGATAATAATATCAAAATACAAAGATAACTTATTTCACTACACTGTTAATCCTACAACTAAAATGCCTCTCTGAAAGTCTGACGTTCTTAAAACTATAACTTTGTCTCAAAGAATTTAGGCTTTTATTACCTTCATCATCTTCACCACTATCATCAATACCATCGCATCATTATCATCATCATGATTTTACATCTGCTTTTTTATCAACCATTAATATTATAATTTTTGGAGTTGTTAACCCTATTTTTGGAGATAGAAATGTGTTTGATATTCACATCTACACTGTTTTGATTGGCACAGATATTGCTATAGGTGTAGGTTTGGTATTAGGTGCAGATATGGCTGTGTGATTAAAAAGCTTGCTTTTTAACCATGTGCTCTCAGGTTCAGTTCCACTGCATGTACATTGGGCAAGTATATTCTAACCGAAGCCAAGCTAACCTAAGCCTTTCTTGTCAGTGGATTTTGTAGGTAGAGGCTAAAAGAAGTCCCTCATATGTGGTGCATTCTTGACTTGACATCATGTAATGATTGTAAACAAGCATCTCCAACATACAAGTAGTGTTGTTTATTTCTCATTCTTACATGAAAAATATGCTTGGCCATGGGGAAATATTACTTTACTTCAAAACAGGTGAGGATTGGCAACATGAACAGTACTCAGTCATATAAGATATGCCTCAACAGATTCTGTCTGACCTATGCAAGTGTAGAAAAGTGAACATTAAATGATGATGATGATAACTATGTTCTGATTGGCTTATTCCTATGGCATTCAAACTGGCCATATTCAGCCAAAATATCTAACCTGTTATATGTTTAAACTGGCTAGATCTGGCCTCTCACCTCAACCCTACAATGTCATTCTAAAATTAAACAATCACATCACTGAAATCTGTAAACTACGAGATAATGCATGATTAATTCAAAACAATATAAATAAATAAATATATTTGACAGTGTAATCTGAATACTAAAGTGTACACCTGATATCCCACACTCCATATGCATGCACACATGTATATCATGACTCATACACTGTTCACTTTCCTGACTTTTGTACATAATTCTATGTACTGTACATGCACCTTTAATGAGTTGTAGTGCACCTGAGCACTATACACAATAATTTCATCATTATTACCGGGTTTGATTTCAACTAGAGAACTTCATTTCTAAACTAATGTTAACAATATCCTTACCTATAAAACCAGTGATGCAAATAAATGCATCACGAAATAAGAAACATGATCAGTATAGATGTAAAGAGTGTAAAAAGTGTTCATTTCTAATAATGAGGTTAGGAAAATTATAATTTCGTTGTCAACTGATCTTATTAATTTAGACATTTAATCTCAATCATTGGACTGTGGCTTTGAACATTTAACATTACTCATTCCAGTTTTCTTAACTGATGTCAGCTCAGTCACACAGGTCATGTTGGAGCATATGTATATCTTCATTTCTCTTGATTTCAAGCATCACCTTTTGTCATTAATGCCAAACCAGCTCTAACAAGTGGACACATATATTTCTTTATTGCCCACAAGGGGCTAAACACAGAGAGGACAAACGAGGACAAACAAACGGATTAAGTCGATTACATCGACCCCAGTGCATAACTGGTACTTAATTTATCGACCCCGAAAGGATGAAAGGCAAAGTCGACCTCGGCGGAATTTGAACTCAGAACATAACGGCAGACGAAATACGGCTACGCATTTCGCCTGGCATGCTAACGTTTCTGCCAGCTCGCCGCCTTAAACAAGTGGACATATAATCAATGATGTTCCAATGACGTTCTGTACATTTTGGTACTCTAATATCACTCTTCTGTACTGTTACCCATCACTCTCTTTCCATCAAGATATTCATTATTGACATTCTCACTCTCTTTTACTATCTCCCATCCTTATTAGTCATTTGCTCTGTCTTGATGTCCATCACATTGCTCTTACCATTTCCCATCTCTATTACTTGGGGCAAGTGAAATCGGAATCGAAATTGAACCAATCCTATGACTGGCACCCGGCAGATGCCAGGACCCCTGGACTGGAGATACGTAAAAAGCACTATCCGAATCGTGGCCGATGCCAGCGCCGCCTCGACTGGCTTCCGTGTCGGTAGCATGTAAAAAGCACCATCTGAATCGTGGCCGAAGCCAGTGCCGCCTCAACTGGCTTCCGTGCAGGTGGCACGTAAAATGCACCTATCCGACCGTGGCCGATGCCAGCCTCGCCTGGCACCAGTGCAGGTGGCACGTAAAAAGCACCCACTACACTCACGGAGTGGTTGGCGTTAGGAAGGGCATCCAGCTGTAGAAACATTGCCAGGTAAGACCGGAGCCTAGTGCAGCCTTCTGGCTTCCCAGATCCCCGGTCGAACCGTCCAACCCATGCTAGCATGGAGAACGGACGTTAAACGATGATGATGATGATGATGATTACCATCCACCTTTCTCTTACTGTCTCTTATCAGCAGATATCTAGTCACTATCACTCCTTTCCATTACTCCCTCCTCTACCATCCTCTTACCCCAATCACTCAGTTTCTCTCATCATACTCCTTTTTCTTTCATGCTCTCATCCTGATTCTTCTATTAATGCTCTGTCTGTCTATTTCTTTCTCTGTTGGCCTGTCTCTGTCTGTCTGTCTGTCTGTCTCTCTCTCTCTGTCTGTCTGTCTGTCTCTCTCTCTCTCTGTCTGTCTGTCTGTCTCTCTCTCTGTCTGTCTGTCTCTCTCTCTCTTTGGCTCACTCTCTGTCTGTCTGTCTCTCTCTCTCTCTCAATTGGCCCTTTTGGTGTACCCTCAAGAAGACCTGTACCCTGCAGCAGAAGTGTTAAGACCAATCCTTGTGATGGTGCTATATAAAAGCACCCATGTGGTGCCACATAAAAGCGCCCATATGGTGTTATATATAAGTGCCTGTGCAGCGCTGCATAAAAGCACCCAACACACACTGTAAATTGTTTGGAGTTCGGAAGGGTATCCAACCTTAGAAACCATGCCAAATCAGACTGGAGTATGGTTCAGTTCCCCCACTTCCAGCCCGCCATCTTGCTAGCTCTGATCACACTGTCCAACCCTTGTCAGCATGGACAACAGATGTTAAATGATGATGATGATGGATAATGAACAGAGATAACATAAAGTAGTGTGGACTCTTTTGTCTTGCTTTGTGCAGAGTAACGTTGCTAGTGTTGGCGTCACAATGAAATATCATCATCATCATCATCATCATCATCATCGTTTAACGTCTCTCAGTATATTCTGAATGGCGACAATGGAGCATCAAGAGGACCCTTAATCATGACAACTTTGCTAGTGTTGTTGCCATGATGAAATGCATCTAGTACACTCTGTAAAGTGGTTGGTGCCAGGAAGGGCATCCAGCCATAGAAACCATACCAAAATTGCATGTATGTGACGTGATGCTTCACCTCTCTAAGAAGGCAGTAATTTTTAATTTGAACACAGCTGTGTGAATCTGTTTACCGTGTACACATTTGGAGGATGACTATAAAATAATGATGATGATGAATGAAATGCCACAACCATGAATATTGACCTTCTCATAAGTCGCATATAAAAGTTTGGCTCACTCATTCTTCACAAATGGCTGGTAGAATTCCTCCTTCACTCTTGTGTATTTGATTACCTTACCATGCGTTCTGTTTTCTGTACCCGTCTATAAGATAAGGGGAAATAACAAAATTATTGCTGTAATAGATAGAGAGGAGTGAGGGAGATATGTGAGTATGAGGAAAGAAAGAAATGTGTTTTTACTCTGTAAATGAACTTTATTCACTGTCTATTTACAGCTATTGATATTTGAATGACTAATAGAATTGGTGCTGGTGGAGTGTAGGGAGATAAGTTAGGAACCAGATATAATAGAATGTTTAGTTTACAAGTGTAAATGTCTTTCTGCTTGGTTTTGGCTAGTAAAATTTAGTAACAGAAAGATTTTATAAATTTGATGAAGTTTTGTTCTGTGGGACACAAAAAGCTTTTTAGTTGCTATTTACTTAAAATATATTTCCTTTTTCAGTAGTTCTTGCTTATATTAAGTTTTATATCAGTATTAGTTTCAAATTTTAGCACATGATCATCAGTTTTTTTAGGGGAAAATCAGGCAAAGAGTTGGAAGACATTCCACTAACCTTTTTGTCCAGCATGCTAACAATTCCACCTGCTCACTGCTTGAGTTTATATTAATCATCATCATCATCATCGTTTAACGTCCGTTTTCCATGCTAGCATGGGTTGGACCGGGATCTGGGAAGCCAGAAGGCTGCACCAGGCTCCAGTCTGATCTGGCAGTGTTTCTACAGCTGGATGCGCTTCCTAACGCCATCCACTCCGTGAGTGTAGTGGGTGCTTTTTACGTGCCACCGGCACAGGTGCAAGCCGAGTCTGGCAACAGCCATGATCGGTTGGTGCTTTTTACGTGCCACCGGCACGGAAGCCACTCAAGGCAGCGATCACAACTGCAATTTCCAATTATTTGATGTTGATGTACTTGACTCAATAAGTCTCCTCAAGCACAGGATCAAAACGGTTGTTTCTTTACTTGCCACCTATACAGGAGTCAGTCCAGCGGCACTGGCAACTGCTGGGTGCCAGTCATAGGATTGGTTCGATTCCGATTTCACTCGCCCCAACAGGTCTTCACAAGCAGAGTTTAGTGTCCAATGAATAATATTGGTTTCAAATTTTGGCACAAAATCAAAAGTTTTGGGGGAAGGAATAAGTTGATTACATCAACCCTGGTGCTCAACTGGCTGTTATTTTATCAACCCTGAAAGGATGAAAGACAAAATCGATCTTAGCAGTATTCAAACACAGAATGTAAAGACTGACGAAATGCCGCTAAGCATTTTTCCTGGCATGCTAACAATTCTACTTAATTTATATTAATATCGACAATACAATATGATTTAGATGAAGTTTTGCATAGATAAAATATAAATAAATAAATAAACAGCTAAAGGAAGTAGCTGAGCTATTTCCCTTAGCAATGTTATGATTTTAGAAAAGTTAAGGGTGATATAGTGAATGACAAATATACAAAATTCTTTGATTGAATTTTTTTTTTTTATCTCAGTTGGAAAATGGAAATAAAAAACCTGTAACAGTAAGGAACTCTCAATGAGAAGGGGAGATAATTTCGAAAAATCAATGTTTCAAAATTTATTTATATGCTTAACCCTTAGGAGATAACAGGGCTGATCTGTCAGCCAAAAAGTCAAATGATAAAGAAGATTGTATTAGTTCGTTTAATTTCCTACAAGAATATATATAGTTTTATATATGTAAAGTAATTACTTTTTTTTTTTATAATTTATTTTTAAAAATAAGTGCATGCCCTCTGTAGGGCATGTGAAAGGGGCTCTATCTTCTTGGCACTGAAACTCCAAATGAGGCTCTGTCTCCAAAAGGTTTAGGAAAAGTTTGCAAACAAGGAACAACTATATTTAGAACTTGTTATTGGGTGCTATCAGCATGATATAGATTGATCAGGTCAGTTTTGGTCAATTGACAATAGTATAGAAAAAGAAAACATTAATAATTTTTGACAAGTATAATTCACATAATATTGAAAAAAAAAATATTAAATGCATATAATAAAGTCAAGAGATAAGAGAGATGAAGATAGATTTATTTTTCCATATGGTTACAGCCATTGTGTAGTAACCTTCTTCAGTTAATATTAATTTCAGTGTGCAAAAGTTATACATACATGTTTGCATCAATATATATTAATAGAAGTAATAGCAGAATGTTAACAGTGTCTAGTTTGCATCATCCGAATGTGGTCGATGCCAGTGTCCTCTGACTGGCTCTCACGCTGATGGTATCTAAAAAGCACCATCCAAACATGGTTGATGCCAACCCATGCCGGTGGCACGTAAAAAGCACCATCCAGATGTGGCTGATGCCAGTTCCCCCTGGCTGGCTTCCGTGCTGGTGGCATGTAAAAAATGCCATCCGAATGTGGCCGATGCCAGTATCCCCTGACTGGCTGCCATGTCGGTGCACATAAAAAGCACTATCAAAACATGGTCGATGCCAGAACCACCTGACTGACCCCTGTGCTGGTGGCACTTAAAAAGCACCATCTGAATGTGGCCAATGTCAGTACCTTCTGACTGGCTCCCATGCCGGTGGCATGTAAAAAGCACCCACTACACTCTCAGAGTGGTTGGTGTTAGGAAAGGCATCCAGCTGTAGAAACATTGCCAGATCAAATTGGAGCCTAGTGCAGCCGCTGACTCTCCGGACCTCAGTCATACTGTCCAACCCATGCCAGCATGGAAAACGGACATTAAACGGACGTGATGATAGGGATGATTTTAAGATTGAAATTTAGGAGATATGGCTTTTTTTGTGTTAAAAATGATATCGGCTTTTTTTTTTATTTCTCTTTTCTGTTGTATTAGAATTTATTTCATGCTTATGTAAAAGTAAACTCATCAGTTTGGTCAAGTGTGATTGTGCATGCTACAGGTAGTGTGTAATACTTTACAACATGCCTCCTGGTTGAATGGTTGGGGAGTAAACTGGCTAACACCACCCAACAAAGTTGTTAAAGAGCAGAAGGACCTCTTACAGAGAATCCAGTGACTAACTACACTTGGAGAGGAGGTACAACATAATGACACTGTAAGACTTGAGTACTATTCTGGATTGGTAAAAGATTATTGGTTGATGACTGGTAACAATGGAAGAGATTATGTGTGTCTTTCTGTAAACTTACAGCTTCCCTAGGCTATTGGTTTGGATTGAAACCTGTAAATAGCAATATGTGCAGACAGTGTTAAACACAAGAGTTTGGAAAGACTTGTGATAGTCTGCTTCAACAAAAATCAGTGTAGTAGTCTATATTGAAGAAGGTTTACATAAAGCCATTTGTTTTTGTTTGTTTATGTTTTGAATGAGCAAATGCAGTGAATAAAAATTAGAATCTAAAGTTGGAGAAAATTGGAGGTGATCTGAAATGGCAAAAAACATTTTTTCTCAGCAATATGGAATTTTGCTTAAGATGAAGCATTTTCATCTTCTCTTGACTTTTGACTATTAATTAAATTTTATCAGTTGAAAATAACTGTTTTTGAATTAGTTTAGTTTGTATCTGTTTAATAACATTAAGGTTATAACTGGGGTTTATAAAATAGTGGCAACTAATTTGAGATTTCAAGAGAGAGAGAGAGAGAGAGAGGAGGAGGATAATAGCTAGAACTTATCCAGTATTTTGATTATTGCACAAAAACTGAGGAATTGGAAAACAATGAAAGCATTGGACCACCAAAGTAAGCATTCTCAAAATATTTAACAAGTTCATTTCACATCTAGAAATGCTGGCAAACAAATTCAATGACATATTTTGGATTTCAAACTTTAGAAGACAAAAGATGAAGAGCTAGAATTAACAATGAAAACAAACTCAAAAATTCCAAAGCAGAAAATCCAGACAGTTTAATTATATCATGTGAAGAATATTAGCAAGCTTGGTATCATGTACTTTCACTAAAAAACTGCAAAATCCCAGCAATTTTGAAGATTTTGTCTATCATCTTTCTTGTGAAGTCTAACAAAGTTGTTACTGACTCAACATTATACAGACCAGTATCTCTTTACAAATTGTAAAAGTTTTTGAAAGTGCCTTTCACTAACAATCAGTGTCCATCTAACTCTCCAAGACCACTAGTACAAGTTCAAATGTCAACACTTTACAACTTGAGCATTTCTGCAGCTCTTAATATATATTGCAGTTGGATTTGTCCAAAACAAACAGTCTACAATGCATTTATCTGTAGCACAATACTTAACAATGTGATGAATTATAAGAACCATCAGAGTATGGGACAAAATTCCTTGATTTGTTTTGGCTCTCTGTTCAGATCCACCAAGCTCAACTTTGCCTTTCATATTTTGGGGGTTGATTAAATAAGTTCCAATCCAGGGCAATAGATTAATGGAATTGTTAGAGTACCGGGTGAGATGCCTTGCACTTATTCTGGCTCTATGTTCTTAGTTCATGAGTGGTAGGCTTAAACTGTTGACAGTTTAACACCACCACCTTTCTTGGGTATCATTAGTGAAGTTCACTTTGTTGCAAGTATTTGAGCCAGCTGAAAACCAAGTTCCAAGGACAAAATATCTAAGAATGGAACCATGAAACTTCAGGGTTTCACAGAGGAGCTGGACGTTTCCTTTATTCTTTGACTTCTTTTTTGTTAGTTGAGTTTTTGTCTCCAAAGCATTCAGTCTCATTAGCTGTGCTAATGATTTTGTAGTTTCAGTTTCAAAATCTGATCCAAACATGATCACTACTATATTGAGCTACTACTTGCCAAACATTATTGACTTTTATGTGATAGAGGATTGTGACCTTCAACACTTGAATCAAGAAACTTTGTTCACACCTCACAATACCCATTTCCATTATGTTCAAGTTCACCACATATTAAGTCACCACATTATAGAAGAATGACGGCCTGTGTTCAACAAAGAAATAATACTTTTAAATCATTGACTATCAGTACTTGGCAACAAGATAAATTCACAATTTCAGTAATCTATAAAGCAATTGGCTGGCTAATTCTTGATTATGCAAGCCCAGTGTGGACCCATTAGCATCAGGTATGCCTGTTTTCTATGCTGGCATAGTTTGGTCTGGTCTTCACAGTTTGAGTCATATCCAAAGTTACAAGGCATGCACTGGCACAGCTGTGCTCTTGTTTTTGGCACAATGCTCAATGATCATCACTGTCATATAGATTCAGGAATCACCAACATGTCTTGATTGCAAAGCATGTTCCATGATATCACTCTTTTCTTCTACTTCACAGTTGATGCTATTAATTTATAGAACAACCCCATGAAAATTGTAGAGTGGTTTGGGCTTGAATTGCAATATTAAACTTATATTGGGGCAACCAGAATAAGAACTACAACAACAGTAAAGTTGGTATGACTGTTCTTCCCTGAGTAATCAAACAAGATAATTCACTCACATACATGTATGTTAATAAAACTTCTCTCCATAAACACTCACATGCTATCCTGTTTTCATTTATGCTCCCATTAGTTCATTGTTTCACTGCCAGAGCGCTTCTATTTAATATTCAAGCAGTTCTTTGAACTTGGGAGGCATTCTTCTTTTTGTTTTAAAAAACATCTGCAACTTTCAAAATTGGAAGTCCATGGAAGTGAAAACAGAAAGATTTGATAAAAGAAATTTGTTTTTGAGACATCTTTTGTAACCGAAGACAGTCTTTGTAAAATTAAATTATTTCTGTTATTTTTCTTTCTTTTGCCTTTCTTTCAGACTGCTTGAATCAAAAGTCAGATGGTTGTTCTGTTATTACGAATGATAACACTGCCTCTGCATCAGATACACCAACAGTCACTGTGCAAAGTCTTGAATATCTTAGACAAGAAACTTTAAACATTTTGGAAGCCTTAGAAGAATATAAGGTAAATTGAAAACTTTGTTTTATATTCCTATATAAAGAAGAGCAATGCTATAATTTCTAGTTATTGTATTTGTTAGTCACCAGTGCATAGCTACTGTTATTGGTTCTTTTCAAATAAATCACATATAGTGACAATTAGAATGTACTATTGTGAAGGAAAAAACAAATGTATATCCATGACTACAATCATCATTATCGTTGTCATGATCATGATGATGATGATCATGTGTTGTTTTTTTTCTATGCTGACATGAGTTTGATGGGTTGTCATGGGTTGAATCAATTCTTGTTTGAAGTTACTGTGCTCTTAGATGCGTGTTGTATAAGTGAGAGAATAGAGGATGAGTGAAGCTAGGACATCCTTCACTAACCCTGTTTTAGCTTTTTGTTTGCCATGCATGTACAGATTTCATCACATGCCGGGGGAAAAATTAGAAGTGGTTGATAGCTTCCGCTACCTAGGCAACCAAGTCTGTAGTGGGGGTGGTTGTTCTGAAAGTGTAGCAGCTAGAATAAGAATAGCCTGGGGAAAGTTCAGGGAGATCCTACCTCTGCTGGCAACTAAGGGCCTTTCCCTCAGGATGACAGGTAGATGTATGTTAGTTAGTTAATTTGGCTCAAAAGCAAATAGCAAGGCCATGTAGGGGGACATGGAGTTAAGTACAGGGTGGTGTTCATGTAAAGAGTTCAGGCCACTTGAGGTCCAGGGAGGCTTTGAACAAAGCGGTCGTCAGCATCTTCACCATCTCGTCTGGCAGCTTGTTCCACGGATCCGCAACCCGGACGGAGAAAGCTCCTCTCCTTCGATTGAGATGAAATCGTCGCAGGTAGAGCTTTTCGGAATGACCCCGCAGCCGACGCTCCGGAGCAGGAGTGAAGAACAGCTCTTTCGAGAGGTTACACTTCCCGCTTATGATGTTGTGGGCGAGAATGAGATCACCACAGCGGCGGCGTTTTTCAAGAGAATAAAGGTCGAGCGTCCTCAGCCTTTCTTCGTAGGACAAATTTTTGAGACCATGAACCATGCGGGTAGCCAGCCTCTGGACTCTTTCGAGATGCTGTATGTCTTTGAGGAGATAAGGAGAAGAGGCTTGAATCCCATACTCCAATATGGGTCTCACCAGCATGACATAGAGTGGTAGGAATATGGCTGCTGTGAGCATTCCGAATGACCGTCGAATCAAAAACAGAATTCCGCGCGCTTTGTTGGCAGCATGGATGCACTGGGCCGAAGGCGAAAAGGAGGAATCCACCAAGATACCCAGGTCCTTTACCTGATCGGTCCTCTCCAGCAGCAGACGACCCGGCTCGAAATCAAGTTGAGTTGCAGGAGTAGAGCCGACAGGCAGATGACAGCACTTTGACACGTTCAGACACAGGTCCCAATCGTTAGACAATGCATGTGTGTGAACTGCCATGCTACACGGCACTGAAACATGGGCCGTGACTGCTGAGGACATGCATAGGCTTGAAAGAAACGGAGCTAGTAAGACCTGCTGGATGTGTAATGTCAGTGTGAGCGCCTTGAGAGAAAAGTTGGACATAAGAAGCATCAAATGTGGTGTGCAAGAGAGATAACTACGTTGGTATGGTTATGTGTTACATATAGATGAGGACAGATATGTGAGGAAGTGCCACACCCTAACTATGGAAGGAACCTGTGGAAGAGGTAGACCCAGGAAGACATGGG
The DNA here is from genome assembly GCF_006345805.1 of Octopus sinensis. Taxonomy (NCBI): domain Eukaryota; kingdom Metazoa; phylum Mollusca; class Cephalopoda; order Octopoda; family Octopodidae; genus Octopus; species Octopus sinensis. The sequence continues at coordinate 76,205,788 of NC_042998.1, read as the reverse complement.
ATGAGGTGGTGAAGAATGACCTTCGAACATTGGCTCTCATGGAGGCAATGACAGGAGACTGAGATCTCTGGAAATATGCTGTGACTGAGGAGACCCGGCAACTAAAAGTACCCTTGATGCGTCAGGCGATAGATATGCTTGAGAAGACCCTTTGAATCAAGTAAAACTAAAATTGTAGCTGTGGTCACTTCCTCCTGACTGGCTTCCATGCCGGTGGCACATAAAAATGCACCATTCAAGTGTGGTTGATCCAGGTTTGTCTGACTGGCTCCCGTGCTGTGTGGCACATAAAAAGCACCATCTGAACGTGGCTGATGCCAGGCCTCCTGACTGGCTCCTGTGCCAGTGGTATGTAAAAAAACACTATCTGAATGCAATCAATGCCAGGCCCACCTGACTGGCTCCTGTGCTCGTGGCACATAAAAAGCACCCACTACACTCTCAGAGTGGTTGGCATTAGGAAGGGCATCCAGCTGTAGAAACATTGCCAGATCAGATTGGAGCCTGGTGCAGCCACTGGTTTTCGAGACCTCAGTCAAACTGTCCAACCCTTGCCAGCATGGAAAACGGACATTAAACGATGATGATGAAGTACAATTTGCCAGTTGTTGCAGCCCTTTATGCTGTTTTCAGGAATCTGAACTTCATGAGATCCTTCTTCAACACTTTGTCCCATGCCTTTCTAGGTTTCCCTCTTCCACAAGTTCCATCCACTTTGAGTATCTGGCACTTTTTTATACTGCTGTTTCCATCTATATGCATAACACACCTATACCAGCACAGACATCTCTCTTGCTCACTCATGTAATTCTTCTTATAGTCAGCTTTTCTTTCAGCTCAATTGCTCTCTATCATTCATGCACACTGATATTACATAGCCAGTGAAGCATCATTTGGTACAGGCATGGCTGTGAGGTTAAGAAGCTTATTTCTCAATCAAGTAGTCTTGGGTTTACTTGTATTGTGCTGCCCCTTAACAAAGTGTCTTGCTACTATGGCCTGGGCCCACAAAACACTTGTGAGTGGATCTGGTAGAAACTGAAAGAAGCCTCTCATATGTGTGTGTTGCCCTTGTCTTGATATCATGTGATAATTGTAAATGAGCAAAGCCATCAGTCAAGTGTTGTTGTTCGTTTTATGTCTAAGAAGAAAAACGGGTCTTGTTTGGAAATAGATGAAAGTTGGTGACAGAAAGCATGAAAATTTGCTTTGACATTCTGTCTGACCCATTGCAGGCATGAAAAAGTAGACATTAAATGGTGATGATACACACACACACACACACACACAACCACAATCAATTAAATTACAATAACAGCACATGGTAAAACTTATACAATACACTAATAGCATGACTACATTAACAATATCTATGGAAACAGAAGCTCACCTTGTACATTGTTGTCTTTTTCTGTACTTCTGATCACTGCCTGAAATTTAGAAATTTGAGCATCCAAACTCTAATCATAGACCAAAATCTGATTAATCAGAGCTGACATAAAGACTACACTAAAATAAGGCAACTCTTACATATTAAAAGCTTTGGTAGCTTTTATATTATTCATTAATTTTATTTAACTTTTGTTCTTAACATTCACCACTCCAAACATGACCTTTTCGAGTCTTTCTTTGCAAGGAACATAACCAAAGTGTCTATTATAACTATTTCCTATAGAATAACTATTTCTTGTAGAAGCATAATTCGTCCTTTTTTAATGAAAATATCTTGCCTTTCTAATGGTTGAGGAGCTCCTAATATAAGGACCACATACTGAAAAGATCAGTTTTCCTTTTACAGATAAACATAGGGTAGTTTCATAAGCAGTACAGTTGAGCTGACTGTTATGAAATAGTCGTCTGAAGAAGCCATAAGATTAGCTACAAAATTAGTTGGTTTATGTTTTTAGAGATGACACTTTCACTTTGAAAATGATATGCTGGCAATTCTAGATCTGTAAAATGTAACATTGTGGAGTTTGGAATTAAGGATTTAACAATAAGTAGTCATCCAGTCATTTTCCCTCGATAAAAATATAATTCTCTGTTGCTGTTCTCTCTTAACTTTCTTGTGTCCTTTCTATCAATATTTAGTTTAAATATACAAATGCATTCTTTGAATTGTTCTAGTTTAATCATTAATTAACTGATTTTATTTTTAATAGTTCAATGTCTGAGTAATTATTATAATGAGGTCTCTAATGAAACTCTTATTTTAATTTCAGCCTGAATTATTTAATGATTACGCAGCATACAGAACTAAAGCTAATGTGAAATATAATCCAACATGTAAAGATAGCAGCCATACAGATGATAGTCGAGAAGATGGACCAGTAGCTTTAGCAGTTCAGTCAACTATTGACAGTGATCAGTTAGCAAATCATCATAATGTTAATCATGATGGTGTTGGTGATGATAAAAGCTGTAATGACTCAAATATCAACAAAAATAATAAAATATCTAAAGATGTTTCAACTAATGTTGAACATGACAAACATATCCCCAATAACTTAACATCAAGTCATCAATTTCATCGGGGTCGTATGAAATCAAAACATAAAGACCCTCCTATTGATGAACAGTATGTTGTAGTAAACAATGTTGACAGGTCATTTTCCTGTTCTGATATTTCCTCATGTGAACATTTATCAAAGGAAGCTAGCAACAGATCAGAGAGCTCAAGCCAATCATCGGAATCCGTCGTACCATGTTCCAGTGAATCGGAATTTTCATTTGCGTCTTCAAGTTCTTTCCAGCAGGATAATTCTTCTCATGAAGACTCTTCTTCAGTTATATTGGGTCAGTTTGTTTATTTATAAATTTAATCCAAATGTACATGAATTAAGATTATTCAAGAAACACTGTCAAAGTAGTTGAAGAGGTGACTTATTAGTGATAAGCTTAAATTAACGTAAAAGGAGGCTTACTTGATTTACAATATGAAAAAATAGTATTTCCTCCTTATTCATGTTGAAGGGATCTTGCCATAAAACATGAGCTCCTAAGACATGCTGATTTCTGAACTTTGTATATGTATCAACTTGTGTCAGCTTATAAAATTATGGGGATTTTTTCCCTTCATTTTAATATTTATTGTCTTTTCACGGTGGCACGTAAAAAGCACCATCCGATCGTGGCCGTTGCCAGCCTTGCCTGGCCTCCGTGCCGGTGGCACGTAAAAAGCACCCACTACACTCATGGAGTGGTTGGCATTAGGAAGGGCATTCAGCCGTAGAAACATTGCCAGATCAGACTGGGCCTGGTGCAGCCTTCTGGCTTCTCAGACCCCATTTGAACCGTCCAACCCATGCCAGCAGGGAAAGCGGATGCTAAACGATGATGATGATAATCAATTACTAACATTTTTGCAAAAATCTTCATTATCAAATTATTAACTATAGAATCACACTTCCCCCACCTCCCAACACTTGAACTTATCCAATCCATAACTGAATGAGTATATCTAATTTTTTATAAGAACTTGAGGGAAATCAAGTCTTAATCTTTATCAAAGTATCTGCATCTTCTGCTGGGAAATTGGTAAAAAATGTTTTGTCCCTCTTAGCTAATACTGCTACAGCAAGTAACCTTAACACTCAACAATGTAATGGGTTTCATTAATGCTTGTTCTTATTTGCCATTTAACAGACCGCAAATCTGACAAAACCAGTCACCTATTTTTGATTGATTACCCTTCAAACTACAAGGTAAATAATTTGTCTTACTCTAGAAATCAACTTTATTTTTATACTTACTGTAAGACTATGTATTTTAAGAATTATGCATATTATCTTTATATAGATGTGTCTCTTTGTTATTTAACATTAATTACATGAAAGATAATAGTTAATGTGTTGATAAAATGCTTAACAGCATTTCTTTTGGCTCTTTCTGTTCTGTCTTCAAATTTTGTCAAAGTCAACTTTGCTTTTCATCACTTTGAAGTCAATGAAATAAGTACTAGTTGAGCATTGGGGTCAATTAATTGACGAGCCTCTTCCCCCAAAATTTCTGGCTTTGTGCTGTAGTAGAAAGGATTATTTTATAATTATCCTTGTCTGTCAAGTACAACTCCATCTGAAACTGTGAGTTGAAACTAAAATACCTACAAAATGGAAGAGTCATTAGCACTTAAACTTAAATTCATTTATTTCTTAATGTGTCCAGATTTTCACTGCCTTACTGCAACCTTGACACTAATATATTAAACAAGCTCAACTTATCATGAATCATTTGTTAACATCTTTACCAGTGTGAGATGGTTTAGAGGATAAGACATTTGAATTGGTAAAATGATTTACTATTAGATGTCATTTTGTTTTGTTTTGCTAATAGCTTATATAAAATCAGTATTACCTTTCTTTTATTCAGCCTAAATTATATAAGCCCCCCAGTCGAAAACGGTTTGAATTCATGCTGCGTAAATTAGAATTGATGTGCCTCAATAGATATGATCATTGGAAGCAGTTAGAATCAATACACCAGGTAGGTTGATGCTTAATTTATTTCTGTTTCTTGCAGTATTATTTTTATTTAACTGTAACACTTCTACATATTATCATTGATCATTTCTATAATTCATTTAGCATTATAGCTTACTAATCTTTAATCAGTAAACTTTTGTTAACAACAGATATGACTGTTATTTTTCCAAGTTTGTATGAGTTACAAAGGACTACATATTATAGGCTTTTGTCTTCTCCTTTGTGAGGTTCAGCTTCTTGAGGCCATCTTTCACCATATCTTCCCAGGTTTCCTTTGGTCTTCATCTTCTACAAGTTCCTGTCACTTGACTTATTTGGCACTTACCCATCAATCAGCCTCCACATGCTCATATAACATAAGCCTTTTCTCTTACAAACCAAATGTAATTCTTTTTATACCCATTTATTTTCTCAGCTCATTTGTGCTTTATCATCCTTATGCACTAACATATCACATCCAGCAAAGCCTGCTTGCTTCATTTCTCTCCAGTCTTCATACATCCATATTCAATCCCCATGTTTCACAATTATGCAATATTGCACTTTGCAACATTTATCTTCAGATACCTAAATCATCTTGGTAATCGAAGCTATCAACTACTTCTCTGAAACTTACAAGCTTGTAAAAATTTATTTCACAATTTTTCTTGCTGCTAACTTCTCCTGTACCTCTGCTACATATGAAATATTCCCTCTTCGTCAGCCTGTCTGTAATCCCACTACACCTCTTGTGTCATCATGCCTTACATTTAGTACTTACAGAATTCTTGTCTAGTCTTTTTCTGCATATTGAGCACAGCCATTTTATAGATGGCACTAGAGGTCTCTCTTCTATCCTCCTAAAACTTGTCTTTGTTAGGTTTACTTTAGGGCCTCTCAGTTTTAGGTTTTACTTACACATTTAGAATTTCTTTTAAATTTTTGCTGAATTTAGCTGACAATTAGCTTATTTGTAAACAGTTCTCGTTAATAACCAGTTTTAAACTCTTCTGATATGACCTTTAGATCTATAATGAACTGTAGAGGGCTGAGAACCAATCCCTGATACACATCTACTCTCACTAAACTTGTTGCTAACTCTCACATTGTTGATGGTATCCTTGTGCATGACTTGCATGGCTCTCATGAGCCATTTATTTTCACATAGCTTTCTTAGTAATCATAACCCTATAGAGTGTGGTACTCTGTCAAAGGTCTTCTCCAGGTCAACAAATGCTAGGTGTAGGGGATTACTTTTAACTAAGACTTTCCCTGTTGTTGCCTCACTAGGAAGAGAACATCAGTGGCACCTTATTCTGGCACAAACCCAAATTGCATCTCATCTAAATTGATTCTCTTCCTAATTAGTTGTGCTAAAACTCATTACTCTCATAATTTGATCAATCATTTTTATACTTATGAAGGTGATTGTTTCTAGCTTATCTACTGTTATACTATTCATTGGGTATGACATTTCCCTGTACTATCTGATTGACTTTATGAATGACTAGTATATGTCCTACTTCACCATATATTTTCAGAATCTCAGCACCTATACTTTGCTTTCAATTGTATAGCTGTGAACCTTAATAGCTAATCCCTTTGTTGAGTGGTGTTGGGGTAATTCCTCTCCCTCATGTTCTTCACATTCAGCAATCTCTAATAGTAACTTTCCATTTCCATGCCACTTTCTTCTCAGAATCAGTTATGGCAAATGCACCACTATTGTTCCATATGATTTTTTTCCCTCAAAAACACTTCATTTACACTAACACACTGATTTGCTCTGGAAAACTACATGCCTTTGATGATATTTGTCAAGATAAAGGGTGATGACCCCGACAGCACTACTGGCTAGGTATGTTTTCTCAATGGAATAGACTATCTAGTTCATTTTCCATGCTGAACGAGTTGGTTGACCATGTCTCACTTATACACTCCATTTTTTGCATGGTTTCTTCAATTTGATGCCTTTCCTAATTCTAGCCACTTTATGGAGTTTATCCATAAATGTGTGATATTGCTAATTATCATAATCGAACATTGTAGACGCAGAAATGAGGCAATAATCAGATAGAACCAACAGCTCATGTATATTCAGTATTCTTTACTCTTATTAAGGAGAGAGAGAGCAAGGTAGAAGGAGAAAGCTGAGAGAAGAGAATGATAAAGTTTAATATGATAAATAATAGTATCTTAAATTTGATATAGTGTCTCTGTACTGTTATCCATAAATATCTGTATCTTCAGTTATCAGAATTCACCATAAATACAGAAACAGTGAAATAGGCCAGAGAAAACAGAATAGGTAGCTTGTATGCCTTCATAGCTTAAGACTCTTATGAAATAGAGAGAGAGATCTGCAAACTAATATATTTTGATGTTTTTAGTTATTAATAAAAAGAATTCATATTGTTTTCCAAAGTTCACCTGTATGTCATTCCATAATGTTTGCTGATTTTCACTAATTATTTCAGAGTGCGATCTTATTCTTACTAATTGATTTCATCTATTTCTTCCCATTTTAAAATTATTTTCATCCTTTTGTTTTTTCTCACTTCAAACCCTTTCTTTTTGAGTAGGATATTTAATTGTTAGATTAAATACACTACAAATTTCAATTCTGTCCCTCTACATTCTTGTTCTGATGTGAGAGATGATTGTTGTTGTTGCTGCTGCATCGGTAATAGTAGTAGTACCATCTAACATTCTCTAATACATTAAATGATAATCACAATATTCTAGTAAAATCTCGAAAATTCTCTTCTTCATTTTACTTGACTATTTATAGACCTTCTCTCTTTTATTCCAGTATTATAGCCAAGACTTAGCCATCTTGAAAATGCATCAATGGGAAAAAAATCTAACTGGTAAATTTCCTTATAACTTTATTTAACGCATGTTTTTGAAATTGGTTAGCTTTTTAAATCCCTCATACTAAATTTGGTGCTCAGTACTTTTCCTGTAGAACTACACTCATCTAGAACTCTCTTGTTGGTTAGACAATACATACTGCATCAGCCTCACTGAGTTGTCCCCTACCCTTATTCCACAGACTAACAAATACAAAGATGAAAATGGGAGTTGTAACATATTTTTCCTTTGAGCTTTTGATTTCATTCATGATTGAAAACTGTGGTTCAAATTCAGTATGTCTAGACATGCTATGACACTCACTATAAATATATTATTTATTATTATTATTTTATATAGTGCGTTGTGTAAGGTATAGCAGAGATTATTAAACTAAAAGCAGTATAGTTCTACTTACTTCGAGGATATAGTTAATGTTAGTGGTACACCTACTAAAAGTGTATTTTTGTGTCTGGGGAGAGTCATGTGCATATGTATACACATACTTATGCATGCATGCATGTATGTATGCATATATATATATGTATGTCTATATGTATTCTGCATATTTATGTATGTGTGTGTATTTGTGTGTGTACCTCTGTCTCCTTGTGTGTGTGTTTGAGCATGTCTATGTGTATATGTTTGTCTGACTATATACATACGTCTGTTATGTACAGATGTGTGTCTCCATATGTGTTCTTGTGTGTGTGTGTGTGTGGATGTGTTTATATGGTCATGTGTTTCCCCCTCCTTTTGTGTGCGTGTATGTGTGCTCGTCTGCCCATATTACCTATGTACCTATCTATCTTCTACTTACCTATCTGTTTACCAACATATCCATTTACTTACCCATATATATATATATTTCCTTATATTACAGCCTGCTAACAAATCTACTGTATACGTATAAACTGTGGGTATTGGAGTATCACTGCCTTCTATGTGTATCTCCTATTTAGTATGGGGGGATGTTTTATTTATGAGGATATACTCCTGTACTTGTTCGAGTGTTGGCTCCTTTGGGTGCTTGGATAAAATATGTATGTGAAGTTGACCCAGTGTGCCTCCATGTTAGTCTTTGGCATTTTGGTAGAGTATGGAGGACTGATTTTTGTTGTCAGATTGTCTCAAAAGTTTATTCAATCTCTCTGCAATGCTTCTAGATGTCTCACCAATGTATGTCACGTTCTTGTCTTAACAAGCACCCTCTATGCACCTTACGCAGTAGACTACATTTCTAGTTCTATAGTTAATACCAGGATTAATCTTACATATCATGCAGTTCTCAAAGGGGTTTGTCCTACATAACTGTAATCTGATGGAGCTCCCTGGCTTTTCAATGATCTTAATGTTGAGTTTGGTCTCCTTCATAGCTTTCCTAAATCATTAGGCTAGTACTCCATGGGCTGTGGCTTCTACAAACATCACTCTTTGATATTTTTCAGCCTTGTACCATATGTTCACCATGTTTACTTTGTCACAAACTCTCTGTATCCTATTCCAGTCTTTACCTCTGTGTCTAGGGCAGGCACCACTGGCCTCTTCATGACCTGGTGGGACAGAAAACTTAAACAATCCTTAGCTGAACAAACCACAAGTGTTTTGCTTTGCTGTAGGTACGTAGATGATATTAATATTCTAGTTAGGACAAACTCTAGTAATTGTAATATAGAAACCGAGAGGAGCATAAGGGATAGCATCCACTAACTCCATCCAGCCAAGTATCAAGGTAACTATAGATTACTCCACTAGGCACCCTAACAATAGACTCCCTGTTCTTGTTCCTGAACTTTGATTAGAAACTGTGAATAAGAGAGTGCAGTTCCTTCACTCCTATTACATGAAACCCATAGCTTCTAAATATGTTGTTCACAAAAACTCAGCTTTGTCACACAACATGAAAATCAACATACTGATAGCAGACTTAGTTAGGACTAGCAGTATCGCCCGGCGTTGCTCAGGTTTGTAAGGGAAATAACTATAAAGCATTTTTAGAGTTATAGCCAAAAAATAGCAAAAAAATGATGGTAAATTTTTTTGAGAGTTAAAAAAGGTGGAGTTGCGTCCCCTAGACGGTCTGTGGTTTGGGTTTCTGATTCTCGACCCCATGTCGAATTTATCGATTTTTTTCAGAACTGGGGGAACTTTTCAAAATTTTCGCTGCGTTAGTTTTGAATTATGACATTGGGCTATGTGTGTGTCAAGTTTCATCAGAATCGGTTGAAAGCCGTGGTCAGAGTGAGGGTACGAGAAAACAGACACACAGAAAACGCACAGACAAACTGCCGTTTATATATAGAGAGATAATGAATAATGTGCCCCACCCCACACCTATGCAAACCCTATGAAACGAGGAAACTTGTGCAGAACTTCATGCACTGCATGCAATTCTCTGGATAGGATTCAGGTATACAGGGGAGCTAGAAAGAAGTTAGATAGCATTATATGTAAAGAAACCAGTGGTGCAACGGTAAAGACTTGAATAGGATAGAGTTTGTGACAAAGCAAACACAGTGAACACATGGTACAAGGCTGAAAAATATCAAGGAGTGATGTTTGTAGAAGCCCACAGCCTGTGCAGAACTAGCCCAACAATTTAGGAAAGCTCTGAAGGAGACCAAACTCAACATTAAGATCATTGAAAAGCCATGGAGCTCTATTGGTTCACAGCTATGTAGGATGTACCCCTTTGAGAATACCACATGCACCAATGTGAACCGCATGGTATGTAAGATTAACCCTGTCATTAACTGTAGAACTAGAAATGTAGTCTACAGCATAAGGTGCATGGAGGGTGCTTGTTAAGACAAGAACATGACATACATTGGCGAGACATCTAGAAGCATTGCAGAGAGATTAAATAAACATTTGAGATGATATGACAACAAAAAGCAGTCCTCCATGCTCTACCAAAATGCCAAAGACTAACATGGAGGCACACTGGGTCAACTTCACATACACATTTTATCCAAACACCCAAACGGCCCAACACTCAGACAAATATGACAAATACAGGAGTACATCCTCATAAATGAAACATCCCCCAAACTAAGTAGGAGATACACATAGAAGGCAGTGATACTCCAATACCCACTTGTTAGCAGGCTGTCATGTAAGTGAATATATATATATATTTAGGTAAATGGATATGTAGGTAAACAGGTAGATAAGTAGATAGATAGGTACATAGTTAATAAGGACAGACAAACACACACACACACGCACACACATGCATACACACACAAAAGGAGATGGAAACACATAACCATACACACACACACACACACATGAATATGCAGAATACATACAAACGTACACACATGCATACAATATACACACACACATATTCATACACACATACATACATACATACATACATACATACATACATACATACATACATACTACATACATACATACATACATACATACATACGTGTATACACATGCACACATGTGCACAAACAAACAAAAAGAACACAGTTCTGATAATGGGCAGTCAACAACTGTTGAAGTGGTTGCAAGAAGCAACAAAAATTTTATAAAAGAAAAAATAACTAAGTAAATGAGTGTAAATTGAACTGGTGAGTGTGTTAATTAATAAGGCATTAAAACAGAATGACTCTCCCCAGACAACAAAATATGCTTCAACACACAAATTTACATACAGAATCTTACAAACAAAATACTAAGACGAACTGAAAGTATAGTTGTGTAAGAATGAGATAGAAAATGTTTTAAAGCACTTCTGTTGATAACAGAAACTCTCCATTTGGAAAACCAACAGAGGTTTGTTACGTAACAAAATAAACACTAGTACACTTAATGTCACCTGCATGATAACTTTAATTAATTGCAACTATATCTGTGTCAAAAGGAAATAGTGTTGAGTAATATTTAAGTTAACCAAAGCAAAGGGAGACTACTCAAAAAAAAATTTGAAATTTGAAAAATTAACTCATCAGAATCCTTAATAAATAAAATTGGAAATAGGAAGACAGGAGTGACAGCTCTTGACATTTTCAGCTTATTAGAACTCTTCAGTTAAGCATTCATATATCTTCCAGTTTGATATTGAGAAAAGAGTATATATCTCTACAGTACGTAATGTATGCTATTGAAACAACACAATATAAAGCTTAATGGAGATAATCCAGGATATATAATTTGTTTTAGGTAGAAACATAACTGATAACTCTAACATATAATAAAAACAGAAGATAATTTTTGTAATGTTTTATGCAAAACGTTTGTGGAGACTAAAATATTTCACTTTGTGAAGTTAAGTCTCAATGAATGAAGATGTCATCAAAAGAAACAATTTGTTTCTAATCTAATGATAACATTGTTCTTATACTTAGTGATGAGGGAGAGAACATAATCTGGAATTTTAATAAAAATGGCTTACTTGTAGCTACAAAACTTTTTAAATGTGTAATAAAATAATTCAATTAAAGCAATTTTCTTCAAGAATTGTTGTTGAGAACAGAAAGTTTCAAAATAGATATAAATTTGGTTTTAATCAATACTAATTGATGACCTAAATCAAAATCCATGTCAAAAAGTCTAATGAACAAGTATTAAACTCATAATTATGGTTTTGATTATAAATCAAATCTTAATGGGAATATCATTAAGTCTTAAAAACACAATGTGGATGGTTACTATCAACTAATAATTTGATGATTGCATGTCACTGCATTGTTGGGTTTCTTTCTTGTATTGATATCCTGTTTATGTTTCTTAGAACCAACTTCATCTTTACTAACATTTGGTGGATGTGTTACAAGCAACTTCCTTCATGGAATGCACCGGTAAGAAGTTTCAACTTGCACTTTCTTCTGTTTTATTCATTAATGCTGTGTTTCTAGATTTCAGATTGAATCCATTAAAACACAAAATTTATTTCTACCAGTTTCAGTGAATCGCTATTAAAAAGAGAAAACAGCTGATCATGCAAGATTTCATCATCCTTTTCAGATATTTTACTCTGTTCTCAACTCTTTCAATTCTCTTGATTTTCATCAGTCCTTTCCCCACCCCCAGTCACACATACGCAATGACATTTTTACTGATTGTGTACAATCAGTACAAAAACCTCTCCAATCAAAATTCTCCAAGCGATTATAGTAGTACCAATGAACAAAAAATATTGGATTCATTTACTGTTTTCTTTTTTGTCATTATATTAATTTCTTCTTTTTGCAAATAAAAGTTAGTCCTAGTAAGAATATTGTGTTCTGGGGCTGTGCCACAACTTTAGACCTAAACTCAATCACTAAGAAAGTTATAGTATTAAAAATAAACACTGTATGTGAGTGATGATTTAGCCACATAATTTAAAATATATTCTTTTATTCTTTTACTTGTTTCATTCAGTTGACTACAGCCATGCTGGAGCACTGCTTTTAGTCAAACAAATCAACCCCAGGACTTAATCTTTGTAAGCCTAATACTTATTCTATCGGTCTCTTTTGCCAAACTGCTAAGTCACAGGGACATAAGTACACAAGCATCAGTTGTCAAGTGATGGTGGGAGGACAAACATAAACACACAAATACATATATTTATGTATATACATACACAACAGGCTTCTTTCAGTTTCCATCTACCAAATCCACCCACAAGGCTTTGGTCAATCTGAGGCTATAGGAGAAGACGCTTGCCCAAGGTGCCACACAGTGGGATTGAACCTGGAACCATGGTGCTGGGAAGCAAGCTTCTTACCACATACTCCTGCGCCTATAAATTCTTGTATTTATAGTTCTTTTATGGTGAAATATTGTGAGGAAAACCTTAGCAGCAAGATAAAAAATATGATTTATGTGGTTTGGTTGAGTGATCAATTAATAGAGTAATCTAGGTTGGCAATATAACAATTATTGTAGTTTCTATATTGTATCATCATCATCATTTAGCGTCCGTTTTCCATGCTAGCATGGGTTGGACGGTTCAATTGGGGTCTGTGAAGCCGGAAGGCTTCATCAGGCCCAGTCAGATCTGGCAGTGTTTCTACGGCTGGATGCCCTTCCTAACGCCAACCACTCCGTGAGTGTAGTGGGTGCTTTTTACGTGCCACCCGCACAGGTGCCAGACAGAGTTGGCAAACGGCCACGAATGGATGGTGCTTTTACGTGCCACCGGCACAGGGGCCAGGCGGGGCTGGCAACGGACACGAACAGATGGTGATTTTACGTCCCACCGGCACGGGGGCCAGGCGAGTATTGTATATTGTATATATTACATATGACATATGAACAATTTTGTAACTCTGTAATGAAAGTGGTTTTCATTACAAAAAGATGATACTGATAATTTGTCTTCAGCAGCCATACCTAAGAGCATCAGAATGGTCATACATCTAGGATTTGTATCACAGAAATCCAATATTTTAAACTGTTATTTATTTATTAATCCAAAGAGAAAGTGTTCTGTTGATTACTTTATGCTCTCCTTTTGTTGAGAACTGTGCAAGTTCAGTGCGAAATCTTGGGATGAATCAGAAATAGGAGTTACTAAGATAAGAAGAGATAAAATTATTGCAGAATCATTAAAAGATACAGTGAGAGGACACAACTGACTTGTGGGCCAAGGATTGTTGAGTATTGTTGAATGTAGCATGGCTTTTAAGTTGGATGGAATTTCCCTTGGATGAGGTTGAAGATATAAACAAAGTTTCAGAAAATCTATCAGCTACATTAAATCAAATGGAGTTTGTATTTAATTTTTAAAAATTTACTTGTTAATTCTTACAGTTCTGTATTTAAGAGATGAGGAATTATGTACATTATTTACATTTGATGAATATTTGTCCTCATCTTGTTTGCTGTTAACACAACATTTCGGCTGGTATACCTCCAGCCTTCATCAGGTGTCTTGGGGAAATTCCGAACCTGGGTTCTCATTCCTAAGTTATTTTTCGATGTTGTTATTATTATTATTCAGATCACTGCCTGGAATCGAACTTGGAATCTTGGGGTTAGTAGCCTGTGCTCTTAACCACTACGCCATATGCCCGTGGGCATATTCTTATTTAAATTACTGTATTTCCACTGTATTTTGTTGACTAACCACATAGGTTGACTTAGTGATTACTTTCTTATTTTATAGGTGTTACTGTGAGAAAGAACGTGGAATGCCCAAACATCAACTAATATCAAATCAAATGAAAAAATTATCATTTTCTGAAGATCAACCTGCCCAAGTAGGTAAAATCTCTAATGACAGTTTTTTTTTATTGAGATAATGGGACATATTGGGTAGAGTATTGAGGGTTTATTCCAATGTAGTTTGAGAAGCATCTGAATTATTCCCCTAATATTCATAGTTTCAGTTGTCTGTAAAAGTATTTTAAAAAACATGTATACTTCTTGTTTGTCTTAAAAACCATTTGGATTTTGTAAGGATAACAGGAAGTTTTTCTGTGTCTCTGTGATTTGTTGTTGGCTAATAGCAGCAAGTAGCTATGAGGTTTTCACATCATGTATAATCAATGGCTTTGCTGCAATACTTTTTGCAAAACTACCAAAGTTAGTAGTTGCTTATCTTGAAAATGGGACATTGACATCCATCATGTGTTTGTGTAGATTAGGGTAGATTCCTGCAGATAGAGAAGGAGTCAAAAGTTTGATGAGTATAGGAGCTAACTCTGATTGTTTGCAGGTAGTGGAATATACATCAGAGGTTGAGTTAGTGTGATGAGGAAATTTTTTGAATTTGATAACTATACATTGTAGCAAAACTGGGATCTGGAGAAGAGTTTGGGAAAGAATTTGTTATTAACATATGCAGTTTAGAGTTAGAGGCAAATACGATGGTTTTTATCTCAGTACCTTCCTCTTGGAAAAGACCAGAAGTTTGTGATAATGTAGTCATTCAGTACAAATGCATTCTTTATTTTTCAGATGGTCTTTTGTAGGTGCTACTGATAGGTTGGCACTTTGCTGTGGTAATGTTCATTGACTTCCTCCAGATGTTATAAGTAGTGTTCTTCACTTGTACATCTGCAACTGAACTGTTTGTATGTCTTGCAGTTGTGATCTTTGTGTTAGGATAGTGGAGGAACATAAAAAGGATGGTATCAATCATCTTCTTAGCTATCTCAGAATTTTGGCATTGAGCTGTCATGGCCTGGACATATTGCACTCATTCCACTGTTCTCTCTGTTTCTATATATCAGCAGATTCTGCTCCTCTATACTTCTCATTGCATCTGTGCATCCCAAGTTTGAGACTGGTAGGGCTATTTGTGTGGCTGCTATTTCTCTTCATGTTTTCCATATGCTTGTTGTGCATGTATTTGGGGGTGGTTTTTTATATAGTGGCAGTGATTGTGAGAGTTAAAGCTTGCTGCAAATTGTACCCTCATGTGTCTAGATGATCTGTTGTATTGTTATTTCATTTTGTATGTGGTCTCTGTGCAACCTCTGTACAACATTTCAGTGTTCCTTGTAGCTTATGAGTTGTTGTGAAATACTTATGCCAGCCAGGACTGACATAATCTAATATGGATCTAATGTAGTGTTTGTACACCATTGTTGTTCCTACCTTCTATTGCCAAATATGGGGCTTATAATTTCTCTAATTATATCTGCATTGTACTACTTTCTTCACTGTTTTCTCCTTAGTAAAGAATGAATTGTGAACGTCTGAGTTTAATATTGCCTTATTACTTTCTGGGTAGAAGTGTATTTTTCAGTTTTTGATCCTGCCTTCTTTGTAGCATCTTTTTAAAAAACATCTTATAAGCACATTTGCTTAGTGGCTGCAGTACATGTATGTTATTTGAGGTTGTTAATGTGATAATGGATCATCATCAGCATCATCATTTAATGTCTATTTTCCATGCTGGCATGGGTTGGATAGTTAGACAGGAGCTGACTAAGTCAGGAACTGTACCAGGTTCCATTGTCTGTTTGGAAATGTTTTCTACAGCAGGATACCCTTCCTAACACCAACCTCTTTACTGAGTGTACTGGGTGCTTTTTATGTGGCACCAGCCCCAGTACTTTCTGCTTTACACCAGAACCAGTGCTTTCTACTTGGCACTATCACCAGTGTTTTTTACATGGCACCATCACCAGTCCTTTGTATGTGGTACTTATTGTTGATGATATTTCTGTTTGGTTTTTGTTTTATGTTGATACAAATGTTGGTCATTTTTCTGTTGTTCTGTGATTTATTTTTCACTGTTTCTTTGTTTAGTTTGATACTGTGTTTTATTTCTGTTATATATGGTGTTGGTATATTGTATTTGAGATTGTCTTTGGCTATTAATGAGTTCAATCATTTCATATATGTAATTTGGGGCATATTTATTAGGTTGCTGTGTGGGATGTATTTTTTGGATTCATTTGTAATTACTTAGTTGAATCTGTGTACTGCAGTGGTGTTTATGTTGGTAATTGTGGTGTTGTCAGTTTTGGTTTCACTGGGCTTTTTTGAAACCTGTTAAAGCGTATATGTATATTGTAATGATAGCAAGTAGTTGATAGGAGACATGGCTGATTCTTTGTCATGTGCTTGTAGTTGCTAGGTGTGTGAAGTAGAAGGTGGTATCTGTGGAAGAA